>NC_059380.1:4835000-5162083 GCF_019703515.2 Myxocyprinus asiaticus | reverse complement strand
CTTTTCAGATGAGAGCAAGTTTTGTATTTCATTTGGAAACCAAGGTCCTAGAGTCTGGAGGAAGGGTGGAGAAGCTCATAGCCCAAGTTGCTTGAAGTCCAGTGTTAAGTTTCCACAGTCTGTGATGATTTGGGGTGCAATGTTATCTGCTGGTGTTGGTCCATTGTGTTTTTTGAAAACCAAAGTCACTGCACCCGTTTACCAAGAAATTTTGGAGCACTTCATGCTTCCTTCTGCTGACCAGCTTTTTAAAGATGCTGATTTCATTTTCCAGCAGGATTTGGCACCTGCCCACACTGCCAAAAGCACCAAAAGTTGGTTAAATGACCATGGTGTTGGTGTGCTTGACTGGCCAGCAAACTCACCAGACCTGAACCCCATAGAGAATCTATGGGGTATTGTCAAGAGGAAAATGAGAAACAAGAGACCAAAAAATGCAGATGAGCTGAAGGCCACTGTCAAAGAAACCTGGGCTTCCATACCACCTCAGCAGTGCCACAAACTGATCACCTCCATGCCACGCCGAATTGAGGCAGTAATTAAAGCAAAAGGAGCCCCTACCAAGTATTGAGTACATATACAGTAAATGAACATACTTTCCAGAAGGCCAACAATTCACTAAAAATGTTTTTTTTATTGGTCTTATGATGTATTCTAATTTGTTGAGATAGTGAATTGGTGGGTTTTTGTTAAGTGTGAGCCAAAATCATCACAATTAAAAGAACCAAAGACTTAAACTACTTCAGTCTGTGTGCATTGAATTTATTTAATACACGAGTTTCACAATTTGAGTTGAATTACTGAAATAAATGAACTTTTAGATGACATTCTAATTTATTGAGATGCACCTGTATAAATCTCCTTGGGTAATCGACATTATGCCACAAATGGTGTTGATAAGAGTTTAACTTGTTTAACCCAGAACATTCCGGAACATCAAAACGTCTCTTTCTACAAATGTTCATTTGAGATTTTTTTTTTTTTTTTTTTTTTTAATAATAATTTTTGTATTTTCTTACTGAGAATTTGTGTATTGTTTTCTAGTAAAAATATAGAAACATTAAGATAAAGTAGCTTGAAATGTTTGTTATATACTTCAGAAGATGGGGTGGAAAAAAATTTAAGTTTATCTTGCATGGGCAAATATTGTTTTTTTTTCTTTTTATAAGCATAAACCCCACCAAATTTTGTTAGAGGCCTCTAAAAACAAGACTTATTACTTTATGACATTCTGCTCTTAAGTAATTTTTCTTGAACTAAAACGAAAACTAAATGAAAACATTTTCGGCAACTGAAATAAAAGCAAAAACTGACATGATTGGAATAAACTGAAACTAAACTAATATACTTTTTCATAACTCAAAATCTAACTAAAATAAAGCAATAATGACCTCAAATTAAGTTTATTTTTGATACACATTATATTATACAATCTGAAACACTTACAGGTGCATCTCAATAAATTAGAATGTCATGGAAAAGTTCATTTATTTCAGTAATTCAACTCAAATTGTGAAACTCGTGTATTAAATAAATTCAATGCACACAGACTGAAGTAGTTTAAGTCTTTGGTTCTTTAATTGTGATGATTTTGGCTCACACTTAACAAAAACCCACCAATTCACTATCTCAACAAATTAGAATACATCATAAGACCAATAAAAAAAACATTTTTAGTGAATTGTTGGCCTTCTGGAAAGTATGTTCATTTACTGTATATGTACTCAATACTTGGTAGGGGCTCCTTTTGCTTTAATTACTGCCTCAATTCGGCGTGGCATGGAGGTGATCAGTTTGTGGCACTGCTGAGGTGGTATGGAAGCCCAGGTTTCTTTGACAGTGGCCTTCAGCTCATCTGCATTTTTTGGTCTCTTGTTTCTCATTTTCCTCTTGACAATACCCCATAGATTCTCTATGGGGTTCAGGTCTGGTGAGTTTGCTGGCCAGTCAAGCACACCAACACCATGGTCATTTAACCAACTTTTGGTGCTTTTGGCAGTGTGGGCAGGTGCCAAATCCTGCTGGAAAATGAAATCAGCATCTTTAAAAAGCTGGTCAGCAGAAGGAAGCATGAAGTGCTCCAAAATGTCTTGGTAAACGGGTGCAGTGACTTTGGTTTTCAAAAAACACAATGGACCAACACCAGCAGATGACATTGCACCCCAAATCATCACAGACTGTGGAAACTTAACACTGGACTTCAAGCAACTTGGGCTATGAGCTTCTCCACCCTTCCTCCAGACTCTAGGACCTTGGTTTCCAAATGAAATACAAAACTTGCTCTCATCTGAAAAGAGGACTTTGGACCACTGGGCAACAGTCCAGTTTTTCTTCTCCTTAGCCCAGGTAAGACGCCTCTGATGTTGTCTGTGGTTCAGGAGTGGCTTAACAAGAGGAATACGACAACTGTAGCCAAATTCCTTGACATGTCTGTGTGTGGTTGATGCCTTGACCCCAGCCTCAGTCCATTCCTTGTGAAGTTCACCCAAATTCTTGAATCGATTTTGCTTGACAATCCTCATACGGCTGCGGTTCTCTCGGTTGGTTGTGCATCTTTTTCTTCCACACTTTTTCCTTCCACTCAACTTTCTGTTTACATGCTTGGATACAGCACTCTGTGAACAGCCAGCTTCTTTGGCAATGAATGTTTGTGGCATACCCTCCTTGTGAAGGGTGTCAATGATTGTCTTCTGGACAACTGTCAGATCAGCAGTCTTCCCCATGATTGTGTAGCCTAGTGAACCAAACTGAGAGACCATTTTGAAGGCTCAGGAAACCTTTGCAGGTGTTTTGAATTGATTAGCTGATTGGCATGTCACCATATTCTAATTTTTTGAGATAGTGAATTGGTGGGTTTTTGTTAAATGTGAGACAAAATCATCACAATTAAAAGAACCAAAGACTTAAACTACTTCAGTCTGTGTGCATTGAATTTATTTAATACATGAGTTTCACAATTTGAGTTGAATTACTGAAATAAATGAACTTTTCCACGACATTCTAATTTATTGAGATGCACCTGTATAATCCACCTTAATTCAACATGAAAATTCCACTAGATAGAGGTAACACAAGACACAATGCCCTGAGAAATTTGATGACGTTAAACATCTTTAAATATTTCAAGTAAATGCTTTTGCTTTGGCAGTCATAAATAATACTAATATTAAAACTAAAATAAAAACTAACTAAACAAACTAAAAACACTGAGAAAACTAAACTAAAATGAATAGGCAAAGTGTGTAAACTAATGAAAATGAAACAAAACTGAAATGTCAATTTGAATATAAAAATGGTAATAAAAACTAAAATAAAATTCCAAAACTATTGGGCAGGGGTTGGCATCCATTTTGACAGGGAGTGCCATGTTTTATTTTTTAACCCAGAATGCTGGGTTGAGTCTGCTGGGTCATTTTGTTGGGTTATTTCCACAGTGTTGGGTAGTTTTTAACCCAACTTTGCTGGGTAATGGTTGGGTCATTGTCACTGACAGTAAAATTCACCACAGCCAACCTAAGCTGATGGGTCAAAATAACCCACTGCTGGTTTATCTGTGCCAAACTGGATTAAACCAGTTTTTCAACTGTCATTTTTGCCTCCTGTCCTGAGAAAACGTCCTGAGGGGAACCTTCCTCAATAAAATTAAGGTTCACTTGTATTCCTATTAATCATTACTATATAGACAGGAACAACTTCTGTTGTCTCACATGATCATTTGTAGTTTTTTTAAATGTACTTACGTATTTCTATTATAACATCAATGTAATACCAAGCTAGTTTGGCAGCTAATTTAGTTCATATCTGTTAAGGTCGCTGGGTTTGCACAAATGCTGACGGAAACAATGTCTACACCCAGAGAGAGCAACGCGACCACAGCAGCCGTGATGCGACGTGATGCCGCTCAATGATGATGGAGCGATCGAGTATGCTTCGTGTCACGGCTGTAGTCACGTCACCCGTTTGACAGGATGTGAAACTTCAATGTCCAACAGAGACACAAGGTAAAGCTCTTTTTCTTCGACATCACTTTGTAAACATGAATATATTGTCATATGTTGAACTGGATCAGACAGTCATAGTGATACCAGTTGTCAGAGTGCCATCTCCTAAAATATAATATAACTGTTTTTCCTTAAAGGAATAGTTCATCCAAAAATGAAAATTCTCTTATTATTTACTCACCCTCATGCCATCCCAGATGTGTATGACTTTCTTTCTTCTGCAGAACACAAATGAAGATTTTTAGAAGAACACCTCAGCTCTGTGGGTTTATACAATGCAAGTGAATGGTGGCCAGAATTTTGAAGCTCCAAAAAGCAGAAAAAGGCGGCATAAAAGCTATTCATACGACTCCAGTGGTTTAATCAATGTCTTCTGAAGCGATCCAGTTGTATTGGGGTAAGAACAAACTAAAATGTAACTCCTTTTTCACTGTACATCTTGCCATGGCAATCTCTAGGTACGATCATGATTTCAAGCTCAATTACTCTTCCTAGCGCCATCTAGCAGCTGTGCGTATGCATCAAGCAGTAGGAAGTGTAATCGAAGATATTGATATTACAGACGATATTTATTAAACCACTGGAATCTTATGTTTGACTTTTATGCTGCCTTTTGCTGCTTTTTTTATTTTGAGCTTCAAAATGTTGGCACCCATTAACTTGCATTGTATGGACCAACAGACCTGAGATTTTCTTCTAAAAATCTTCATTTGTGCTCTGCAGAAAAAAATAAATAAATAATGTATGATTACTTTATGGATATTAATGAATTTGTTGTAATAATTTTACTTTAATTTAATTTTTCATTTTATCAAAATGAATCTCTATATACAGATTTTGCTGTAGAAATAAATTAAAACAATAACCATTTATGAGGTAAAATTAACCCAGCATATTGTCAATATGAGCTGACATGTTGGGTTAAATGTGTAACCCAGCTTGCTGGGCTAGTTTAACCAAACGTTTGTTCTGTCCAATATTAACCCAGCACTGGGTTGCCAATTGGGTATTTTTTAACCCAGCCAAATTTAGAGTGTGGTCAATGGCTGGCCATACGCATGTATATGATTTTCCAAAGTTTGAGTCCACTTGTGAAAATATTTCTATTTTGCTTTCTTCTATTTTAATCGTTTATTTTTCATTACAAATAATATTATCAGCATAACAGTTTGAGTGAAAAATTTGTGCAAAACCCGCATGTGAAAACTATTTTATGTGAATTTTCACAGAGCATCTTGTGAAAGTGCTTTAATGAAAGAAAACCTGTCCTTTTGTACAAAATGAGTTAACACAGTTAATGACACAAATTTGCTTATTTTATTACTGATCACGAAATTGTGTGGAATCTTATTATGTCATACATTTTTCAAAATCACACACAGGGGTAATCACTAGCACACAAGCAACAGCGAGAGAGGAGTAGTCTGTTTTTTTCAATTAAGTTTTTCACACCTGCATTCCAGTCTACATCTTGATGTAATCCTTCCTCCTGATCACGCAGCGTGTTTTCATTAGTTGAATGGGAGACTAAACACTATTAAAGTGTGACAAGACTCACGCTGAGTGTGCAAGTAAATTGCGCATCACAAGCCGGTCAACTATTTAGCCCTTTCCTGTGAATCGCACCTGCAAAATCCCAAAACTGTATTTCCAGGTTTCATTTATATTTTGAATAGACTTGAAATGTAATTTTGAGTGTGACCATGGTTTAAGGAGGGTGTACCTGTATGCTGGGTTGGAAATCTCAAGGATTAATCATAGTATTTTCCTTATTACATCACGTGTTGTTCTGAAAGCAAAAAGAAACAAATTAAACACGGAATGTACGCTGTCATCCACGCAGCCTGACCGAAGCAAAGAGGGCGCGTTTTCTCGTGCGATTAACTGAAAGTGAAGCGCTGGCGGCTCGTGATGCATGAATGGCTTGCACGCGCTGCACGAGTCTGTTGAGTATACTGCAGTCTCGTCACATTGTAACTTTTTGTTTAGCCTCACTTTCAGCTCATGAAAATACTCTGCGTGATCATGAGGAAGGATTACATCAAGATGTAGATTGGAATGCAGGTGCAGAATTTCATATAAATAAAATAGTCTGCTCTTCTCTCGTCGTTGCTGCCGTGCCAAAGGATGCCGACCCCTGCCATAGGGCCTTTCCCACTGGCGGTACTAAAGCCCATTTTAGGTACTTTTCCCCGGGACTAGTGCTTTTCGTCACTTTCGCACCTAAGGAACTATAGTTCCTCAAAGCCGTTTTATGGGACATTTTTAGCTCCTACTCCGGGGTAGATACTTTTGGGGCGTATAGGGACTGTGGGAGGTGCTGTAGCCTGTGATTGGACAAAAACCAACATTGAGAAAGGAGAGGAGCTCCACAGCCGCCATAGTAAACAAACTAGCTGCTAGCCTTCTACTGAGAGGACTGCGCTAATTTTACAATTCCCTTAACAGAAATAACATATAACAAACAAAGTATTCAAAGAGAATCAGCCGTTTCACATGTGCGTGTGTGACTTCATGGGGAGATACGATTTGAGTTTTCATCGCATCTGTACTGTGTGACTATACAGAAAATAAAGTGAATTCTGGATTACTACATCGACTTTTTCCTGGTATGACGGATATAAATTATCAGATGTTTATCAAGAGTGGGTAATTGAATTTTATTATACACTAAACCATCATTCAATCTAGTTTATATGAGGGAAGTTTTGCGTGCCTGATGCTGCGTGGTTAACTTGCATCAAGACTTTTCAGTGAGTGAGTATTTCAGTACAGTAATTTATGTTGAGTCATAAAAGCCATTATCGTTAAGGACTGTGTTAATAAATAGGTTTATAGTGCATTTTCAACATGTTTTCGCGGAGTTCAGCGTGTGCTCTGTGGTTAAAGAGCGCTTTCGCCACCTCGTCTCTCTTCTCAATCTGGCTGCAGCATGGAGCACAACATACGTGGCTTATGAGCCCAGTTTAACCTGTAACCTGAAGACACAGCTGCATCCGAAAACTGAAAAATGCTGCCATCGGAGGCTGAATAATGATGTATGAAGGTAGGATGAAATAAGGTGCCTTTTAAACTGTTCAGTGAGTACCATTCATCCAAAAGCACTGTTGTTTTAACCATTAACTGATAAGGCAGCTGCCTACGTTTTCTGATGCAGCCAAAGTTTGTATAAAATAACCCTAAACAAACAGAAGTGTATCTCCGATCCCGGTGTCCTCCGTCGATGTTGTTGATGTTGCTATTGAAACGCACGTGCAAATAACGTTAGAATAAAAATGGCCGATACTAGATGACGTCACTGCGGTGGTTACTTTGTGAGTGCGAATGCAACGGAGGAAAAGTCTCATCGGGTGTCCCGTTCCTCGTTAAGAGTTCTCATCTAGATTAGTTACTAAAGGAAAAGTGCCAGGACTGTAGGTGGGAAAGGGCCTTATAATAACCCTAGTTCTTACTTGACTGAACTCTCTTACTGTATGTCTCTCTTTGGTGTGTCAGAAATAAGCTTTGGAGACTGGTTATTTCAACTGTATGTGGAGAACAAATTATCTTAAAAGCAAGAACCAAGTTCCTCTTTGTTGACTCTTGATTTTCAAGCATTTGCCCTTCTTTTAATGAGGTGTAAACGCACACCTTCATGTACAGCACAGAGTCAGGCGTTTATGCTGACAGGCTTGAATGCATGCACGCATGCCTGCACAGACAAAAACAAACTCTATTGTGTACATGTGTCTGTACAGGAGACTAGCAGTCAGGCAACAGAATGAATGGTGTCACTGGGGTGTGGTTAACATGCTAGATCTCATCATCCTGTCAGACAGAGGGGCTGCAAAGTGGATAACAGCATTTAGATGGGTGGGGGATGGAGTTCTTGCTGTGCGGGTTTCTCACTGTGAGCATTTCTATTAAATGCAACTCCAAGACCAGAGGAAATAGCAGATTCAAGGAATGATAGCCATAGAGAAAGCAGACACAGACAATCACAGCTTTTAGAAAAAAGAAAGAGTTTTCACTGGGACATTGGTGAGGTTGAGATAGATACTTACTTTCTCCTTTCAGTGTGATAAATTTAGAAAGGTGTGGAGAAATGCATTGAAAAGCTCTCAAAACTCAATCCACATTTTTTCAGTTCAGCAGAAACAGATGAAATGCAGGTGTTTATGGGGGAGGAGAGTCATGCCTTTTGTAGCAAAATTCAAGCCATAAGCCACAAGAGGCCATGCTTTACAGTGAGCTTGGTTTGTACAGTGGCCACCAGAAAGACGTTTATTGCAAAAAATCTGACTTGAAAATGGTGTTCCCGTAAATATGCACTGTGTTTGTGGCTTTGTCATAGAAGCACCATAAAATGATGTTTGCTTTTTCATCTCACCTTTGCTTTTTATGACACAGTCTGTTAGGTTTAGGTTTAAAGTTTAGGGTAGGGAGGTAGATTTTGTCAATTTAAAACTCGGTAGAGCATAGACCTTATTCGCAGTAGCACCATCTTTAATTTTTGATAGGAATAACAATGAGGCTGTTAGGGATAGACGTAGAGTCTCTTCATTGGGTTGTACTGTTGTTTATAGTGTTTTGGATTGTTCCACTGATGAAACATTGATTTTAGAATCAAAAGCTCCAGATTTGAGGAAAATTAGATGTGATCTTGGAGCTTTATACAGCCTTAAGACTTTTGTACACCAGAGGTGATGCTTTAATGTAAAACGAATCGCAGACGAATGGCCCTTTCACATTAAAAGCGAGCCGAATCATCGCTGTTAACACACTCACACCTTTACAATAAGTGGTGGTGCTAATCGACAAGCAATTTTACCCTGGTATGGTAGATGGCTCAAAGCACCTTTTAGCTGGTCTGCCCTTCGCCTATGACGGATGAGAAGAACTACTTGACAAGTTTACAAAACAACCATGAAATTGCAGTTTGACAGACAATCAAGTGAATTCTCTAATGAGCAGATAGAAAAAAGAAAACAGATATCTAATACAACTTGTGATAACGAGTTTGTTGTTGATTTGCTCAATGTGAAAGAAAACATTCGAGGCACTTCTCAAACTATTTCAGTTTACCTGCTGGACAAGTTGACTGGCAGTATTATCATGTCTACACTGTCTGAGGATTGATAAGAAAGAATCCAGTGTAAAAAATAATATTAAATCTTTTATCCAAAATTACTTACAAATTAAGAACACAAAGAATCAAATCCTTACCTTTTCTGCAGATCACGCAGACAGCTTCATGGAATGGCTTCATTGATTATAATAGGAGTGATCCAATATTCCCGACCTCTCCACTGAGGAAATAATTATGGGCTTCTAAACTACGATACACTTTCATCTCCTCTCTCATGTAGATGAGGTCACTTCAGGTAAACGTTTGATGTTCTTTAAGAAAATATGTTAACTCAGAGCCTTATTTAAAGGATCTGGAAATGATAACGGAAGTGCTCCAAGGAAATGGTCTATATTTGTTTAAAATGACTGTGTTAATGCACACTCATAATGACTGTTAAACAAATGTCATCATTTGGAACCATACTGATTGTATCTTATTGCCATGTATATTTTCTTGTGTTATACATTTACTCAAAACCCTGCATGTTACAAATTAAACGTGATGACATCTAAGCACAAAACCCATCTTCAGTATAACCCATTATTAGATAGTACTTCTATACAGCTAATGGCAGCACCGCTGTTAACGACTTAATGATGGCAAATCAATAACGATTATTTTGTGGAGAAACCACCATGTTTTTGGTATACAAAGGCACACAGAGTGCACTGCAAATCACAGCAATAGTATTAATATTATTAATATTTGGCTAAGAAAAAGACTTAAGATCTGTGAAGTTAATAAAATAGTGATACAAAGGCATAGATGCCACAATATTGTATTAGAGATATAAGAGAACTCAAGTAAGATTAAATGCAAAGGCAAAACACACTAACCGTAAAAAAAAAAAAAAAAGACTTGCTTTGTCGGTGCATGAATGTTCACTCCAGATATGAATTGGATTGTTTAGATTCAAAATGATAATCGCATTGAGAGATCACGGAGAATATTCGCGTTTGGTGTGCAAAGGCCTTTATATACAGCGCATGCCATTGAAGAGATTGTAAGTCTATCCCTCACACTTTCATTCAGGTCAAAAATCGAATATGGCACTATGAATAAGGTGTATTAACCTTATACCTCATCTGTTTAGGAGAACATTTAACTTGCTTTTAGCATCTCACAGTGGACATTTCACCTCAAAACTGCCACGATATGTGTAAGGAACCACGTAATACCACTTTGCAAAAATGATGCCAAAGTCACGTAATTTTTATTAAATCTGGCTGGATCTTTCCATTTTATAATATTATTTTTATTACCATTTTATTATTATTGTTATTATTTCTTTTTCCTTTATTTCTCGTCACTGCTTTTGTTGTGTGTACTGATGCTTTGGCAATATTATATTAAATAAAATGATCCTATAAAGTACTTTAAGATTGAAATTGATAGTGGGGCTGGGGGAGGAATGAGAGGGTGCAACGGTGCAGTGGCCTGTAGATGAACCCAACAGGGACTTCGCTCAGCAGGGTCATCTCAAGTTCAGGTCTTTCCCTGGCTGACTTCGAGAGAGTGGAGGAATGACGCATGGCAGAAGGGGCTCCTCGTGGAGGCCATGAGACCTGGAAGGGAGCCCTTAAGGGCCCTGTAATGCAAACCCCTTTATCACAGCACTTTTCTGAAGGGATGCTGAGAAAGCCTCTTTGGATGAAGGTTTAACTGTATTTGTCATTTTCAAGAGCTGTATTTCCCGTAATGTGTAATTTATAGAACTTTCTACAGTACGACTTGTTAAGAGACCCCCTGAATAAGTCAACCCTACTAAAAAGAGCAGCCAAACATTTTGTGATTTGAATGCTGATCACTTCTATGGGATACTTGTGTGCTGGTGTCCTCACCAGGCCTTCAGTGAACTTAATGCTGATATGTGTAATTTTTCAATGATATAATTGTTTTTCTCAAATCCCAGCCTAGTATGCAGAATCAAATAAACTACTGCTTACCTCAAAATAGAACAAACGAAACATGACCAGAGCACATCAGTAGAGCTCTCCACCCATCTGTGATATAATATTAAAAGGTATGATTCCAGGTGAAAAGGTGAGCCTGCTTCACCATATGGCTAAGGAGACAGACATAGTTCTGGGTTGAGACGAAGAGGAGATAGACAGACACTGGATGCTTGAGGAGTCAGGGGTGGCCTCTGCACTCTGGCAATTTGCACAAACAGCACCAGCAGGAGACTTTTGATCGGATAAGTAGATGGTGCCATTATATCAGGACCAGGACAGTAACAGAGGGTGTTGGTTGGGAGATAGTGAGAAGAGAGGTTGGCTAATACAGAGACATAACTGTAGTGACAGAATGAAACCCAATGAATTGAACAGGTGTTTGTTGACAGTGTCTAATTTATGGTGCTCGAGACTAAGTGTCTGAGGAGGAATAAAGAAACATTAAGTGAGGTGTAGGAGACTTAGAAATGGCTATTCTAAGTCTACAGATATTAACTGCTAAGGTTTTGACACTGTATATTATATGTTGTATTGTACAACAAAGAAGTGTTCAGGGATAAACTGCTATAAATGAACATAGGTACAGTGTTGCGGAAGCTATGTTGAAGTTGTAGCTTCTGAAGTTACAAGCTATTCATAATTTAAAATAGATCAACTACAGGCAAGCTACTCTTAAAAGTAGCATTAAACCTATTTAAGTTTTAGATACATTTAACAATTGGATGATATTATTTAATTTTGCAATCAACTATGAAAGCAGAATTCAATAATATCACCTGATTAGTTACAGTATTTAATTGGGGTGACATTCCCTTATGAAAATTAACAATGGTTTTTACCAGGGTAACCATAGTTTATCAGTGGTATTTGTTGTAAAACCATAGTAAGCACAAAATTAACCATGGTTATTGCAGTTATGGTTGCTACAATATTACTATTGTAAAACCATAGTTTATTTACGTAAGAGGGAAAAAAAAAAGGGTGACAATATTCAATTAAACATACATTTATACTTAAACCCCAGAAAACACCATATTTTATATAACAAATCAAAATATAGCGATAAACAGCAGCAATACTCTACAATGTTGCTACAAAAAGGAAGGCAAATATTTTTATAATAACGGTTCTTTTACACGTGCTGTCAGGAAAAAAAAACGATTCACTTAAAAGATTTGGATTTCCCAGTGCCACATAAGAGAGATAAAGGGTGGGCGAGTTTGACTACTCCCTCGGCTGCATTGCTGCGTTCGCAATACAATGAGAGAAATGAAGCGTTTTGTGATGCTTAATCCGCTACTCGTTGGAAAATGTAGCTCGTTATTGGAAAAGCTACACTATTGTGAAAATAACAGAACTTCTGTCACGCTACTGAAAGATATAGTTGAGTAAGTAGCATCGCTACTTTTAGTTCACAACTCCCTAACAATGCACAGTTGCAAAGGCAACCCTTACAAAATTTGAGAGTTCTGGCAAACTTGCTGCAAACACTTAATTGTCGCCAAAGGTTTGCTGCAGGTTCACCACTACCGGTGAAGAGCTGCAAATTTTGGGAAACATTTTCGGTGAATTGCAAGCTCATTTGCATGTGAAAATAATGAGTGGGCAATTTGTGAGAACTTTAGAGTTTTGTAAGGGACATTTTTAAATACTAAAATAAATAAATAAGGATAAAAAAAAATGTTTTATATAAAACTTAAAAATGTTGCAATATCCTGCTATATGAAAATAAGCTCTCATTCAGCTCCAGCTTCATTAGGACAATGAGTTCAGTCTTGGTCTTGAAAGTCACAAGACAACTTATTGCCAACATCCAATTCCCATAAGGTAATTCAGTCTTTGCAGTTTCAATGCACAATCTGACCAGAGTGACTTTATGCACACGTCAAACTGAAAGCTCGGTGAACGCCTAAATAATTATTTAAACTGAGATGCATCCCTTAATTACATCTTTTTTTTACTTGCCAGAGGGTGCATCTGTTGCTTTTGTTGATTGCAATGATAGTTTATATTTGAGGCTTTCTGGTGATCCATATTCAGATTGTTAGTACTGTATGTCACCATTGCCAAGGAAAATAAGACTGTTAAAAATGTTACATGGATAACCACGATCTGACTTGATGTATTGCATGGACTGAACTCCTAAAACAAAGTTTTTATCTCTTGTGTATTTTTAGCAAAACAGCCCTTTGTTGATATTATTGTACAAGTACATCCTGGACTAAATGCTCGATGTGTATGCAAATGTTGCACTTTAGCTGACATCTAAACTTTCGTTGAACTCACTTTTTCCCAGCGAGAGTTTGTGTTAACCGTAAGTCTGGTATGCAAAACAAATTGTTTTGCATTTGAGTTCATATTTAAAAAGGCTCGACAAAGACAGATTCCCATCTCCTTGACTGTGGCAAAGACAGCTAGAGAAAAGGGGGGAGAAGTGGAACTGAAGAACAGAGCAAAGGCTAGAGCAGGGCATAATAGAGCAGGAGAGGGGTGAGCATGGGGGGTTGATGGGACTGGTGTGCGTGAACAGGGGACCTCTTAGTGAACTGCGTAGTCGCGAGCCAGGTCATTGGGGTGAGGTTGTCAGAGCGTGCCTGAAACAGTAACCAAGGAGTTCAGCCAGAGTTCACACTCAAAATGTGTAGGATCCATGTCTTCTGCTTGCTCGACCTCGCCAGCACATTCTCTACCTCAAATACTTAAAAGACGAAAGTAACATTTCAATTGATCAGGGGCAATTTTTGGAGGGTTTAAAAACAGAAATGTGAAGAATATAATTTTATAAAAGCATTGACATTAATTCTATTGAAACTTGTGTATTATTTGAGTTCTTATGCTAAGGTTTATATTTATACAGTCGTTTTAGGGTTTACAGCATTACATCTTGGCAACAAAGTTGTAAAATTGGATATAACTTTACACAGAAAAGGTTACTAAGTGATTTTTATCACACTAAAATCATGTTAACACGCATATTGATTATGTCTTGTGGCGATACTTTTGAAATGAGTATTTCAACGTTTACATATTGGCCCCATTCACTTCCATTATAAGTTATCCAAAAGCACCAAAAGTGCTTCACTGTTACCCAGATTTTTGCTTTTGTTTTTTTGTTTTTTTAAAGATAATGAGGAATGTTGAAATTATTTTTTGTGGTAATCAACATTATGCCACAAAATGCTGTTGATTGATTGAAACCGCAATATTCCTTTAAGAAAGAGCACAGCTGAATGGAAACCGCGAAGGTCTACCGAGAAAAAGAATGCTGAGATTTCCACTGGTATGGCTGAAATGGGACAGGCCACTAAGCTAAGTCCCCTCTAAGTGTGTGTAAGCACGCTATGGGAAAATTGCCTGCTCTACTCCAATTCAAGACTGGCTGGCCCATTGTCAAGCAAAGAGCTTGACCTGAAGTTGAACCCAATTGTCAGCCCCGCAATGCACTGCAGAAAATCAGGGGAGGATGGGTCCTGAAGAGGTGGAATGTACCGGAGGACTGGAACTTGGTATAAGCCATTTACAACAGTTGTTCTCTATGAAATCCATTCAGTCTGTTAATTATTGGAACACTGCATCAGCCATAAATCAAAACGGGGTGAAAACACAGAAAATAACTTGACATTAGAGTCTTTTTGGCTTTCCTGACAATAAATCCTTGAAGGATCTGTCAGAGCTTGGTTTCCCTATTGAGTGGGCTGTGCTCATCTCCTCCCTGTCTCTGGTTCTTGCGGGACTGAGGTTGTGTCTGCAAAAAGCAGCCCCAGCTGCGGTCACCGGCGCCAGTGCTGAGTGGAGAAGAAAAGCCCTGAGCCTTCAGAACAATCCAGCCTTTGTGAAACTACTGCAAGCCATCAGCCAAACATCAAATGACCATAAGCCACAGATATAAGCCAGATGTGGGGATTCGAAGACTTGGTTCCAGCAAGCCCCAACCCAGCTAAGCTCATCCGCATCCAGCCTGGATGTGGCAGCCAGGGGAAAAGGGTCATACAGCGGGTATTGCACTGCTCTAGCAAATTACATGCTTGTCTTAATCTTTGGTTCACATAATTTCATCCATGACAAGTCAGAAAGACATATGCAAGATCTGCCAAGAGCTGAGGCCCTTGTAGGCTAGAGCAAGGTCATCGCTTCGGTACTCTTATCTCGGTCCTGGATGTAGAAATCAATAAATGTTGCTTTACTACAAATTTGTAGACTTTCCAAAAGTAATTTCCTTCTGTCATCATAAGTGCAGTCAATTCAGAAATATTTCACTAGTTAAAGGAGCCAGACACTCCACCCCGACATATGTAGATTTATGTTCAATTCCGATGAAAATCGACAGCCAAAATATTACAACATTGTTAAGGAACCATCACGTTGTTGATTGAATTAAGGGGAGTTGTTTCAAAGTACACTGAATACTTCTGCCATTTACTTCACTTGGTTGTATGTTCATCACTTTGACCTGGTTTCTTCTCAACAGTTGTTCAAATATAAAGTTGCTTGCGTGATTCAATCGGGCTTCACTCACTTCATATCACGGCGGCCGGCGGAGACTGCAAAACTTATGTGAACCATTTGAATTCTACAGAGAATGTTCTAACAAAAAGCTCTATATGGAGGAAGTCGAACCTCTCAAACTGCAATACAGCCCTGGCATTCAACGGCACCGATGAGGTAATGAGACAACAGTGTGCCATGCATCAACATCGATTGCAAGGTTTTTAAAATACACATCATCACCCAAACTAAAGTGTTTTACTGCAGTAACACTAACTGGAATAAATGCATATTAAATCGATTAGGGTGAAACTATGAAACTTCATTTTTTATTATTAATAGACTAATAATTCTCTCATCACTCACTCACCTTTATCTTGATCCAAACCTTTACGACTTTCTTTCTTCAATGAATGGAAGTTTATTTTTTAGAAAGACTATCTACATTAGCCTAACCACAGTACTGTAGAGCCATCTGACCTGTGCTTATGACATTATTACATGTGGTTAGGCTAATATAGATAGTCTTTCTAAAAAAATAAACTATAGAATTTGTTATGATAAACAAACAGCCTAAAACATTAAGAAACCTCTAACTACAACTTTTACAATTAACAAAAACGAGATGTTAGGTAGATTAAACTCATTTACTTTCATTGCACCTTTTTCCATAAATGAAAAAAATACATGAATCTTTTTTCCATTCATTGAAGAAAGAAAGTCCTAAGGGTTTGGATCAAGATAAAGGTGAGTGAGTGATGAGAGAATTATTAGGCTATTAATAATAAAAATGAAGTTTTATAGTTTCACCCTAATCGATTTAATATGCATCTATTCCAGTTATTGAAAGAACAATGGTAAACTTTCATAAGGGCAAGTACAATTAAGAATGTTTAAAAGTGGTTAACATTTGGAATAGGGGTGTGCAGCGGAGCCATTATCTGTATCTGTATTTATATTTGTTTATATGACAAAATGATCTGTATTCGGATAGAACCGGGTGTGGGCGGGGCTTAAACTGGAAGTGCGCTAAAATGAAAATAAATGTTACTCTTACATTTATAGTTTCTATTAATAAAATATGCATTGTATATGCCTTTTCATAATAATAGCCTTATAATTATTATTATTATTATTATAATTATATTATACAATTATTATTATAATTACATTATTATTTTTTCTTACCGGAGGAAGCTGAATTTGTTGGCCACATTAACGATGGAATATGTTGTTAACTTTGGTTTCTCCTGGTATTTCTGATATTATTATCTGCCTGAAACACAATTTTCGTTTGTCTGTGCAGGTATAACAACATTATTCTGGAGGCAGGAGGTGTCAAGCAAAATGTGAAATTTCAAGCACATGTTTTGCAGTGAATAATAAATAAAAATTCAAGCATTACAATAAATATAATAAATGAATATAGCCTACAAACAGGTGAAAGTCCCGTAAATCTATCAAGAAATTTTATGATAGGACACCATTATTTAGTTAAATAATAATAATAATAATAATAATAATAATCTTACATTTATGCAGAGCTCAAGAACTCTTTACATTCTCAAATTTAGCACAGTTTAAAGAAGAACAAGAAGAAAAAAGACAAAAGGCAAGTTTCAGTTTCTTTGTTTTACATATGCAGGAATATTCCTAATAGAAGAATACTATATGGAGCATTTAAACCTTTATGGAGCATGTTAACTTTTTTGGTATAAAGATTTAACCAGATAATTTTCTTATTCGCTGATGTGGATATAAATGTGGTCAACTTTAAGAGACGGAAAGATGAGCTACGACGTTAAATCACTTCAGGTCAGGAATTTAACATCATGCTCAGGTTTAGGCTATAAATAAATACATGAGAATCACGTGTGAATCGTGTGATACATTAACACAGATATTTCAAAAAGTTGAAAGTGTACATGATGTTGTATCTTAGTTAATATTACACTTGACAAGCTCCAGATGCACACAATTAACAGAGACTGCGGCAATCGGATCTGAATTCACACCGTGCGCATTTTCATTCATAAGGTTTACACTTTAGAAATACTGGCTGCACAGATTCATAAATTCACTGTCATTTAGAATATGTTCATTTTTGAACATCGTTTATGCTTGTGTTTCTTAATAATATTTTTATATTATTCAGATGAATCCGTTATTCATTTTGAAGTCATTATTCGTGCCTTTCCGAATAGGGTATTCGGCTTCGGGCTCATCCCTAATTTGGACTTCCATCGACAAGTTGACAAATTATTTACAAAATTTTCCTCCTGTTCTATCCTACTCCTGGTCTAACTGACCATATTTGCCTTTATATACTCTAAAGGCAATTTAAATCATTAGACATGTGTCCTGCTAAACTCATATCATTCTTGTTCAAATAAAATGTTGAAACAAATGCATGCACTTAGTCTCCAGTTACCTTTATCACTTTTTGTGGGGTGGGGGATTTTAGTGAAAATGCTGAGTGGCTAGTGACTTTGTAAATGACTCAATACAATGAACAGGAATGCATATTTTACTAAAGATACAGCTTTACCCAAACCCTAAACCTAATTGTCAGTAGAGTAAAAATTTTATTTGATCGTGACTACTTCCAGGTTCCCATCGGACCAGAACCTGTGTCTCCCATGTTGTTCAATGTTCAGTAGTGCTAGAGGGAAATGTAGGCTATTCACACTTGAATTAATGAAGAAAATAAAATAAATAAATGTCTGATGAGGCATTGCGCTTGTCAGTTATTCAGCTGAATAGGAAAGATGTCAGTTTACATAAACTTTTGAAAGCAATGTGTCGATTTCTGGTGTGATCAAGTTGCATCTTCGCCGAGCCTATCATTTTAAGCTATATTTTGTAGTCTTTGTATAAAAGTGATGGGTTGTTCACGAATGATTCATTCATTTTGAACGAATCTTTGATGTGACTCAGAAGAACAAGTAGTCTCAGAGAGTGATTCGTTATTTTGTGTTTGCCGCGCATGCACATTGCGCAACCTCCGTTCGTTTGTTACGTGAAAACCGCATAGGCGCTGTACAGGAAACAGAAATGATTAGTTCACCTTTCAACTCTTTTTGTCCGAGTCGTTCGTTCTTTTGTCACGTGACAGCCGTATACGCTATGCATTGCTCACACAGGAAACAGAAATGATTAGTTCACTTCTCGAGTCTTCTGGTCCGAGTCGTTCGTTCTTTTGTCACGTGACAGAAGAACGAACGACTTGGACAAGAAGATTCAATCCAGAGGTGAACTAATCATTTCTGTTTCTCATCATTTGTCCTTGGCAGCATTATCAATTTTTCCTTGGACTATAATCAAAGTTTGCGTAAGCAGACGTGTTGGGGGGGATTTGGCTATTGAAAATATAACATTTGAATATAATTCTGCTCAAACGAACGAAATGAATGAAATGACGAATAAAGATTCGTTCATTTTGCTGAACGAGACTCAAAGATTCAAGTCAGTAAAATTATCCGATCTTCCCATCACTATTGTATACTTTGAAGTCATTATATGAAAATCCTGGTGTTGTTGGAATTTGTAGGGTATGTTGCAGCGTTCATTGCATGTGTTTGGGCATGGAGACTAGGGTTAAGACCTTAGAACCAGTTCTTGTTCAGAACCGTTTGCATTTTTACAAGCTGTATTGTCATGAAAGAAAGATTTTCATGACTTTTATTTCCCTTAACAGTTCCTGAACGTAAAATTTTTTGCCAATGCGGACGAAACACGGTACGAAAACACTCTTGACATTGTTTTCTGTAGCACAATTCAGCGTCACTGCAGCACCGCTATTGAATCTACAGCGAGAAACATACAGCACAACCATTATAGTTCCTGAACAATTAACTCTTATGAGCCGGTTCTTTTTAGTGAATCAAAATGAATACATCAGTCTGAGCAGTTAGTGAACTAATCTTACTGAAGTGCAAGTAATGACTTTTGTCATGTCAAACTCGAAATAAAATAAGAATGGTTTCTGTGTAATGTAATGTTATACATAAGGCTTGTGAGATTTCAATAAGGCAGTGCAGTTACTGAATGGTTGTTCATATGACAATTAAAGATACACATGAGGTTTGTTGTTATCAGTAGAATTTTATAAAATAATTAAAGCTACACTATGTATCTTTTGGCCCTCTAGCGGTTAAAGTATAGAACTGCAAGTGCGGAGGAACATTGTTTTGGTAATTATTTCTGTTGTGCTTTGGCTCTGCTCTTCTGCACGGATGAATTTGATGGAGTACCGGTGTAACCATGGTTACAGGTGATCAACTTTTCAGAGCGAATGTCACTAATGATAAAAAAACTCACCCCCTCCCCTCAAATGTTTTTTTTATTTTAAATTACGAAAGGAAGAAAAAGACGGATATCGGAAAAATATGTCTTATGAGCAGGTAAGTAGCATATCTTCTGCCATTGTTTTGACTCATTGAAAACAATTGTTTCAAAAAAAATTTAGGCAACGCTGACATTAGACAAGGATTGCTAGTCATATCAGATAATGCAAAATGGTGGAAATGATTATAACTTAGCTTGCAGGCAAATAGACTAAGGTAGAAACTGGTTTAGAGATTTGCATTTTTACCATCATAAAGTAATTTTTTCCCATTGTCCTTCCTCGTAAATTAAATTGAAAGCACTGCAGTACCACAATCCATAATAAAATGCCCCATTAGAGTGGCTAGCGCTATCTAACGAACTACCGTGCTAAGAGAGCTTACTGGCTAACTATCAGTCCAATAAAATATCTTACCTGTGGAGTGAGAAAAACTTCATCTCTGTGTCAGTTTTAAATCCTTTAAGATCTTGGAGTTGTCGCCACCTCTGA
The DNA here is from genome assembly GCF_019703515.2 of Myxocyprinus asiaticus. Lineage (NCBI taxonomy): Eukaryota > Metazoa > Chordata > Actinopteri > Cypriniformes > Catostomidae > Myxocyprinus > Myxocyprinus asiaticus. The sequence continues at coordinate 5,141,695 of NC_059380.1, read as the reverse complement.
AAAAGCCAAGCCAATGTTGTTTCGGGTTTTATTTTTACGGGCTCTATCGCTTTCCCTTTTTACTTGCAGACTCTTTTCGGTTCAAGGTTTCTTCATTTTGAAAATGGGTGATTCCTCAGAGGGTTGCTTTTAAGAATGTTCCAAGTTGCTCATGTTTTGTGGCTACAAGCTTTCAGCTTCAAACTACTACCACACCTATCACTGCACGTGCACGCGTACTGTATAGCTGGACCTTCTTTTCTTTATTTACAGACATGATGTAAACATGCACTGACGACTGACGGAAGTATGCAATTTCCAGCCAAATCCATCCCGACAGCTCTAAAAAATAAATAATTATTACAGGCTTACTGTATTGAATCGGTGTAAGGCAAAAACATGGTTTGGATGACGGATTGTTGGTGTACTTGCTCATTATTAAAAAAAAATTCATTTCTAACAAAACAATCTTACATAGTCTAGCTGAATGGAATACGTTATCACATTTTTGGTTTTGCAAGATTTATTTAAAATATAGTTAGACCTGAATTATACAAGCACTGTATTAAATTAGTTTCTAATTATAGCCCGACCGATATGGGATTTTTGAGACCGATACCGATATGGTGACCGATATAGTTAATTTTTGAGCTGGAATGAAAACAGTCCTTTTCTATGTGGATTGTGTGCCGATTTTGCACCGATATGACTATAAAAAGGTACTCAGAAGGCTGCTTTCTTAAACAAATATTTTTATCAAAGAATATATGACATTATTATTATACATAGTCAACACTGGAAAAAGTACAATACTTCCCTCTGAAATGTAGTGGAATGGAAATATAAAGTAATAGAAAATGCCATGGTAATACTCAAGTAAAGTACAAGTACCTCTAAACTGTACTAAAGTACAGTTTTCTTGCATATCAAAACATCATCAGCAATATTTCACTGTTAATGTATAACAAAACAGTCACAAACAATAACAGTAATGGTTCACTGCTGCTGAGTCAAGAGATAAACAGCGGCAGCGGTGTTACACCGTAATCCGGTGGAAAACCAGACTTTTAAATATTACATTTTGTAAATGCAACGACTGGAATTGTTCGGTTGAAGGGGGTACCAAACTGCAAATCCTGAACAAAACAGTTTGGTGAATACATGTTTACACATTAGCTTCCACTCGGCTGACAAGCTATGAAAGTAGCTACTTCGTTAGCTCGTTAGCTATAAGCTCGTTGTCACGGGAGTAAAAGATGGACATTGTTTATTTACTTTCCAGCATTGCGTCTCACCAACTAGGTAACAACGTAGCGTGAAATCAACACTCAACAGACACAATCCACCACCGCACCGTTATCTGCTGAGCTGCAAAAAGATGCTCTGATGTTTACCTTTCAATATGCTATGTTACTGACTGCACTGACAAACTATAGCTGGCTAGTGACATGGTTGTCAGGGACAGGGTTAACATTATATTAGTTATATTGAAAAGGGAAAATTATGGAGTCATTGCTTATTAACTTCCCAGTATGTATTTCACAAACTAGTTAGCAACTTACCAAGAAGACACCGCTTAACTCCACCCTGTCTGCAGAACCACCGTCAGCTCAGATCTTTAAACAATGGAGTTGGAGCGCGCACTGCTGGACAAACTACGCTATGACATCAATTCTAAATCATCCAAGCATGGTTTTCTGCATTATGTGTTCTGAAAAATAAAGTTTTAATATCTGTGCATATCGAAAAACATATACGCCGATACGATATATCTGTGAAAGGCTAATAATATGTCGGTTGGGCACTATTTCTAATCTATTATATCTGCGCTGTCAAAATCTGAAATTTTCTCATCATTTGGCAACAGGCTGCTGAGGGCAGTAAATGCAATCAAAATTCCTCAAAAGTATTAAAAGAATCATTAATAGAACCATTAAGGAACCACTAAAAATCACTAAGAGGAATCGGAACCGAACACGTTAAATTCCTGACGATTCACATGCCTATTAGAGAGAGGGTTTAGCCAAGGGATTTAATGTTTTTGCTACATCATTCCTATATTTTGTTGCATACCATAACAGAACTGTGAGTGTCTACCACACTCTGACTCATGGATGTTGTTGTTTTATTTTGTCTGTCTCTTACATTGTTCCATAAGCCACATCTTTTATTCCTCGCCACTAAAATGCTTCGTAATCAACAGGGCCTCTGTTGAAACATCTATATCCTCTTTTGCAAGCCCAACACTCTGTTCTGGCCTCATATCCTTGCATGTCAAGCCAGTTATTGATATGCAAGGCTTGGATTCAAAATCATTGTTGTTGGAGAAGTCCTCCCCGAAGGGTCAATGATGTCTGATCTGACAGATTTGTGTATCTAGAGAGTGCAACCGTGAGTGAGAACTCTGTCACGTTTTTGATTTAGTTCCCCATGGGTCCTCACATTGACATCAAACAGGCCCATAAATCTGACGGGAGCAAACATAGTGCAACAGGTCACCGAAAGGTAACTCTGTTTGTCTCCTCTGCTGGACCTCAGAGTTGGTGTTTATTAATGGCCAAAGGCATTCAAATACATCTGGTCTCTTACTTAGTCATGACTTGAGCAGCGTGTTTAAAGTGTCCATAAGCTCTTTAAGCTGTTCCCCTCATTAACTTGAGGCGTTATAAAGTGCTTGTATCCTCTTCGTGACCCACTAATGGTCCTAGCTTGATTAACTCCGAACTCTGGCAGTAAGGGGGCCGGTTGTTCTGGTACAGCACCTGAGAACGGCATGGTTGCATAACTGGCAAGGAAGTGGCTTTGGTCGTAAATAATGCGACTGAAACGATCCATCTGGGAATGGCACTTTCAGTGGAGGCTTCTAATTTGCTGCCTGGTGGCCTTCATAAAGACCCCAGACTTCATTGCCAGACCATAAACTTGTGTTTAACCCATGCACCCCACTCCCTCTGTCTGTTTGCATTTTCCCCTAGCTTTCATTCGTCCTCTGTTGGTCAACTATACTTATGAGTATAATAATATAGAGGCCCCTAAAACAGTGTAATAGGTCAACCAATGACCCACAACTGATTTTCCAAACACACAATGTCCCGCACCATTCAAAGACATCCATTTAAAAAGTGCACACATGTACAGTGAAACATACAGAAGTCTTTGATTTTGTATCCATTGTAAGTGCAATATCATATATGTTGTATATATATGATTGACACTTGTAGCTAGATGAAAGCTTAAGTGCAGCAAACAGCACAGGCATCAAGGTAAGGTGATCTGGCATGGCTGCCCAGCCCTTATGTAATTTCTTGTCTCGCTGTGATGTTCATGGCTCTGTTGTTGTTCCTGCTTTGATCTATCACAATGATAACAGTGTTCCAGAAACTGACGCTAGTGGATAAAGATATAGCAGATGAGAACTACAGATAAGAACACTGCTCCACTGTACACTTCATCTGTAGAGGAAGCATTAGCATAACATTGTGTGTGCTGATATGGCCTGGTGTAGTGTCTTATCTGCAGTGTTGAGGAGTTAATAACTACAAGTAGCAACTCTACTAACTTAACTCCCTACATTTTTCAGTGTGACAGTAGCTCAGCTATTTTCACAATTATGTAGCTTTTCCACTAACATCTTATTTTTTTCCAACAATTAGTAGCATAACGTCACAAAAGGTAGCATTTATCATTTAGGTGCATCCCAAACCGCACACTTCTTTACTATTCTACGTCATTTTGCAGTGTAAGTAGTGTGAGCAGTATGTTAACACTGAAAATGCAACTATGAGTACCTGGATGATGCACTTTTCCAACTGTCAAAATGGAGTGTGGACTGTTAGACACTTCATGCACTCAGTGCTCACGGCTTGCCATAGTAGCAGAAGAGGCGGATTTACCTGGCTGCGATGCTGGCCAAACAAAACAATTGTAAATAATAGAGAACGTAGCAACTAGCAAAACTTCAGTGAAGACAGCACCTTATGTAAGTTAAATGCTTTACCATCACCCCACGCTGTGTGAGTATGTGCGTTGTTTGAGATACAAGTGTTGAACTATTGTTGGCAAACGTGCTAAAGCTAGCGGCAACACGTCACATGTGTTTAAAATGTCACTTCTGTCAGCTGTTAAAAGGTGAATGCTTCCGTGAAGTAAAAAAAAAAAAAAAAAAAAAAACGCTAAGAGTTCCATTTGGGAAGATACTACACTTTGAAAATTCATACACTACATGGCTGAGTGCATACGTGTATATTGTAAGAGTGTAGTATATAGTGTGTCATTTGGGACACATTTATTGGTACAATTGGTACTCATAATCACAGCTGAGCAAGTAATCAAATGCACCAACCTAAACCATTCTCTCTTTCATATGTAGCATTGAGAAGCCCAATTGACCCTTTGCTAAGCTTGGTTACGGTTGCTTGCACTGACAAGCTCTGCAGAACTCCCCATTGGAATTAATAAAAGAATGCCGTGAACGACGTGGTTTTTGGCAAATTATTCTCATAAACGGAATGGATAATATTTTTACGTGGGTTGGTATGAAGAGTGACATTGTACTGCAAATTTATCTTACGTTTTTTGTAAAATAAATTGTTAAAGTAAACAGTAATTTAGGGTGACCAGATTCCTGCTTGTGGAAAACGGAACAGCCCCCTCCCAGCAAAAATGAAATTGATGTATCCTTACCTAGGCGCAGATCAATGCGAAGAAGTAGAGGGTGCATCCGCATCTGTAACTGCTGTCACCTTGCACTTTTCATTGACAGCAATTTTAACAGTGTGCGCTCGTCTTTCAAGAGTTTATCGTAAAATGCAGAGCAGTCCAGTCCACAATTAAGACATTCATTGCCTTCATGACTGTTACACTGAGTTGAGATTTATCCAGTGTCCATGCTGCGTTCATTAATGAGAACACATATTCCACAGATGCAGATGTCCCAGGCAGGCGTAAAACAAACTCTACGACCTTGGATAAGACTCCGAAGTTAATGGTCTTGTTCTTCAGCTCACTGAAAACGTCTGTCCATCTCTCAGACACTGCCGTCTTGTTCATGTTCCACTTAGTGATGCGACGAGTGACATTGTTTTTCCGCACAAGCCCATGCTCATCAAAGAGCGGGATTCTGGAGTAGAAGTGTTCGAGGCTGCTCTGAATGTCTTTCCACTCTGGGATGTCTCTCAGTAGGGCCCGGCCCCATTCAAGGTTTTCTGTGTTCTCCAATGATCGGCTCCAATTTTGGAGGTAATCCACTGATGCTGAATAAAAGTTTCTCACTGCACAAAAGAAATCATCCGCTCACATGTCACCAGCTTCAACCAGGGTATCCAACTGCTGTTTAATGTCAGAGGGTATGAATGATTCCTCCAGCTTGGCCTGCAAGACTATTTTCAGGTCATGAATGTGCAAAGCTATGGCCATGCATAACAGAATGATAAGCAAAAAGTCTTCACTTGCGTGCACCTTGTCAGATTCAGAACTTTGCTTCACAAAAAAAATCGCTAACACTTGGCGTGGCACACTTACTTTTAGCAGCATCCACATGCTTTTTTGCATGAATAGGCTGCGAGATGTTGGTGCGGCCTCCATGGGCGATGGAAAAGCAAGCTCCACAAATCTCACACCTCACTTTACTAGGCTCTGTCTGTCACTAACTGGATGTCTATTGATAGGGGATTGTGATTGGATAGTTTAATCCAATCATGTACTTCAAATAAAATTCTAATAAATGGTTTTACAAGTCTTATCCTTGGCTATTTTTGATTAGAATACTCACGTGACTGAGAAAGCCGCATAGGCATTTGAGAAATTTTAGGAGAGTGGAAATACGGGACATAAGAGAATAAGTCAGGACACTAGAAAAAGTGCTTGAATACAGGACTGTCCCGGGAAAAACGGGACGTCTGGCCACCCTACAGTAATCTGATCAAAAACTGTGGAGACTGTGAATCAGAATCAAGGCAAACGATTATTACAGAAAAACATCATTTAATAGCGATTGCACATCTAATGACATTAGCGTAAGTGAACAGATCTGTTTAAAACATCTCATAACACACTCATTTTGATGCTGTGAACTGTTTATTTACTATCGCTATTACTATGACTTGAATCAATACATAACTAAATTAACGTTCAGTTATTAGCTTTAATTTACCTTGGAGCAAATGTAGGTGTCATTGTGGATGTTATATGTTCATTTGAGAATGAGGGCTGACACAGTTTAATCCATAACATGCCCTTCTCCAGATTTATTTAAAGATTATTAAAAAAAAGAACTTCTCTGAGTAACTCGTGTCACCATTACAAATGACCCGGCAACATCGTGTTTGACATTTGTTCGATTATTTTGATAAAATCCTGCTTAAAAGTACTCAAACACACATTACTTCCATTGGCTGTCATTTGGAAAATTGCAAATACGTGTCAGAGTAATGGTGGCAGGGCAACAGTTGTTAAGACAGGATTGGTCAGAAGCACTTTAATGCAGGGCTTAGAGAAGGGTCAATTTATTTCAGTGAATCCGTTCATTCGGATGGTTCATATACAGTAAATTAACTCGTTTAAATCAATGATTCTCCCCTGTGCAGAAGTCACTGCATCTTCTCTATTGAAGCGATGTGTTTAGTTCACTGCTTTTCACTGTTTTAGACTCAGCTTGTATAAAAAATTTATAAGTATAAAAGTATAAATCTTGTGTCTTATTTGAGCTGTAAAGTTGTTTAAATCGTAATTTTTACTATCGTTTTAGGGTTTACACAGTTACGTCGTCATGGCAATGAGTTTGTAAAATTGGATACAACTTCACAGAAAAGGTTAGTAAGTGATTTTATCACACTAAAATCATGTTAACACACATTGTTTATGTACTGTGGCAATACTTTTGAAACAGTGTGTATTTTAACGTTTACGGATTGGCCCCATTCACTTCCATTGTAAGTGCATACCTGTAACCCAGATTTGTGCTTTTTTAAAAGGAAGGGAAGGACAAATCAAAATAATTTTTCTGTGGTTTTCAACATAATGCCACAAATGCTGCAGCTGTCCATTGAGCTTAACTTGCATTAAACCTAGAATATTCCTTCAATTTAGTTTTATGTAAATATTTACAGTGTGTTCAATTAAATGTTGTTAATCTTCATTGTTTTGTGCCACATAATGCTGTTCTGAATCAGAACAGTATTTACATTTCACAAAGGCAATACAATTATTTTAAAATATACAGTATATCTATATTTAAGATGACATTGTAAAAACACTGATAAGTCACAACATTAAAACCACCTGCCTAATATTGTGTAGGTACCCCTCATGCTGCCAAAACAGCACCAACCCCCATCTCAGAATAGCATTCTGACATGATATTCTTCTCACCACAATTGTACAGATCGTATTCTGAGTTACTGTAGACTTTGTCGGTTCAAACCAGTCTGGCCATTCTCTGTTGATCTCTCTCATCAACAAGGCATTTCCATCCACAGAACTGCTGCTCACTGGATGTTTTTTGTTTTTTGCACTATTCAGAGTAAATTCTCGAGATTGTTGTGCGTGAAAATCCCAGGAGATCAGCAGTTACAGAAATACTCAGACCAGCCCGTCTGGCACCAACAATCATCCATGCAATTATCTAATCAGCCAATCATGTGGCAGTAGTGCAGTGCATAAAATCATTCAGATACGGGTCAAGAGCTTCAGTTAATGTTCACATCAACCATCAGAACGGGGAAAAATGTGATCTAAGTGATTTGGACCATGGCATGATTTTAGGTGCCAGACGGGCTGGTTTGAGTATTAATGTAACTGTAGAGTATGCTCTATATGCAGTGGCGGATTTAGGCATGGGTGACATGGACAGCTACCCAGGGCGGCATCTTGCAGGGGGGTGGCACGAGGCACCCACACAGAACCCCCCCCAACCCGTCAACAACTTTGGGGCCGTGTTGAAGCGGGTTTCGCCCAGGGCGCCATACAAGCTAGAACCGCTACTGTCTATATGTAAACAGTCCCTTTCAGTAATTGCTGAGTTTATCAGTTTTTCTAGCTTTTTAAATGGTCGTGGCATTGCAGTTGAAAGATTGGATATAACTTTACACAGACAAGGCTAGTAAATGCTTCTAAAACACAAGTAGACATTATTTTCTGTGCCAATCAAAATTATACCTCAATTGATGTTAATAGAACTTAACTTGTATTGAACCCAGAACATTACTTTAAATTTGAAGGTCACTTAAACTGTATCCTAACAGCCTTCTTATAGTGGCAAAAGGACTGCAGTTTCTGGCAGAGAACTTGCTTTTACATTCTCATTATACATGACCTTTAACCTCTTGCCTCAGTTGGCTATAATTCTCAGCAGACAGGGTAACTGAGGCATGGAGTTCAGGCTCTTGCTGGGGGTCAGCAGAGTCTCATTTTGTCAGATGAGCTGATGAATGATGGATGAACTGTGTGCCAAACTAGCAACAGTGCTAATGAAGAGTGGAGCAACACTACAGGATCATGCCTAAACTCATTTACTATGAAACTGTATGGATTTTACTTAGTTCCAGGCGTCAATTATGCTTGTGTTCCTACACAAAAATCACAATTGTCAAATACACTTATTACAATAATTATATAAGTAACTGATTAAAGTTTATTCATTTAACAGTTTGAAATAGGGATTGGTTACCATGATCGAATAGTCAACTAGTCATCCAACAACCAACTTGTCAATTAGCAAGTTCGACTATTTTATGTAGATTTAATATTGTAATACTTGATTGTATTCGTTGTTAACTACTTTAGTTAACATACAATGGACAATACTTTTATGCATTAATTCTTCTGTTAAAACTTGTTTATTATTTAAGCTGTAAAGTTGTTTAAAATCTCATTTACTGGAATAACAGGGTTCACAGCCTTACATCGTCATGGCAATGAAGTTGTAAAATTGGATATAATTTTACATAGAAAACATTAGTAAGTGATTTTATTACACTAAAATCATGTTAACATGCATATTGTTTGTGTCTTGTGGCTATACTTTTGAAACAATGAGTATTTTAATGTTTACTGATTGGCCCATTGACTTCCATTGTAAGTGCCTCACCGTAACCTCGATTTTTGCTTTTTTTTAAAGAAAAGGAGGGACAAGACAAAACTCTTTTTTTTTTTTTTTTAGTAATCAACATTATGCCACAAATTCATCTACTAATATTAACAAATGCAACCTTATTGTACACTGCAAAAAAGTATTTACATTTTCAAGACGTACTGTATTTTTGTCTTGTTTTCCAGTAAAATTATCTAAATCTAGTAAGATAAATGGTTAAAACAAGAAAAAACTGTTTGTCTTTGGGAGAAGAAAAATAAACTTCATTCAAAGGGAAAACTATTTTATTTTTCTTACCCCACTGGCAGATTTTATTTTTTTCTTGTTTAAGTCAAAAGTTCACTTAATTGTGTCAGATTTACAGTTGAAGTCAGAAGTTTACATACACTTAAGCTGAAGCCATTTAAACTCATTTTTTAACCAATCCACAGATTTCATATTAGCAAACTATAGTTTTGGCAAGTCGTTTAGGACATCTACTTTGTGCATGACACAAGTAATGTTTCCAACAATTATTTACAGACAGATTGTTTCACTTTTAATTGACTATATCGCAATTCCAGTGGGTCAGAAATTTACATACACTAAGTTAACTGTGCCTTTAAGCAGCTTGGAAAATTCCAGAAAATGATGTCAAGCCTTTAGCCAATTAGCTTCTGATAGGAGGTGTGCTGAATTGGAGGTGTACCTGTGGATGTATTTTAAGGCCTACCTTCAAACTCAGTGCCTCATTGCTTGACATCATGGAAAAATAAAAATAAAATCAGCCAAGACCTCAGAAAAAATATTGTGGACCTCCACAAGTCTGGTTCATCCTTGGGAGCAATTTCCAAATGCCTGAAGGTACCACGTTCATCTGTACAAACAATAGTACACAAGTATAAACACCATGGGACCACGCAGCCATCATACCACCCAGGAAGGAGATACATTCTGTCTCCTAGAGATGAACGTAGTTTGGTGTGAAAAGTGAAAATCAATCCCAGAACAGCAGCAAAGGACCTTGTGAAGATGCTGGAGGAAACAGGTAGACAAGTATCTATATCTACAGTAAAATGAGTCCTATATCGACATAACCTGAAAGGCTGCTCAGCAAGGAAGAAGCCACTGCTCCAAAACCACCATAAAAAAGCCAGACTACAGTTTGCAAGTGCACATTGGGACAAAGATCTTACTTTTTAGAGAAATGTCCTCTGGTCTGATGAAACAAAAATGGAACTTTTTTGGCCATAATGACCATTGTTATGTTTGGAGGAAAAAGGGTGAGGCTTGCAAGCCGAAGAACACCATCCCAACCGTGAAGCATGGGGGTGGCAGCTTCATGTTGTGGGGGTGCTTTGATGCAGGAGGGACTGGTGCACTTCACAAAATAGTTGGCATCATGAGGAAGGAAAATTATGTGGATATATTGAAGCAACATCTCAAGACATCAGCCAGGAAGTTAAAGCTCGGTCGCAAATGGGTCTTCCAAATGGACAATGACCCCAGGCATACCTCCAAAGTTGTGACAAAATGGCTTAAGTACAACAAAGTCAAGGTATTGGAGTGGCCATCACAAAGCCCTGACCTCAATCCGATAGAAAATTTGTGGGTAGAACTGAAAAGCATGTGTGAGCAAGGAGGCCAACAAACCTGACTCAGTTACACCAGTTTCTGTCTGAAGGAATGGGCCAAAATTCCAGCAACTTATTGTGAGAAGCTTGTGGAAGGCTAACCAAAACATCTGACCCAAGTTAAACAATTTAAAGGCAACAAAGTACCAACAAAGTGTATGTAAACTGACCCACTGGGAATGTGATGAAAGAAATAAAAGCTGAAATAAATCATTCTCTCTACTATTATTCTGACATTTCACATTCTTAAAATAAAGTAGTGATCCTAACTGACCTAAGACAGGGAATGTTTTCTACGATTAAATGTCAGGAATTGTGAAAAACTGAGTTTAAATGTATTTGGCTAAGGTGAATGTAAACTTCTGACTTCAACTGTATCTTAAAACAAGACATAATGTCTTAAGCCACTTTGCTTGACAAGTAAATAAATCACGTTGTAAGAATGTTTAGATCATTTTACAGGAAAACAAGACAAAAATACTTTTTTTTTTTTTTTGCAGTGTAGTGTTGCAGGTTTTTTTTTTTTTCTTATAATATTTGTTTATGTTTTGATATTTTTAGTTGCAATACTTTAAATATACAAATTAACTAAGTTGACTAGTCATACTAATCTATAAACTTGCATGTTACACATTTTTAAAGCTTGTAGTTTTTAGATGTTTGTCAAGATGATTCATGTTTTCTCTTATTCCATCAGCCATGACAATGCCTTTTTAGAGTGTATTTTTAGGATTACTGTGGATATTTTTGAACCTCCTCATAAGCCTTCTTGATCTTTGAGTCAGGAAATATAGATTCATAGAGTCTATGGCATTACAGATGAATATGGAAAACAGAACCAGCAGAATAAAGTTCTGCTGTCATAAATGCATAACCTCATACTTGCCACATTAAGACTCCCAGTCATAACTGGGATTGAGGGATTGAGTAGAACCATGTACAACAGCTCTGAATTCAATCATCAGTATTCTCACTCTGACTGTGATGGTGGTTTATGAGGGCGCTCTATGGGAGATGCACATATGAAGGGTAAATTATAAAAAGCAATGTGTTTTGTAAAGAACGTCTTGTCTGTGTTTGGGAATATTAAATCCTACTGTGGCTGGGATGAAAACCATTGTCTTTTTTTTTCTTCTTTTTTTTTTTTACAGTTCATAGTCAATCTGATCAAAGTCTGATCACTGACGATGAACTTCAAACATGGGCTTATTTACTTTTATTCACTTAATTCGTTCCATTTACACTTGGCCACATAAATGCATCTCTGCAAATGCATTGGCACCATTCACTTCCATTGTAAATGCCTCACTTAACCTAGTGAGAAAACTATTTTTTTTTTAAGAAAAGGAGGGACAAGTCGAAATGTATTTTTGTAGTAATCAACATTATGCCACAAATGCTGTTGATTGAGCTTAACTTGTATTGAACACTGAATATTCCTTTAAGAGCACAGTACTATACTTTCACAGCAGGAGATATTTTTGGAAGGCACATGTGTATCTTTACATAATACAACAGCACTGGTGGGATGGATTTGTGGTTAAATATTTCCAGCTTGCCATAAAACACTCCACAAAGAATCACTACTTTCCCTACTCTCCCTGCAACTTCTCAGAACAAAGTACACACTTTTGAAAGAGCTGTTACAGCCAAACCTTCAACACAAAGTAAAAAAGCTATTGCAGTAACTTGAGCCCTGCTTTGAAAATAAACCAAACTCACTTTGTTGTATGTTCTCTAAAGAGAGCTGACCAAGAGAAATGACAAAAACAGATTTAATGTATTTCATTCCCCCCACATGCAGCGCTCTGAGGGGGAAAATCTCTAAAAAGTAATTGTGCTTGCTGATAGCGCAGTTTATTATCATTTGATTTCTGCGTTAAGCACATGACTCACTCACACAAATATGCAAATCAGGTTACAGTGCAAATATGTCCAAAAATGGCTAAACTCCGTTTTCATGACGCAATTCCCTATCTTGCGGGTCAGTTCTGACTTTTGTGAAGGATGCAGCAGAGTACTGCAATATGCACTTTACTTGGACTGTAAGGAATCACTCCACCACTGTCATTCTGGCACCTGAATAAGCACTTAAACTTCTGAAAATGTGCTTGACTACACCGCACATTTAAATATATGCCTAGATATACCACTCTTTTCCATCATTTGAATTGAATTACATGATTTACTGCTTCCATGACCAATAGAACATCTTATTAATAAAAGTCAGTTTACCATCAGTTTTTGTATTTTTGTGTCTGGTTAAAATGAACTGCGGGCTATTAATGAACAAGATACAAGTTTTTGCACTGAAATTCCATTTGCAAAAGTGCCACTGATCCCTCCAAAAACCTAAGCTGATTTTAAAACATCCCAATAGAAGGCGTTTATCTTTAAAACTGCTTTTTATTCAGATGCTGAATTTACAGTGACAGTAGTTAAAAGCATTATCTTTAAAAACATTAAAGTACACAGTACAGTGGTTGATTTGAGGCTTTGTTTTGTCCATTCCGTGTTGATCCTACAACACAGAGGTCAATGGTGACCTGTAAGTGGCCCTGAAAATGAGGCACCTTGTGCTTTATTGTGCCAGAGTATCTTTCCCTTTGTCTCGTTTTTCCTTGACAAATTGCCTTTGGAATACTTGAAGAACTAACTCATTTTCACCAGGATTCCATTGTTGTTGTTCGACTATAAAACAGTTTGTTTGAAATTATGTAACACTTGGAACTCCCGTGCCGTCTCGAGGCCTCTCATGTCCGTCCCTTGAAAGTATTCATGCAGGTGTAGCTTCCTGAGAATTTATGGATTTCTTCCAGGGCACTTTGCGGTAGGACACTGTTTCGTAGGTAAAACAAAGTGATAAACGCAATGAATGAGGCATTTCAAAGTGGATTTGCTGAAATATTTTGATGCAATATAAAATTGTACTCTGTTGATGGAATCAGACCGTACCTTTTGAGAATAATGAGCGCATGCATGGTCCATGGTAGGTAAATGAAGGCCGTATTGGTCCTGACAGCATCCACTGTTCTCTGGGCTACTACCTCTGGCTTTAGAGGAGGGAAAAGTTGGGGAAACCTGCAGAGCAAAACCCCAGGCATGGGTACAGTTAAATACAACTGTTGTCAAACTTACAAAAAAAGTACCATGGTATTACCATGTTTTATTTGGACATGTATCATGGTAAAACCATTGTTTTTTTCAACATGCACCACCATATTTTTGGACATGTATCATAGTAATATCATGTTTCAATTTTGCACATGTACCATGGTGATACAATATATTTTATTTATTTATTTTATTTTTTACATATTTCATGGTTATACCTTTTTTTTCCATGCTCCATGGTATTACCATGCTTTTGTTTTCTTATCTGACATGCACCTTGTTTTTTTTTTTTTTTTTTTTTTTTTTGGACATGCACCATTGTGCATTGTGCATAGGGGCAGTGGTGGCTTGGTGGTTAAGGCTCTGGGTTACCAACTAGCTGGTCAGGGGTTCAAGCCCCAACACCACCACAATGCCACCGTTGGGCCCTTGACCCCATCTGCTCCAGGGGTGCCGTATCATGGCTGACCCTGCGCTCTGACCCCAGCTTGACTGGGATATGTGGAAAAAAAAAAAAGAAGAATTTCACTGTATATGTGCAAAAAACATATAATGTGTGATAAATAAAATTATAAAAAAAAAAATTATTTAATTATAAAAAAAAAAAAATATTACCATTTTTTGTTTTGGTACATGTACCATGATAATACTATGTTTTTTACATATTTCATGGTTATACCATGTTTTTTTTTTTTTTTACATGTACCATGGTATTACCATGTTTTTTGACTAGTGGTACTAGGGGTGGGCGATATGTCCAAAATCTTATATCATGATATGAGTAATTTTATATCACGATAACAATATATATCGCAATATTTATTTATTTATTTATTTATTTGGAAAACCAATAAAAATCGGTTAACATAATAAATAACCACATAGTAATGCCTATTTTTGGAAAATCTAGTCAGTGAAATAAATATTTTTTAAATGAAAACTATTCCTCCTATATAATTTTCTCTTTATTTAGAACTTGACAAACAAAATTAAAAATAAAATAAACACTCAGTTTTAAATCAACCTTACCATAATAATCAATTTCACATTATATATTACAATATTTTCACAATATTCTTTAGTGTGCTTCATTTTAAGATGTTAAAACAGATAGTTTGTATTACCACAAGTGATTATCGTTGCGCGACAGTTTGCCGATTAAATTTTTCTAATCTGTGTCAGCTTTTGTGAACCAGATGTCACACCTGTTTTAATAACAAGCTCCTCTTCATTTTCGTAACTTTTCTTTTGATTACATCAGCAAAAATTAATCAAATGATGTAGATGTACAGATGTGCGGTGTAGTCAAGCGCACATCGGCTTGTTAAACAGATGATCCAGGTGTCTGGATCACAGTGATACTGTCCCGGCAGAGTGTGTCAGTCAGATCACAGTGGACTTCTGCATCCTTCACTGTAGAGTGCTCAGAACCGGCCCACAAAATCAAAATTGCAAAGAATCAGCCACGAGTTTGTGGGCGCATTTGCGGCGGTGCCTGATCTGCATAATTCGTTTAGTGAATCTGGCATTAAACCAGCATGCACAAATAATGACGAATTTATTCCCTGCTCAAGCCTGGTTGCAGTTTCACATGAAGCGTGCCCACTGATAGATACCGTCACGCTGCGCACATGGATATTTACATATCGCGATATTCACGATATAGCAAAATCTCTGTCGATTGACACTTTATATCGTCGCCACGATGTATATCGTCATATCGCCCAGCCCTAGGCAATGACATATTGTTTTGGGCATTCAACCTTGAAGTACTATGTAAATAGCAAGATACTGTATATGAATATGGAAATATTTGAGTACCATGGTATTACCATCTGATACCATACTGTACCATGGCACCGCCAAAATATTTTTTTAAGGGCAGACTATTACAACAAACAAATTCAACATGAAACAGTGTTTTCAACCAATTTTACCTCTGTAATGTAACATGTTTCCAGTTGAAACAGGATATTGAGTGAGAAAACAATTTATTTATCCATAAGGAATGGATTTGTTTGTCAGTTGTGTTTATATGACAAGAGGTAAGAAGGGAGGGGCTTAAAAAAATAAGAGGGCTTGGTGACATCAGCCGAAAAGGAAAGTCGTTTCAGAGGCGGAGCAAGTTTTTTTGATTCTGATGAAAGATTAGGAATAATTGCACAGCTGAATCCTACAAAATAAGACCATACCAAGTAAACCGGGTCGAAATTATGATTTCATGTTGACTTTAAGGGATAATAGTGCTTTGCCTCTGAATTTTGGAAAACATTAACTTCAAGTTGTGTTTTTTCATTGGTTTCCTCAGCAAAACACTTCAACTCACCTGACTCGCATGCCCTGAAACATTTCAGTGTTGGTGTGAAATGGGAGGACAGTGGTACAGCCCACCCCAGGACAGTCCAGCAGACCCAGAGTGAGGCTCTCCATGAAAGCCAGTGAGGATGCTTTAGAGGTGCAGTAGTCTATAGCACCAGGGATGGGCGACAGAGACAGGATGGAGTTGACGCACACAACATGGCCGTTTTGTAATTCCAGCATACGAGGCAGGAAGGCTTTCGTTGTCTGTGGACAAAATGATTATTACAAATTTAATTAAACCCAAGGAAGTGAGAACTTAGATATCAGAAAATTACATGTAGAATGTTGCAATCAGTTTCCAAAATTAACACTCATCAAATGCAAGTAAAAATTGGGTTTGGTGGGTAAAATAAAATAGTCCGATGCTCACTTATGCAAAATCAAAAGTGTACGAAAGGTCTTGTCAAGAAAACATTCCTCGCAACTTGCACGTCTTTTACAATGTTTCAATCGGAAACTTGGAAAAAATTGGAAAATTTACGGTCAGAGGTTGATGTCAGATGAATTCCTCTAGAAGTACATGTGGCGACACATGTGGAATATTCCTCGCAATAACCCACCAAAATGTATATATGAGGAACAAAATCATGTGTCTTCATGTTTTTGTCACCATAAACAAATGTGGCAAAATACTAATTTTAGACTCTGGGTGCAACTGTTTCTAAGGTCTGTTAAAAGATATCAACGCCACTCACTATAATAGAACCAGATGACCCCACCACCACCCGATACCTTCCTATCTGACCCTATCCAACCACTCAGTGTACTTACCCAAAACTGTCCCATTGTATTGATATGCTGTGTCTTCAGAAGAGCATCATCATCACTGTCAAGCAAACTCTTCCCATGCACCACTGCAGCATTATTCACTAGAATGGTAACGTCTCCCACCTACCATGAAAAAAAAAAAAAAAAAGACTAACGGTGAGATACATTCTCTTTTAGGACTAGTAAGGTAATGTAATACTGCCATACTGCTGGGGCTTTTCTAACCTAGACATTTCAGGTGAGGTGTAATGTATTTGCATATACCTGTAATGTTTTAAGTGTTATCTCTATAAATATACCTTATAGAGGTTGACCAATAGTGGATTTTGCCGATACCAATAACTAAGGTGGTGGGAAAGGCTGATAACCAATTAATCGGCCAATAGTTTTTAAAATGAATTTATAGAATGTAAAAAAAAAAAATCTTAATCTTTCCTTACTATGACAGGCACAGACAAAGAGTCCTAAAAGAATAAAATCCCAGATGCAGTTTAATGTTTAACCAAAATCCCCAAAATAACCACAAAAATTATGATTTGGTGCATAACGCGGGACTTTTTAAAGTATAAACAAGCCCGAAACACACCAGGGACTCTTATTTTGAAAATACGTAATGATGCAAAAAATATTGGCAACTTAAGCATAGATATTTGCATATAACAATAGTTCCAAAAAGCAACTATCGGTATATCAGTCTACCTCTAATACCCTATAGTCTTTAAAGTCAACAAGAAATGCAATTCGCAACTTTTTGTACTTTCATAATCGAACGTATTTCTGAGTGAAACAGGCTGTTTAACGAGATATAATGGTAATTGATATAATCGTTTAGAAATTTATTAGATCATGAAAAATGGGTGTTAGATACCAGAATGGAGCCTAGATGTTGGAAGGGAGGAGTCAACAAAGAGGGATTTGTGATGTCAGCCGAAAAGGAAACTTGCTTCAGAGGCGGAGCAAGGGATTACATTTTGAAAAAGATACGAAGACAAACTTTTTTTTAAATTTGGAATACCGTGCACTTATGAATCATGGTTAATAAGACCAGGAACATGTTAATGAATGTCAATAGTGTCAAAATATGACTTTATGGGACATACCTTCTCTCTGACAACCTTGGCTTGCTTGTAAACATCTTCCCTGTTGGCCACATCGCAAACAAAGTAATGACACTCTGTCCCCATGAGGGCGATCTCCTCGCATGCCTCCTGCAGACATTTTTCCGTTCGACCCCACAGGATTAGCTGATAGAAGAAAGGAACCAAAAGTCAATGGTGGAAAAATTTAGAAAACATACAGGAAATGCACAGGTTTACAAAGCACAACACATACACACTGTAATGATGTGAGCTGCCATATTGAAAATAAAATGATTTTTTGAAATCTTTCTGAAAGCAAAACTGCAAAATAGAACAGAGGGTCAGTGATGCATTTTTAGTGATGAATTTGTGACTCAAAAGATTTAATTTGTGTAACAGTATTTCCCATGTTGTCCATTGCTATTCATAAACAACGCCTTGCCGTTTTTATAATTAGTAATGCGAACAAATGAAAATTCTGTCCTCATTTACTCATTCTCATGTTGTTCCAAGACATACACTATATTGCCAAAAGTATTCGCTCACCCATCCAAATAATTGAATTCAGGTGTTCCAATCACTTCCATGGCCACAGGTGTATAAAATGAAGCACCTAGGCATGCAGACTGCTTCTACAAACATTTGTGAAAGAATGGGCCGCTCTCAGGAGCTCAGTGAATTCCAGCGTGGTACTGTGATAGGATGCCACCTGTGCAACAAGTCCATTCGTGAAATTTCCTCGCTACTAAATATTCCACAGTCAACTGTCAGTGGTATTTAAGTGGAAGCGATTGGGAATTAAACTAAACAAAATGACAGAGCGGGGTCAGCGGATGCTGAGACGCATAGTGCGCAGAGGTCGCCAACTTTCTGCAGAGTCAATCGCTACAGACCTCCAAAGTTCATGTGGCCTTCAGATTAGCTCAAGAACAGTGCATAGAGAGCTTCATGGAATGGGTTTCCATGGCCGAGAAGCTGCATCCAAGCCATACATCACCAAGTGCAATGCAAAGCATCGGATGCAGTGGTGTAAAGCACGCCGCCACTGGACTCTAGAGCAGTGGAGACGCGTTCTCTGGAGTGACGAATCATGCTTCTCCATCTGGCAATCTGATGGACGAGTCTGGGTTTGGCGGTTGCCAAGAGAACGGTACTTGTCTGACTGCATTGTGCCAACTGTGAAGTTTGGTGGAGGGGGGATTATGGTGTGGGGTTGTTTTTCAGGAGCTGGGCTTGGCCCCTTAGTTCCAGTGAAAGGAACTCTGAATGCTTCAGCATGCCAAGAGATTTTGGACAATTCCATGCTCCCAACTTTGTGGGAAGAGTTTGAGGATGACCCCTTCCTGTTCCAACATGACTGCGCACCAGTGCACAAAGCAAGGTCCATAAAGACATGGATGAGCGAGTTTGGTGTGGAAGAACTTGACTGGCCTGCACAGAGTCCTGACCTCAACCCGATAGAGCACCTTTGGGATGAATTAGAGCGAAGACTGCGAGCCAGGCCTTCTCGTCCAACATCAGTGTCTGACCTCACAAATGCGCTTCTGGAAGAATGGTCAAAAAATCCCATAAACACACTCCTAAACCTTGTGGAAAGTCTTCTCAGAAGAGTTGAAGCTGTTATAGCTGCAAAGGGTGGGCCGACGTCATATTAAACCCTATGGATTAAGAATGGGATGTCACTTAAGTTCATATGCGTCAAAAGGCAGATGAGCGAATACTTTTGGCAATATAGTGTATTTAAATGTACGGAGTAATGCAATCCAACGTTATTACATTGCTTAACAAGATTGTTAGAGACGACATCTACGATAAAGACTACAGGTAATGTAATTACATTATTTGGTATGAGCTAAATTCTGTAAACTGTAACAGTGGAATCATTATTAATATTGGTGTAGCAGATGGTTATAATATAATATAATAACTTACTGAGATCAGCAGCATAGCAAACTGGTGATTCGGTGTTTATCTCGAGCGTGACTGGCTGAATTTAATGTCCCGTTAGATAGTAGGCTGGTCAGTGTCCAAGTCCAAAACATTGTTGCTCTGTACACTGTTGCTTTTGTTTAGGTCCTTCTTATGGTGCCTTAAGTGTTTTTCAATTTATTTATGATTTGGTCAGTTGTCTGATTGAAGCCGGTGTTCATCATTTCATGCTGGATCTTCTCGTAGACGATTTTGTTCCCCTTTGCGATCTCTCAAGTTTATCTCGGATCTCCATAAAGACCATATCGCAAGTAGAATGCTCGTTTTGTCCACGTTACCTGAATGCATTTGATGTCTAATCATTTTGTGGGATTTTTTATTGTTTTTATAGTGTGAAGAAGTACTCTTTGCTGAAAAGGTAGCAACTGTTGTTGTTTGGTAAAAATTTGGTGACGAAACATTATCCCACCCTCCGTCCCCTGACGTAATTGGTTCCTATGTGGAGACCAGCAAGCTTTTGGGGCCAGTGTCGAACCAGGTTTTCAGCCCCAGAACGGCCTTTTATGTGTAGAACAGTTCAAGAATTAGCACCGGCCCAGGAACCCACCCTGAACCATGTCGGTGGAAAAAGGCTAAATGAAAGGTAATGAAATCAGGAATCATGCCTCATCACCTCTCAAACACATTCTCGTAGAGATTACACAGCTGCTGGGCACATGGGCCAGCCATTATCTGCTTCATTAGCCTATTACAATTGTTTGTGTGTGTAGCTGTGAAGGTCTAGGGTACCCTGACAAACACTAGTGACTATTTGCGAATAAAGCAGCCATTTCCATCCCATGTGTTTAAGAGAACGTCAATTTTCGAGAAATTGGCTTAAAATAGAAGTGAAAATGGAAGTTAAGCCACTGTGGCTCTTTTATTACAAGGAATGTAATAAATGACTTGCGGTTTAGAGCGTGCA
Source organism: Myxocyprinus asiaticus (assembly GCF_019703515.2). Classification (NCBI taxonomy): domain Eukaryota; kingdom Metazoa; phylum Chordata; class Actinopteri; order Cypriniformes; family Catostomidae; genus Myxocyprinus; species Myxocyprinus asiaticus. Next base: position 5,120,800 of record NC_059380.1, on the reverse strand, counting down.
GACAAAATGTTCTGACGAACTTCAAGCTTGCTAGCGTTCAGAAGCAGATGCTGCAAAAGCATGTCAGCTTTGGCATTTCATAGTAACCAGAGCAACATTTTACATGTTTTATACACATTTTAGAAACTTTTTTGTTTCCCATTATGGTGTTTCCATCCAGATTGTTTTATACAATATCTGAAAAATTGTGGATGGAAACCCAGCTACAGATGGAGAAACCAACGTAAGACAGTCTTAAGGGACTTTGCTTTGCTCCCCATTCTCATTAAATTTTATCGGAGCCAGCATCTAGTTGCTAGGTCTTGTCGTAATAGAAATAAATGAGGGCAAAATACTGAAGGGTGCAGTATCCTTATTCACACTGCTGGCTGTTTGTTGCTGAAGAAGGAAACACATTTACTTGCAACATCATTTGCCATGGGTGAAATTGGTCCAATTACTTATTTCTCTCTTTGTGAAAGCAGCTGTGGAAATTTCCAACCTCTGAGCATTTGGTGTAATACTTACAAGTAAGCAGTTCAAACAACTCCAACATGGAAAAGTGGAGCCATTACCAGGGTCAATTACAAGGTTTTCCGAATGCAAAGAAACTCTACACTGTTTAAAGTCCTCAAACAGTAGCCTCACTATTTTTGTAGCTAAATGTATTCTCTACAGACAACAATGTAATGTTTGCTGTTCAAATTAACCTAAAGTAATCTCTGTGGTAGATCAGTATTTATTTGCTGATGGCCTGATCTACAGGTGGTTTCACCTATTTGGACTTATGGACTTTTATGTAATAAACATACCCATGTGTTTTTGTATAGGGCTGCTCTGTATGCATGGCCATTGAGGTAATTAATGGAAATACAATGGGATTTCACAACAATCTTGATATTTCTGCTGGAGAACAACAGCTCACAAGGTGGTCAACCATACAATCCAGTTATGAGCTTCTTCTGCACAAATTAGCAATTCTTATCACTCCAGTCCTTAGTGGGACTGAGTACACAACAATAAAATATAATATGCTAATATAAGGAGCAAATAAACCATGCTTAATCCTGTTCAATGAGGACACACATTGTTAAAATTCAATACAAGTTGAGCTCAATTGACAGCATTTATGAAATAATGTAGATTAACACAAAAATGTATTTCGACTTGCCCTTCCTTTTCTTTGAAAAAAACAAAAAAGGAAAAATCTGGGTTACAATGATTGACTTACAATGGAAGTGAATGGGGCCAATCAGTAAACGTTTAAATTCTCACTTTTCCAAAAGTATAGCCACAAGACATAAACAGTATGCTGGTTAACTTGATTTTAGTGTGATCAAATCGTTTACTAACCTCTTCTGTGTAAAATTACTTCAAATGTTACAACTTTGCTGCCATGATGACGCAAAGCTGTAAACCCTAAAACTACTTTACAAATGACTTAAACTTTACAGATGAAATGATATAATAATTAATGTAAGTGATTTTATAAAATTATAAGCACATTTCTGCTTTTAAACCCTCCAAAAATTGGCCCCATTCACTTGTATGGTAAGTGCCTCTCTGTTACCTCGTTTTGTGGTAATAAACATTATGCCATAAATACAGTCGACTGATCTTAAACTTGTATTGAACACAGAATATTCCTTTAAGGAGAACCACAAACGATCAGTGTTGTGTGTATGAATCTGATGATAAAATCGATCCAAAGTACATGCTTTCATGTATTATAGAAACCTTTAAATGGCTACATTCTGTCATCATTTACTCACCTTCATTGTGTTACACAGAGGAAAGAAAGTTCCTGGGGGGTGGATAAACATGAGTGTGAGTAAATTATGTCAGGATTTTTATTTTTGAATGAAGTGTATACTTCAGGTGGCTCTAACTTCTGTCGACCTGTAGTCTTCCCACTTGCCCCCACTAAGTCATTCACTTTGCTCCCTATGGAATGGGTCTGCATGTGTATGGAGGATTGGAGAGGGGGCACGGGGAGTTCAGGAGGCAGTCGCCTGCCGCTCTCTAATTAGTGTGGAGACATAAGGGTCAGCCACAGGGCACTGCTCAGCTGGAGATGTATGTCCCCTGCCACCCTACCCCCAGCACATCCACATACAGAAAGCAATTTACATAGGGCTCACTTTCTTAACACTTTTGTTATGTTGCAGCCTTATGTTAAAATGGTTTAAATTATTATTTTTTTCACATCAATCTACACTCCATACCCCATAATGACAAAGCAAAAAACTGATTTTTGATAACTCTGCAAATTTATTAAAAAGAAAACTGAAATATCACATTGATATAAGTATTCAGACCCTTAACTCAGTACTTAGTTGAAGCACCTTTGGCAGTGATTACGGCCTCAAGTCTTTTTGGGTATGATGCGACAAGCTTTGTACACCTGGATTTGGGGATTTTCTGCCATTCTTCTCTGCAGATCCTCTCAAGCTCTGTCAGGTTGGATGGGGACCATCGGTGAACAGCCATTTTCAGGTCTCTCCAGAGATGTTTGATTGGGTTCAAGTCTGGGCTCTGGCTGGGCAACTCAAGGACATTCACAGAGTTATCCATAAGCCACTCTTGCATTGTCTTGGCTGTGTGCTTAGGGTCTTTGTCCTGCTGGAAGGTAAACCTTCGGCCCAGTCTGAGTGCTCTGGACCAGGTGTTCATTAAGGATATCTCTGTATTTTGTTGCATTCAGCTTTCCTTCAACCTTGAACAATCCCCCAGTCCCTGCTGCAGCAAAACACCCCCACAGCATGATGCTACTACCACCATGCTGCAGATTTGTGATGGTATTGTGCAGGTGATGAGCGGTACCTGGTTTCCTCCATACATGACTCTTGGAATTGAGGCCAAACAGTTTAATCTTCATTTCATCAAACCAGATAATCTTGTTTCTCACAGTCTGAGAGTCCTTTAGGTGCTTTTTTGTGTGTTTTGCACTGAGAAGAGCCCTCCATCTGGCCACTCTGCCATAAAGCCCAGATAGGTGGAGTGTTGCAGTGATGGTTGTCCTTCTGCAAGTTTCTCCCATCTCCACACATGATCTCTGGAGCTCAACCATCAGGTTCTTGGTCACCTCTCTTACCAAGGCCCTTCTCCCCCGACTGCTCAGTTTGGCCGGGGGGCCAGCTCTAGGAAGAATCCTGGTTGCTCCTAACTTCTTCCATTTAAGAATTATGGAGGCCATTGTGCTCTTGGGAACCTTCAATGCAGCTGAAATATTTTTTGTAGCCTTCCCCCGATCTGTCTCTGAGCACTGTAGGCAGTTCCTTTGACCTCATGGCTTGGTTTTTGCTCTGATATGCATTTTCAGATGTGAGACCTTATATAGACAGGTGTGTGCGCCTTTCCAAATCATGTCCAATCAATTGAATTTGCCAGACGTGGACAAAGCGGGTTCCAATCAAAGTGTAGAAACATCTCAAAGATGATCCAGAGAAATGGGATGCACCTGAGCTAAATTTCAAGTGTCATAGCAAAGGGTCTGAATACTTATGTACATGTGATATTTCAAGTTATCAAAAATCAGTTTTTTGCTTTGTCATTATGGGGTATGGAGTGTAGATTGATGTGGGGAAAAAAAAAAATTTAAGCATTTAACATAAGGCTGCAACATAATAAAAAAAATAAATAAAAAAAATTAAAAAAAATGAAGGGGTTTGAATACTTTCTGAATGCACTGTACATCATAGTACTCCCTTAGTACTGCCTTTCATTTTCAAATGTTTTAATAAAAAAATATATTTTACAACTGCATCTGTAATACAGTAAAAACGACAGTGTTACAAGTAATGAGAATCAGCATTGAAAACAATAGGACATCTAACTGGTCCTAAATGTTGGCATCATTTTCTTTATGCAGAGTATAATTTCCTTCTTTCTGCATTGATTTTGGGTTAAATATGACCAGGACATTTTCTTGACAGGTTTTGTGAGAATCATCCCTGTAACTGTATGTTAACAATCAACTCACTTGTGTCTATTTACATTTCTCTTAAGTAGCCTAATTTTAGCAGAAACATCTGAGACAAAGTTGATACTTCAATGAAACACAACTGAGACCTCTTGTTATACGTGAGAGCAATCTCTGAGCAATACACTTTTTCTCTGGGTTCTTTTCCTGTGGTAATGGGGTGACACTTGAAATGACTGTTTAGGGCTTGCTTAGTGGCCTATGACATACTGTAACTGATGCAAAATATTTTGAGTATTGAATTACCAGGCAATGCTGACCTCTTGACCGCTACAGTGAATTTCAACCCCCACGTAGTCAAGTTAACTATGAATCTGTGATTTTGTGCATTTATGATTCAATGTCTTAACCTCTTAAGCATTCTTTAAGACTGGGGTAACTGTGAATACAGCCACTGCAGGTGCTGTTTCCAAAGACTTCACACCTTGACAATGGCAAACAACAGGGTGTTGACAAGCATGGTGGCTTCCTTTAACATACTGCTGCAAAGCTCTAAATAAAGAGCTGCTTCTTTCAAAGACCTTTGCCCTGGGATGACGTAATAGGTGAATTGTGTAAGTGAGTATTCAGGGATCTAATGTCTCCTAGTTGTCTGCAGTGTGACGTTTGCATTGCGACTTTTACGATGGGTTTTATTTAGTCCCATACACACATACTTCTCTGAGGGAAAATGTGTGTAAATCCAAGTAACACCGCCTAGAATCAGGGCCCCGTCACTGTGGTTACACAAGTTATTAATCTCTGTCTATTACAGTTGGGGCACTGGGGCTATTTAAAATGCAATGTCTAGGGTGGGTAAGGCAGCTGAGGCATTTCTTTCCAGCTCTTGACTTTCATTAGATTTTGCTTTACAGTCTGAGTGTTGAGACACATGAATATTACCCTACTGACAAAGTGAGAGATTTAATTAAGCTATCAATATATTAGATAAAGATTCTAATGAAGTAAAAATTCATAGGAAAGATCACACTAGGAAAGCAGGCATCCTGCTAAAGTTATTGGCACTGTTTAATTATTGGGTCAGTGGCCTCTCTACAGAAGATTTTCCAATGATGAAACATGCCTAAAACCTTGTGAAAGAAGGATGTTTTCTGCAAAAATAACTATTCTACTATACTAATTGACCCAGTTTGCTGTACAAGTTTAGCCAGACTTTGGGTTGCAGCTCTGCATTTTGATTGGTCTGTTGACCGTAGGGTCATGACCTATGCATTGACTAATCAGACCTATGCACTGTTGAAACAATGGTTTTATGAACAGGACATGCAATGTCTCTAGGGAGAAAAGTAGCCCATAGAAAGTTATATATTGTGTGAAACCAAACAAACCATTTTTGACAAGGAATGCCCTGACAAAAATTGCCATAACATCCACAGTTACTACAGTTCATGTAGCTATGTTGTAATTAAGTATTAGACACCACTGCCATAATAAATGTAAACTTCTTACACTGTTTGAAAATTATCCCATATCCATGTATTATGGTTGCTTAGTGGTAACAATACCTATTTTGACTACCATGGTATTTTTTTGTTTTGGGTTCTGCACCCCTGCTGTAGATGTGTGTTTACCCAGGAATATTCTGGGTTCTATACAAGTTAAGCTCAATCAACAGCATTTGTGGCATAATGGAAATTACCAAAATATTTTTTGACAAGTCCGTTCTTTTCAAAATCATTAAATAAATAAAAATCTGGGTTACAGGGAGGCACTAACAATGGAAGTTAATGTGGACAGTTCGTAAACATTAAAATTCTGTTTTTTTTTTTAGTTTTTTTTTTTAGTATAGCCAAAAGAGGAGATTATAATGTAACACAAATCACTTACTAACCTTTTCTGTGTGAAGTTATATCCAATTTTCCAACTTCATTGCCATGACGTAATGCTGTAAAACCTAAAATCCTAAAGCAATTGTAAAAATGCTGATTCAAACAACTTTAAGCTTAAATAATACTTTTTTAATTCTTAAATTACAATTTTAAGTGTCACATTTCTGCCTTTAAACCATTCTAAAATTGGCCCCATTCACTTCCATGTTAAGTGCCTCACTGTAACCTCAATTTTTGCCTTTTTATTTTTATCTTTTAAGAAATGGAGGGACGAGTCAAAATGATTATGATTTGTTATCAACATTATGCCACAAATGCTGTCACAAATGCTGTCAATAGAGCATAACTTGTACTGAACCCGGAAAATTCCTTTAAATGACAATTAAATTGTGTAAGGAGACTGTTATTATAATTGTAGTCTATGACATTATTACTTAATTTTGTTTCATATGCACATGCTGACATTTACATTTATTATTATTATTATTTTATCAAGCTTAAATGCCAATTAGTGCAGGGGGGAGTAAAGTGCTATGAAACTTTAAAACTATTATAATGTATCACCTATGATTAACAAATGATAGAGAGAGAAGTAGAAAGAAGCAGAGAGGGAGACAGCCTGGTATCCAAAGTGTTGTGACACAAGAGACCTGACTGTAATGTTTTGCAGGAACTATTTAAAGACAGTGGTGAGCTTAAATTAAATACCAAGCAGCAAAAATACAAATAAAGCCATATGAGCACGAGTTATGATGCATGTTTACCTTTTTAGCCCCGCGCTTGGCGAACTCCCTGGCCAGGTGACGGCCGATGCCCCGTCCGCCACCCGTGATAAGCACCACTTCTCCGGTCAGATCTCTTCGCTTGCTCGGCAAGAACCAGCACACTGTCGCCCTGACAACATAGTACAGTATCTGAATAGGTAAGAGCACCACGGAGCCCAGCGCCTTCAGATCCATTTCACTCTCAGTTCTCGTCTGGATCAATTGCCGGACAAAGTGAATCCTTGCTCGGAGTGATCACCTTTACCCTAAGAGTGGATAAGGCAAGTCGCCTTCTTTTGCAACATTGACGCACGCTAAATACGGTAACACACATCTACCGTGATCCAACGCAGAGAACAGTGTGGCATTTTTCGCACCTTTATATTCCACAGGAGTCTGAACATAAACTCCTCATCCACGGGGCTTTTGCTGCGACAAGTGTGCACTGCTTTTACGCACCAGACGGGGAGTCCTGTCGCTCCTGACAGCGGCCAGTATCCAACTATGACGATACGTCGGACCTGAATTGGGTTTTAAGGAGACCATTTATCTTGATTGACAGCTGGAGGCCTGACAGTATTGCATTATCAAGGGTTTGTTTATGACGGTATATGTCCCTCCCCCAGGAGCGGTGCCACAGGCCGTTTCCACAGCCTTTTCAAGTTTCAGCCTGGGGTTACGTTGTAAGGGGCCGTTAACACCGAACGCGTCCTTGCGCTACAAAATCTAGACGCAACGCCTCGAACGCAGGTGTCTGGACTCTCGAGACGCGCTTTTTAAAGGTGCACTCAGTCATTTTTTTTCCTCATTAAAAAGTCTCACTCCTAAATAAATGTATACAATTTTGAAACATATGCATAAAATCATGAGCTCTCACATGAGATGAGGACTCCAGTCATCAGTAAGCTTCTAAAAGCTGTTTAAATCTACATGGAGAGGGTCCCTTCATGGGGGCTGCCATGTTAGAATCACATGACTAGCCGAATGCTACTTGCTTAATCTCAGCAACTGCACTGTTGTTGCACATTTTCACTCATGGATTAAATTATGTCTGATTGTGAATTGTGAGTACAATGGCATCGGTAACTATGGAAACTATTACATTTGGATTGATGCTACATCCAGGCCCCTAGGTGTCAGTGTAAGTCCAAGATGACAAAATAAAAAGTTACTGAGTGCACGTTTACAAGTCGAAGTTCTGTTTAACTTGACACGGCTTCTTAAATATGTAGCAGTCCTGCGCAAGACTCTGAAAAAGCAGCGAGACGCGGTGCAATGGTCAAATACGTCCATTTCTAGCATATGTTTACATAGGAATATAATTTAAATGCACCAGACTCATAAGCACTGCAACATTTATGACCTTAATGTTGTTTGAATTGCATGAAACGTTTATCTTTTTTTTTTACTGCAGTAAACAGCGTGGGCTTGCCAGTTGTATAAGGATGGTCTGGTCTGTCAGGCTACTGTTATATATCTTTTGAATTAAAAGCTATGATAGAGTGGTCCTAAACCTGTCACATGACCCATGTTCTTTGAAAAACAGGAAAATCAGGGAATTTTAAAGTTGTGATTTCAAGGCTTGGAAAAGTACTACAAATCTGTAAAATCTCTGTAGTGAAAAATCTCTGTAGATTTCTATAATCAGTATAATTTGTTCTTGTTTGTCTAGTGCTCAGGTCTAAAACATCTCAGCAACTAGAAACTGCTCTTTGTTATTGCAGTCTTTACAACACAACATAAAAATGTCCGTAACACGTTAAAATAAGGTTTCATTTTTGAACATTAGTGAACAACATTAGTTAATATGAACTAACAATCTTTAACATTTTTAAAATCAAAAGCTGTATATGTTAACATTACTTAATGCTCTATGAACTAACAATGAACAATTGCATTTTTATTAACACATGAACAAAGCTTAATAAATACAGTAAAAAATACATGTTAGTTCATGATACCTAATGCATATACTAATGTTAATAAATTTAACCTTATTATAAAATTCTACCAAAATATCTATAAAAATAGATCAGAATAAAATAAGAATAAAAATATAAAAATAAAAGTCCTTATTCAGAAATCTTGAAGGAATAGAAAATGTATTCAAATTAATTGCACCTTGATGTTGGCGTAGTTTTTGTTTGGCTAGTTTTGTAAATAGATATTAATATTTGATTTCCCCTTATTTTTCCTTCTCCTTGCCAACTCAAATAAGGTTTCCAGGGCCCGAAGTCTGCAACCTTTAATGTGTATGTGTATGTGTATGCGAACAGGTGTTTTGTGTGTGTGTGTGTGTGTGTGTGTGTTGTTACACTTGTGGGTCTCCTGTTTTTCTTTTCAGTCCACGGAACCTAGACTCAGGCGGAGTGAAGATTCCTTCAGACCAGAGCACCCCCAGAACAGGGAGACCTTTGCAACTGGCTCTTAAACTTGCACAGTAAATCCAGGAGCCGTCGTGGAGATTCCAGACTGTGATTTTTGGCCCGGCCTCTGCTTCTACTGCTTAAAATCTCAACAGAGGGCTGCTCAGACCGGACTGAGTCGAAATGCAGCCTCACAATGACTGCTTTGTGCTATGCTGTGCCTCTAAGTAATGGCTCAGCAGCTCTCAGAGAAGACTTAATGGTTGTCTGGTGGTGGAAAAACATGTTTCACTGAAATGTGCCAATTTCTGGATCTGTTGTTCAAACAGAGGCATGAAATAACATGGGGTGACTTTAATCTTTCAGTATTGTACTGTAGAAACTTGTATTTTGATGTGAGCTTTCTCTAATCTTCCACATTTTGCGTTGCTGTCAACATGCTGATCCTGAACACGAAAGGCTTTCTTGATTTTAGTTAAAGTGTCACTGCCATCTACAGATCATTAGTGAAAGTTCACTGAATAAAGCCATTGCATACTCAGAGGTAGCCCTAGCTCCAACATTACCTTTCGTAGAAGCTAGGTTTTATCATTAATGTGCATTTGCAAAGCAAAAAAAAAACTAAAGGCTTAGTTAGTTTACAATTTATGAATATGCAGTGTTTTGCCTTTTCTTAAGCCATGCCGCCGTTAATTACCTCTATGTAAACATTCAGTTTAGCATATAATCCTTGTGCGTTGTTGACATTGCTAACTAGCTCCTGTGTTTTCTGGTCAGCGACCAGAGAATTTGTTGATAAGTCACTAGTCAGAGTTGCCAGGTTTGTGTGCAAAAGACCAATCCAAAACCACATATGCTTATATTTGGGACTATAACTCGTTGTAACGTTAATTCATTCATAACCACCACAGTTGACTTGTCTGTTTCCATAAAAAATTGTATCCTGCTTGATTTGACTTACAGAAAATTGTTGTTGGTTGGTCAAAAATCCTTACATTTATATCTAATTTGTGCAATAGGTCAAACCCTCAACCGACAGCAACAGATCTTGTGCACACACTAAAAGGGAGAGGGATGGTGTATTTTGAACACTTATTGTTGTGTGGGCAGTACTTTGAAGCAGCCATGTACACTGGAACTGCAGTTCTTGTAATCGGGATAGCTGCTTTTATTGCAGGTTTTTGTTTGTTGTTAGCTGGCCTTGTGTACTTTGAGTGAATGAATTCAGATATTCCTCCTGGAGTTGTTAATCCTAGAAAACTACATGTGGTTCATTGTGTGTGTGGGGATAGCAGTTGTGGTGAGTGTTCATGCCTTTTGCGCTATGCTGTAGTTGGCAAATCCAATCATATTGGCCTACTTCTTGTTAAATTGTCATTGCCACAGCAGGTTTAATACTTAAAAAGTTTTCCACCCACAAAATAAAGACATTTTGAAAAATGTAACAGGGCTTGATACATAGGTCACCTTACTAACTCTTCTAGGATGTTTTTTGTGCTCTACATAGGCAGCTACTCCACGAGCCATTCAAATAGAACAGTTCATCCAAGTTCACTTAAAGGGATCATGAAATGCATTTTTATATATATAAAAATGGACCAGTGATTCTCTTATCTTTTTCGCCTCTCATGAGTTTGCATCCCTGTAATTTGTTGTGGCATTGCAAGAACAAATCTACAAATTAGAAAAGAAGCAAATTTGTTGTTTTTTCATTACCCATTTAGCGTTCTTGCCACCTGTGACCTCACACAGCGTAGCCTACCTATGTGACTTTTTTTTTTTTTTTTTTTTTTTGCATAGCCGAATTTCAAACATTACAAGTAAACATGCTACTAAGATGGACAGAAAACATGAACAAGTTCTTGAAAAGGAAAAATATTGATGATGGTTAGCCTATGTGGGATAGTGGTGTGCCGTGGCAGAAAAAAGGTTGGGAAACACTGCTCTACAACATTATAAAACAGCATTTCAGGGTTTACACATAATGCACATCCAAAACATTGCATCTGAATATATATATATATATGTTAACACTCAGCACCATAAACAATCAAACAATCATCATGACATATAAAATTTTCCTCACGGTTTTGCAGTCAAGTCCAAGTGTTTTTAACTGCCCCATTCTTTAATTACAGTTCCTTTGCAAAGCTTGAATCGCATTATGACTGGTTCAAAAGCAGTTGACGCTGATATAAAAAGACCCATAGGAAAATCCTGAGGAAACCCATGGTAATAAGTATACTGTATTTGTCATCAAATTTCTCTCACTTCTTCTACCATCTTTGATTTATTTTTCACCGAGCTCTAAGGTCCTTCACGACAAAGTTCTTATTCGTTATAACAGTCCAGCAACAATACACAGTTTGCGTACATTCAGGCATTGGCCGAGCCGCTGGGGGAGGCATTTAGAGGGGCATTTAAATATGAGGATGCACAAGACTACATGTAACATCAACCAATATGACATCAAAATGTGTTATCAATGACTTTAAGCCTTATTCTCTAAGTACAATTCAAATGAGATCAGTAAAAGTTGCTATTTTAAGCACTCTATGCTTAAAATAGGCATGGTCCCCTGGATTACCAAAGCTGGGACCACTGTGGTAGAAAATACCGGGACCACCGAGGCTGGGACCACCGAGACTAATGAGGTTGAGACTACTGGGACCGTTGAAGCTGAGACCACTGAGGTTGGGAGTGGAGGGGCCTCTGTCATGCAAATCTCCTACAAGAGAGCACTGGCCTCATTCTCTTAAGCACATTATGATTTAAAGTAATATGTAGAAGATAATGTGTAATTTGTTATGTTTACATTCTGCATTCATGATGCTAACATGCTATATGTGGCCATGATATGCACTGACAACCCTCTATTATTGTACTATATGATGATACTGATACAGCTGCATAGATGGTGTAAAACAGGGTGTCAGACAGGTGTAAGTTAGCAGAATACAGACAAAAGAATGATGATTAGGGACATATCTCACTTTGGGCAGATGTGTGAATGGCTTTTGTCTACAGACGGCACATGAGTGAAGCAGAAAAATCATGTGTGCCAGAAAAATTGGCACTTAAGAGTGAGGAGAATTGGTTCCTTTTGTAGACTAATAGAAAAAAAATATCACACAACATGGTCTTGGACAATGTCTCTATGCAAAAACTGGAATAGATGTAGGTAAGTTTGCATAAGCTCGGTAATAAATCCTCTGCAAAGCAACAGGGTGTTCATGTTGACTGATCATGACTGACTGATCATGACTGACTGAAGAACGTAAATGGAATTAGTTGTCCGCCTCAAAGAAGGTGGTGCTCCAGGTCACACCCATCGATGAAGTGGACCAATGACAGTTTGAAGGTGTTTAGCAGCCATTATGAAGTCTTCCTGAGAGTTTGTACTGGCAAGCTGTTTCAACCAATGAAACAAACTCAAAACACCTTAATTTTGGAAAACCAGATTTTGTTTGAAAATGACATCACAGTCGTTTGTTCTTCGATTGCGCTAGAAATATATAGGGGGCTTTACAGTGCATTCTGGGATTGAATACTCAGGGAACGACACATAGGATGTTACCTTAGAATTTGGCCAAAACAAGAAATCTAGGAGGCAACATAATTAAGATACCTACCTTTTGGAACAGCCTTCACGTAGGAAGCGCACCTACAGTGTCTCTCCAGCATATCAGTATTTGTTCTTCTTGTTTCTTCTTCTTCTATTTTATGTCGGTTGGCAAAACAAGCATTACTGCCTCAGACTGAATGGTCGTGAAACATGCGCTCAGCTCTGGCCTGTTGAAATCAGTAGCGAGTTCTCAGGGCCAGCAAAACCTTCTCTGCTGGCCTAACATTCCAAATAAATAAATATTTTTACATTTACATTTATGCATTTGGCAGACGCTTTTATCCAAAGTGACTTACAGTGCACTTATTACAGGGACAATCCCCCCGGAGCAACCTGGAGTTAAGTGCCTTGCTCACGGACACAATGGTGGTGGCTGTGGGGATCGAACCAGTAACCTGATTACCAGTTATGTGCTTTAGTCCACTACGCCATCACTATTATTTTTCATCCTTTCATTCTCAGTCACCTTTTTGCCTATGTATTTTTAATCGCTTTCCACTCTTAATTAATCTACAAACAAATAGAGAAAAACAAAAAGTTTATCCAGTCAGAATTTATTCCTTGGTGCTTACAAGCAAAGTGTGACAGCTGTTTCACAAATCGCATGACCGAATCCGAATCTGAGATCCACCCCGTCAGGCCTTCTAAAGTCAGGGCAACTAAAGTCAGATTGTCAGATTCATCAACCAATCAAATTGATTTATTTGTTCTTGGTGGGTGTGATCTGTAGGATATGTCCCGGTCGAGGCCTTCTAGCTGGCCTTGAGTGACGCAGTCACGCTTTAAGTGATGTACATACGTTTACTTCAAGTAAATTGTTAAGTGCTTTTTACATTGTTATAGCAACATCAGGAGATTTCTAAGTGTAAATTAGGCTGCTTGAGCATTCAGTGTCAGATCAAGTTTTGAAAAGTAGTGCTGCATTCCATTCAACTCGGAAAGTCCGATTTTACAACTTCCTACTAGGAAAAGTGCAATGGAATGCATCTTGAAGTCAGAATTACAACTTGTAGGCTCGTGCAGAAATTCTCATCCGAGATGCAGGTGCATGATGTCACACAAACATGTCGACACTCAGGGAGATATACTAAGTGATAAACATTCACTTTATTAAGTAATATCAATAAATGAGTTCATTTCCACATAACATGATATTAAAGCTTGTTTAACAAACGCCTGCAGAAACAGGAGTATAAAACATTATCTCTTTTGATAATCGTACAGCTGTAGCACAAATGCTAGCACTGCAGCATTGTTTATCAGTTGGGTTGCTAGGAGACATCTCTAATGAGAGTCAAACTCCTGCTAAGCTAACGGGAGCATTGCAGTTCTGAATATCGGGGAATGGAATACATTTATGGTCGGAGATATCAAGTATGAATATCCCACATCCAACCTGAATGGAATGCAGCATAACCCTGTACCCTGACGAAACAAAATTTATTGCAAGCAACATTTAAATCACAAATATTATTAGATAGATTTTTCCAGGTATTATAGACCTCCTTAGTAGAGTCATATGAAAAATTATGCTTTTTGGATGTCTGTCCGGGAGACATTCATTTCACAAAACAGTCATGCTGCAGTTAAAATTAGGCTTGCTTGAGCATTAAGTGTCGTTTCAAGTTCTGGCTTTCGTGCATGGACGTGTTTTTAAAATGCCAATTGGTATTACTAGTTAGCTGTGACATAATGTATGATGCCCAAAGGCATAGGGTGTCTTATTCATTGTGAAACTATGTTTTCTTAATGGCATGAATCACACTGAAGGCCTAGACTGTAAATGCACGGCCCGCCACTGGTTGAAATCCTATGGTTATAGCACCCTTTAGCGGTTTAAAGCCGTTAATGACTCATTGACGCGGTGAACGCGGCGGCAGAAAACTTACTCTGGATGTATATCCACTGTATTGTGCCTTAAAATGCTCCCTCCTGAGGCAGCTCACTAGGTTCTGGAACGGTCCCAAATAAGTCTTATTTGTATTCAAACCACCTTCAGAGCCGAATTCAGGAACGACTGGGGCTTTGCCATCAGCTGAATTTTACACAATGGTGCAGAGTTTGTATGATGATCCACAAAAGGCCTGTACTTCCTGGGCTCTGCATTAAAGATGTGACGTTCAATGGGGTTCCAGTGAGGGTGTATGAACCTGCAGGAGCCTCAGGAGAGAACAGAAAAGGCCTAGTGTATTTTCATGGTGGAGGCTGGGTGTATTGGTGTTTGGAATTATTGGTAATATATGCATGCACAGACACAGATTGGATTTTCCTGTTAAAATGCTTTTACATTGATATTTTAACATGTTTTCATTGTCTTTTCAACTACAGATGAAGTTGATGAGGTGTGTCGATACATTACAATGGAAAGTGGCACCACAGTTGTGTCTGTTGATTAAGTTGACTTTTGAGATATGCTACATGGTCAAAAGTTCGTGGACAACTCCTTCTTATTAACGGATATGGATATTTCAGTAGAATGGGGCATACTAAAGTGCTCAGTGCCTTTTGACGTGGTGATGTCATAGCATGCAACCACTATTGAGTCTGGTGTTGAAGCTGTTATAGCAGCAAAGGACCAACAACTTTTTGATGCCCATGGTTTTGAAATTAAATGTTCAACAAGCATACATGGGTCCATTGTTCAGGTATCCACATACTGTTGGCCATGTACTTACAATGTTATGTATAACTTAAAACTCAGACTAAATGCAAAATCTGAGACAAATTTGCAAAACAAACTGCTAACGAAAGGTCTATTCACACCAAGACAGAGACTTTTTTTCTTGAGCTATAGGAAATGCAAATTCACTCCTGAACAATAGGTGGTGCTAATGAAAATCCATTTTATTCTAAGACAGTACAAGTTCCTACATTTTAATTTCTCTTCCTCTACTGCATTACACACAAGCCAGCTAACAATTTATAAATCATAAGACTACCTTGAATAAAATAAATTTAATTAAAAACTCACCATTGATTCCGACTTTTTATTATTGCAATTCCTTGCCATAATATCTCATCCTACGCATTTTGTAGCTGTTGTGGCATTTATCAAATAATTCCTTGAGCTCAAATACCAAAGACAAAAGCAGTTCTACATCCATCTTCAGTGCTGTTTGTTGTTCTTCTTTTAGTGTTTATTGTCAGTTTGCTAAGTAACCTTTGGTGCACTGGTGCAACCAACAAACTGGACATTGTAGCTGCAGCAGCTCTGGGCATGTGACTAAAAGCACTTATCTCATTGGTCAATCAGTTTTCTTCACAGTCCAAAGAAAAAGATATCGGACTGCTCTCCATAAAAAAAGTTGTTGGCGGACTATTTGTCAGACCCGATGTGAATTGTGCCCTAGAAATCCACTGTTCCTATTCAAAAGCTTGTTTGCATCGAACATTTGCAACATAAATTTGGGCTTGGTCTAAATAGGCCTTAAAGGAATATTCTAGGTTCAATACAAGTTAAGCTCAATTGATAGCATTTGTGGCATAATGTTGATTAGCACAAAAGATTTCTTAAAAAAAAAAAAAATGCAAAAATCTGTGTTACAGTGGGGCACTTACAACAGAAGTGAAAGGGGGCCAATCTGTAAACATTAAAAATACTCTCTGTTTTACTGTTTGTTTACAATACAATGAAAGTGAATGATGACTGAGGCTAACATTTTGCATAGCATTTCCTTTTGTGTTGTGAAGAAAGTGATTCAGATTAAGAACAACATCCCTTTAAATTTAAATATCTTGTTGTCATGTCCTTTTTTTCCCTTCTTTTAGTTACCGACTGGCACCTGAGTACAGGTGCCCTGCCCACCTGGATGACTGTGAGGTCGTGACTCCCCACTTCCTTTCAATAGTGCCAACTGATTTCAGGGTAGACCCATGCAGGGTAGCAGTTGGTGGGGACAGTGCAGGGGCGAACCTGGTAGCAGCACTCTGCCAGAGGCTGGCGAAAACACAGGATGTATATCTGCCTTCTCCTTGTGCCCAGGTCCTCATCTACCCAGCCCTGCAGATGGCATATTTCAACTTGCCCTCATACCAGCAGAACCATTCTGTGCCCATAATGTTCAGAGGCCGAGCGCTATTCTTTTTCCTGCAGTACTCAACAGGGATACGTCTGTGAGCCAGGAGCTTGTGGAAGGCAAGCATGTTCCTACCGAGCTGAAACTTCACTTTAAAAAAATGGCTGGATCCAACTAACCTTCCACCTCAATTTAGGGAGCGAGTCAAAAGCCAGCTAGTTATCTCGGTTCACAATGTTTAGGTCTATCGCATCATCAAACAGGGCTTGGATCCAGAGATCTCCCCGTTACTAGCTGAGGATGATGTTCTTCGCCGTACACCACCCACCTTCATCCTGACCTGTGAGAATGATGTGCTGAGGAATGATGGGATTCTGTTCCAGAAGCGACTGAAGGATCTGGGAGTGGATGTCACATGGCAGCATATATCTATATATATAATGGCTTCCGTGGGATCATCAGCTTCTTTAACAAGGGCTGGCTCACATTTTCATCCTCTCAGAAGTTTATGGACTGCATTTGTACACTTTGTAAAGACACTCTGACAGAGATACCAAGAGATTTGTCTGAATGAATCATAATATGGTCTTGTAAGGAATAGGTCAGCAAAAAATTTAAGTTCAGTCATCATTTACTCACCCGCCTTATGTTATTTCAAACCTGTATGCTGTATTTTCTGCAGAACACAAAAAGAGAAATTTTATGTAGCTCTTTTCCCCATAAGCACATTTCGTAGCGACAACGGCTGTCAAGCTTCTAAAAGGAATGAAAACACCACAAAAGTGATTGCTGCAACACTGCTTCACAAAGCTTTAAAACCTTTACGAATCTTTTGCTTCAAACCAGTGCTTCGGTGTACGTATAAAGTGATTTCAGCAAAAGAGGTGAATCAGAGTCAAATGTATGGTTGTAACTGATCTGAAGTTTAGCAATAACTTGGGTTCATAAAATCTGACTGATTCGAACAAGATTTGCAGATTTGAATTCAGAGATTTTAAATTCCCTATCGATCATCTTGAGTTATGTTCCCACCGAAACATACAAATCACAAAAATTGTAATGTTGTGTTTATGAGAAAGAGACAATTGAGATATTTTGTGATATTTAAAGAGATCTATATGGTTTCCAGAAAGTGAATCTGGAATTTGGAAAAAACAGTCATCAATGAAAACATCTTCACACTCTTATTCTATGATATAAACCCAATTTCACGCTTATTCAAATGCTACATTTCATACTTGAGATTGAGTCTTCTGCTGACAGTATGCATTAATATCACCAGCTTTTAATTTTCAAATGTTAATTGCACTAATTGTTTAAGCATAAATAATTGTTTAAAATTGTTTGTACATAAAACAAACCTTTAAAAAAAAAAAACAATAATCGTAAAAAAGCTTATATATGAAGGTCTACATATTACCAATGAGATTTTGATCTGTGTTCTCACAGATCAGGATATTGTAGATTACCATGAATCTTAATTTCTCCTTACACTACTCAAAAGTACCACAATAATAGTCCAAACGACTTTATTTAAAGTCATCCAAGGTTACGGTTTATCTTAAATTAATCACTGAAATCTTGTTCATATTTGAATTTAGATTTAAAAGTGGTGTGTTGGAAGTGCTGGGTAGTAACGGATTACATGTAATCTGGATTATGTAATCAGATTATGAAAATCAAGTACTTGTAATGGGATTAAATTAAATTTTAAAATGCTCGTAATCGGACTGCAGGTACTTTCTTGTGGATTACATGATAACATGTTAACTAGGCAAAGGCAGTAAATTGTTCATTACATGGAATTTTATTCAATTTTTTCAATCTTTTACATTTTTCAAATCAAATCAAATCAAATCACTTTTATTGTCACACAGCCATATACACAAGTGCAATGGTGTGTGAAATTCTTGGGTGCAGTTCCGATCAACATAGCAGTCGTGACAGTGATGAGACATATACCAATTTACAATAACATCAAATGAACACAGCACAGTTTAAACATCTGATATACACATAATTACACACAACACAATATACAAATAATAACATACACTGTACAGTATACAATATGCACTATATAGATACACATTATTCAATAAAAATAAAAAATAAAAATATATAAAAAAGTATATATAGTATATATAGAATGTACAGTAGGTTGTATTGTACTGTATTGACATTCAGGCTGTCGGCTGATAGTCAGTTGTTAAGAGAGAATATAATATAATAATAATATAATTTATGACAGTCCGGTGTGAGATATAAGAGTAAGGGTAATAAAGTGCAGTGCTGATGTATTTTGATCATGGGAGATCAAGAGTTCAAAAGTCTGATTGCTTGGGGGAAGAAGCTGTCATGGAGTCGTCTGATGCGGGTCCTGATGCTGCGATACCGCCTGCCTGATGGTAGCAGTGAGAACAGCCCATGGCTCGGGTGGCTGGAGTCTCTGATGATCCTCCGAGCTTTTTTAACACATTGCCTTGCATATATGTCCTGGAGGGAGGGAAGCTCACCTCCGATGATGTGTCTGGCAGTTCGCACCACCCTTTGCAGTGCTTTGCGGTTGTGGGCGGTGCTATTGCCGTACCAGGCGGAGATGCAGCCAGTCAGGATGCTCTCTACAGTGCAGGTGTAGAACCGTGTGAGGATGTGGCGGTTCACTCAGCCTAACTACGATATTTATGTTTAGTAACTCTTCGAGTGTGTTCGGAAGAGAGGAAGAGGGGGGAGGGTTGTTAAATTGCACACAAACCTGATACCCATCATTAGCCAGGTGAAGATGGAGCTGTCTAAATCAGCTTTTGACCACTGGATGTAAAGAGCTAATTTCACTTTGTAATGTAAACTCTGCCTTCCAAAGGTTAATATCATGTCAACTGCAAAGGATTCAACGTCAAATTTAAAGAAGCATTTGAAGATATGTTTGCATGTTTTCTTAACTTTCCTAACTTAACTCCTGACGAACACATTTTAAGTATTATTTGAATTAATTATCACTCGGTGTGTAATATACAGTAACCATGTGTCACTATTTGTTTAGAAGGGTTTTGTCCATCAAATGCATCAAAATGCCCAAATACGTGTCGTTTCATATTCACAATGTAATTCAATTGCATTAGCAGCATAAAAATAGTTTTAGTTTCATGAATTGCTTTTGTATTCTGCTTCAAAATGCACTTTTGCTTTAGCAATAACTTTGAGGCCATTTCTGAGACGTTGATTCCCAAATATAACTGGTGTGATCTCTTACCACACAAGGGTGGCATTTGTAAAATGGAGAATTTGCATGACCACGTTTGTGCCACGTCCCTGGAACCTGTCCATAATTCTAGAAACTTCCATAAGAAATGCAAGTGACATCAAATAAAAGCCCCCATTTTCACCTGGTATTAAGATGCGTCTCGGGTGATCCGATCACATGTGTTCAGGTGAGACACATCACTGTTTACACCTGGTCACTTAAATGTGTCTACTGTTACCACTTTTGTTCGGATTTAGAGAGGAGGGACTCTGTTTCATGACAACATAGATCAGTCACTATGTCAGTGTGTTACTGCATGACATTGAAGCACAACAAAGTCAGAAAAGACAAAGAAAGGGTGAAAAAACAGTGAGGTCTTTCACTCAGATGCAGCTAAAATTTGATCTAAGCACAAACACATCTCCAGAAGTTATTCCGTTATTTAAGTGGATTACCTGTACTAACCTGAGCTGCAGATGTTCGTGCTTCACATACGTGTCCGTGCATGTTGATTTCAGACACACTGAAGAAGATCCTTGAAGTTCTCATGCTTGTGTGTATATCTGCTTTTTTTTATTTTCCCATCGGATGTTTTTTTTTCCTTTTAAAGCCACCAGTAACCAGCAAAGTTTAATCTCTTGTTTTAGCACAGCTGTTGATTGACAGGTGAGGGGTGGTGCTTCGCTGCTGCCGGGATGCATCCAGGACAGATTAGCATTTACAGTTCAAATGTGATGCGTTCAGATGCATTTTTGACCACATTCTTATGTGGATGTCCGATCACTAAATGTTTTAGACCTGTATTTAGCCCTGACCACGTGATCGGATCATACGAAACGCATCTTAATACCAGGTGGAAACGGGGTCAAAGAGTTAGGTTGGAAGTAATTCAAAAGTAATCAAAAATTTATCAGATTAGATTACCCCAAAAATGTAATCTGTGAGATTATGATACTGACTGCAATTTTTGTCACGTAATTTGTAGTCGGTACTCGATTGCAGTTCAGAAGTAATCTGCCCTGCACTGTACGTTGGTGACACTAAACGCTATTGGTTCTTGCACAAAGCTATTCTGTGGATTCAGAAGACTTTGAATAGCACGTGAGTTCCTTTAAATGCTCTTTGTGATGAGCAACAGACAATCAACAAAGTTCTCTTATCAAGATTCTTCTTGAAAGAATCAATTTCATTTGGCAATGTTCGGTGACAAAACCGATGAAATTTTAAAGAATTTTGCATTTGATTAAGAAGTGTTTTGTATGGTGCCTTGATCCCACCCACATGATAAAAAAAAAGGTAATTCTGACTTTATTTCTTACAATTCTGACTTTATTTCTTGCAATTGCTTGATATAAACTCACAATTGCAAGATGTAAAGTCATAATTATGTTATATAAATTCAAAATTGTGGGAAATAGTCGAATTTGTGACTTTAAATCTCGTAATTGCGTCTTTTTCACAATTGCATCTTTATTTCTTGCAGCTGCGAGTTTGCATCTCAGTTGTAAGAAAAAAAGTCAGAATTGAGAGATATAAAGTCAGAATTACCTTTTTCAATTTGAACTCACAGTTACAACTTTATTTCTCATAATTACGATTTTATATATCGTATTTGTGTGAAATACACTCATAATGCAAGAAATAAAGTTGCAATTGTAATATATAAAAGTCAGAATTACCTCTTTATTTATTTATTTATTCCAAGGTGGGATCCGGCTTCCATAGTTTTGATTGATGTAAGTGTTATAATAAATTGTGTTATACATGTCTATACAAACAATGCTCAATTTGCCCACTGAATCATGAATGACATTCTAGTTTGTGACGTACTTAAAATTCCTTCCTCATTCTATATCCCTTGTCCACCCTCATTTGTATGAGATGGCAGTTTCTGCTTTGGTACTACTACAAGTGAGGCTAATTATAATCATTCATAGTGTTAGTCAGGATTTGCATGGTGCGTTTAAAGAAATACGAAACTTGCTGCAGCTGCTCCCATGGTGCCAGCAAAAGTGTTTGGTGTGTCCATGGCAACAGCTCTCTACCGTTCTCCTGCTTTGACAATGTCATAATAGGAGCTGGTGACTTGCGTCATATCTAAATGTCTAACCACGTTGGAGACTGTGAGAAATGTTCAAGTAACTTGAAATAACTATATAGGCCTGTATTTTATAAGCAACAATGGAAAAGCCTCGTGACAAATGGAGCCAGTTTGGTTGGAGAATAGAGCAAGAGTATTGCACTAAAGTACTCATTGGTAATTGGGTGGAGGAGAAATTGCAATTAGGTATATTTTTATGTTATAGAATAGACTTTAAAGTCTATTGTGTGACTGTAAATCGAAATAGAATTTAGCAATTCCGATACATTTACAGTATATGATTAGTTAATTGTGTTGTAGGCATTCTTAGCTGATAATTCAGCTAGAATTAAGAATGGAAAAAAATAATAACAAACTCTACATTTATTTGTTAAAATTAGTGATACAATTATATATTAAATAGCAAAGTGTAGAAACCCTTTCTACTTAGTTACACACCAGGAAGTTTGTTAAAAATGTTCTGTGTTTCACAAATTAAAAGTTCATCTTTTTAAACATTTAAAAAAAGCAAGCCTTTTTGATGAGTTGTTGTTTGTTAGACTCAATAAAGACACATGTGAACACATGCAAAGATGAACCAGTCGAAAATATTTGTATGGTTTTATGCCTAATAATAAGTGTTGGTAAAGTTACTCAAAATAATTAATCCACAGCAAATTACTAATCACTTATCTAAAAATGTAATCAGATTACTTATTGCTTCATTGAAGAAGTAATCACATTACTAATTACCTTACTTTAAAGTTACTTTCTAAAACATTTTTCATAGAAAATATTGTTTTTCTGCTCAAAACATTTAAAATAATGTCTATAGTTCCACCTTTATTGTAGCACACACTTAAGCTGCCACAGAAATGCAGATAGACGAACATATGAATTCATATTTTGAATGTGTTACACATAATATTATTTTAGAAACATGTGTAACCAGTGGCGTAGTTTCCAGGGGGGATGGGGGAGAGGAAATCAATGGAAATATGTAGATGCTTCACAATGCTCCCCCCCCGCACACAATATTCAAGCCAAATCTACACCCTTGTGTGTAACCCAAGTACTGTAATGTACTTAAGTGTTACTTTTGACTTTCTAATTGAAAGTCAGTAACTGTAAAGTGATTACAATGTGATTACAAAGTGATTACTGATAAAGTGATCATGTTTAAATTTGGATACTACTTTTATGAACAAAAACATAATTAGATTACAGTAACTAATTAGCCTACTTTGTAATCGGATTATACCCAACATTGCTTAAAATTGCCATATATATATACAGTACTGTGCAAAGGTTTTAGGCACTTGTGAAAAACTTTCAAAGTGAGGATTTCTTAAAAAAATAATGACATAAATAGTTTTCATTAATCAAATAACATCATACAAAGTCCAGTAAACAGAAAAAGAGATAAATCAATATTTGGCTTCAAAACAGCACCAATTCTCCTGCTTACACCTGGACACAGTTTTTCTTGGTTGTTGGCAGATATGATGTTCCAAGGTTCTTGGAGAATTCACCACAGCTCTTTTATTTATTTAGGCTGTCTCAATTACTTCTGTCTCTTCATGTAATCCCAGACTGACCCGATGTTCAGTGGGGGGCTCTGTGGGGGCCATGCTATCTGTTGCAGGGCTCCCTGTTCTTCTATTTGCAAAAGGAATGTTTGGGAGTATAAAATGTATATTTCCTATTGACACATTTAATTATATAAATAAACATCTTAAGACAAATGTATTTGTGAAACATCTTATGTGCCTAAGACTTTTGCACAGTACTGTGTGTATATATATATATATATATATATATATATATATATATATATATATATATATATATATATATATAATATTTAACAATATCACACGAGCAAGAGTGCAATATGACGAGTGTGATATTGCTTATATACAACAGTTCAATGAACAAGTAAATTTGAAAAAATTAGGAAAAACTGAGTACAGTCATAAAAAACACATTTGTGCATGGAACAACTTTCTTACGCGGCGGATCAGAATCTGCTGTTGCTGGTTCAAACCAAATGATGCATCCAAGCCTTCGTTAGTAATTCAAAAATGTCACTTCAGAAATAGTATCAAGGCTTGTGCTGTTTGTACCAAGTTATTGGATAAATAAGGATGGATGTGTGTGTGTGTGTGTGTGTGTGTAGAGAGAGAGAGAGAGAGAGAGAGAGAGATGGAGCGTGTGCCATCACTTGCAGAGATGCTGTCAGCTTTCTGAAGATCAGCTTTCTCAGTGGAAAAATAGCTGTCCAAGCGGGGGTATTTCTCCCTATTTTGTGGTAGCTGGTGCGAAAGAGTCATTCACTATAGAAACCGCAGTCTTCTCTGCCATTTTAAACAGTGTGTCCACTCCAATGTGGAAAATCCGGTACGAGCTAAGTGCCTTGAGTTTGTGTAATTAATCAGTCTGTTGTGTCTCTCAGCTGTGATGAGCCGTAATGCTGAAGTTGTTAGTTGTTAGGGTCAGCAGTACATCTGGAGTAAGATGACAAGGTGATGACAAGAACGACACCATCCCCACAGTCAAGCATGGAGGTGGGTCAGTCCTATTATGGGGTGTTTTGCAGCTGCAGGAAATGGCTGTCCTGACTATGTGACTGACACCATGGATTCTTTCAGGTATCCGGCCATTTTGGCATGAAAAATGTGATGCCTTCAGTGTGTAAATTGAAGCTCGGTGATCACTGGACTTTCCAGCAAGACAATAACACCAAGGATACATCCAAGTTGTCCAAAATCTGGTTCAGGGATAGGTCGTGGAATGTCCTTAAATGGCCCTTTCAGTCCATCATTAAAATCCCATTGCATACCTTTGTTGGGATTTCAAGGAAGCAGTGGCAGCACAGAACCCAAAGAATGTCAATGAACTGGAAGCTTTTGCTCATGAGAAATGTGTAAAGATTCCCATAGGGAGGTGTCTGATGCCGGAGAACACTTACCTGAAACATTTATTTGCTGTTATTAAGGATAAAGGATGCTCCACAAATTATTGACTTAGGGGGTTGAATATTTCTGACATGACATTTGTGGAGAGAATTAGTTATTTTTTATTTTAAAATTTGGGTAAATTGAACTCTTTGTTCTCAAAATCACTCAAATGTGTATTAAAAACTTACTTTGATTGTTTACTGAGGTTTTAGTTGATGTGTTTTAATTCACACCACCAGAATGTACTGCTGGTCAGGGGGGTTGAATAATTTTGATTTCAACTGTATATTGTAGATATACACTACCGGTCAGTAGTTTTGAAACACTTACTCATTCTTTATTATAGTTTTTTTTTTTTCACATTTTAGAATAATAGTAAAGTCATCAAAACTATGGAATAACATAAATGGAACTATGGGAATTATGTTGTGACTAAACAAACTCCAAAATAAATCAAAACTGTGTTATATTTTAGCATCTTCAAAGTAGTCACCCTTTGCCTAGAATTTGCAGACATGAACTCTTGACATTTTCTCAACCAACTTCTTGAGGTATCACCCTGGGATGCTTTTTAAACAGTATTGAAGGAGTTCCCATCTATGTTGGGCACTTATTGGCTGCTTTTCTTTATTATTTGGTCCAAGTCATCAAATTAAATGTTAGTTGTGTAATGAAATAAATTAATATGGTGGCACAATTAATTTTCATCTACAAAACTAATTTCAAACATTTAAGCATACACCTTCAGATCAAAAGATTTTTAAGATCGTGAGAAACAGTTCAGTCAAGTGTTTCAAAACTTTTGACCGGTAGTGTATCTCTCTCTCTCTCTCTCTCTCTCTCTCTCTATATATATATACTGTATAATTTGCCACTGGTCCCTTCTTTTAAAAATCAAGGTTTTAGTCAGGCACTTACAACTGAAATGAATGGAACTCATTTTTGGAGGGTTTAACAACAGAAATGTGAAGCTTATAATTTTATAGAAGCACTAACATTAATTATTCTGTTAAAACTTGTTTTATTTGAGCTGTAAAGTTGTTTAAATCAGTGTTATTTTGTGTTAATTTTATGGTGTTTTTTTTTTTTTTTTTTTACAGTATGTGTGGTCATCAAAGTTGTAAAATTGGCTATAACTTTACACAGACAAGGTTAGTAAGCAATTTGTACATACTAAAATCATGTTAACACATATTGTTTACATCATGTGGCTACACTTTTTAAACAGTGAGCATTTTTATTTTTTTAATATTTAAGTATTGGCCCCACTCACTTCCATTGTAGGCTTCACTGTGACCCAGATTTTATTTATTTATTTATTTATTTATTTTTTTTAAGAAAAGGAGGGACAAGTCAAATGAATTTTTATGATGATCAGCATTATGCCATAGATGCTGCTGATTGACTTTAACTTGTATCGTGCCTGCAATAGCCTATTCCTTTTAAGTAGCTCAGAGTAGATAACACAACGCCTAAAAGCTTGTCTGTATGCAATGAACAAACTCTGGAAGTGGTGCAGTCCATCAGACAGTGCTCCGATCTATGCAAAAGTAATTAGCGCTGCTGATCAGCTTGGTCAGCACAGAATGTAGACAGACAAATGGGGTTGATGGGATTGAGGAGTCGTGCAGCAGTCGGTGAGTCAGGAAAAGACCTGAGAGAGCTGTGGAAGAAGTACATCTGCAATGCATAAGCCTGCACTCTGCTGAGTGTAGGCTTTGTTTGCTGAGTGTTTCTGCCATCCTTATCTGCTTGTGTGTGTGAGTGTGTTTGTGGCAGTTCACTCGAGAGTGCATGAAAGTAAACAATACCAACAGGCTGGACTACACGCCACAGTTGCACAGGCCCCATGCTGTCATGAGGAGAAAGGTTATTCGTAGATCAGAGGTTTGTGGTCTAATCCATCAGCTTATGCATCATTTAGGGTACAACGGGGCTAAAGGCACACCTTAAGGAAAATTTGCTTTTTTCTGGTCACAGTGTCTCGAGATTCAAGAAATACATTTATTTTTTATTGAATATTGATGGAGCAAAATAATTTGGTAGGTAGTTGAAGGTAGTTATAGGGCACAATTTGTCAATTTATGCAAATAATTTTGAGACAGCAAGATGCTTTTTTGAGTAATGAAGGTCATGCTTATTCAAAATAACCACTTCAGAAAAGTGTGCATAATTTCTTGTTCATTTCAATCTTCCAATATATATATACAGGTGCATCTCAATAAATTAGAATGTCGTGGAAAAGTTCATTTATTTCAGTAATTCAACTCAAATTGTGAAACTCGTGTATTAAATAAATTCAATGCACACAGACTGAAGTAGTTTAAGTCTTTGGTTCTTTTAATTGTGATGATTTTGGCTCACATTTAACAAAAACCCACCAATTCACTATCTCAAAAAATTAGAATACATCATAAGACCAATAAAAAAAAATATTTTTAGTGAATTGTTGGCCTTCTGGAAAGTATGTTCATTTACTGTATATGTACTCAATACTTGGTAGGGGCTCCTTTTGCTTTAATTACTGCCTCAATTCGGCGTGGCATGGAGGTGATCAGTTTGTGGCACTGCTGAGGTGGTATGGAAGCCCAGGTTTCTTTGACAGTGGCCTTCAGCTCATCTGCATTTTTTGGTCTCTTGTTTCTCATTTTCCTCTTGACAATACCCCATAGATTCTCTATGGGGTTCAGGTCTGGTGAGTTTGCTGGCCAGTCAAGCACACCAACACCATGGTCATTTAACCAACTTTTGGTGCTTTTGGCAGTGTGGGCAGGTGCCAAATCCTGCTGGAAAATGAAATCAGCATCTTTAAAAAGCTGGTCAGCAGAAGGAAGCATGAAGTGCTCCAAAATTTCTTGGTAAACGGGTGCAGTGACTTTGGTTTTCAAAAAACACAATGGACCAACACCAGCAGATGACATCGCACCCCAAATCATCACAGACTGTGGAAACTTAACACTGGACTTTAAGCAACTTGGGCTATGAGCTTCTCCACCCTTCATCCAGACTCTAGGACCTTGGTTTCCAAATGAAATACAAAACTTGCTCTCATCTGAAAAGAGGACTTTGGACCACTGGGCAACAGTCCAGTTCTTCTTCTCCTTAGCCCAGGTAAGACGCCTCTGACGTTGTCTGTGGTTCAGGAGTGGCTTAACAAGAGGAATACGACAACTGTAGCCAAATTCCTTGACATGTCTGTGTGTGGTGGCTCTTGATACCTTGACCCCAGCCTCAGTCCATTCCTTGTGAAGTTCACCCAAATCCTTGAATCGATTTTGCTTGACAATCATAAGGCTGCGGTTCTCTCGGTTGGTTGTGCATCTTTTTCTTCCACACTTTTTCCTTCCACTCAACTTTCTGTTAACATGCTTGGATACAGCACTCTGTGAACAGCCAGCTTCTTTGGCAATGCATGTTTGTGGCATACCCTCCTTGTGAAGGGTGTCAATGATTGTCTTCTGGACAACTATCAGATCAGCAGTCTTCCCCATGATTTTGTAGCCTAGTGAACCAAACTGAGAGACCATTTTGAAGGCTCAGGAAACCTTTGCAGGTGTTTTGAGTTGATTAGCTGATTGGCATGTCAAAATATTCTAATTTTTTGAGATAGTGAATTGGTGGGTTTTTGTTAAATGTGAGCCAAAATCATCACAATTAAAAGAACCAAAGACTTAAACTACTTCAGTCTGTGTGCATTGAATTTATTTAATACACGAGTTTCACAATTTGAGTTGAATTACTGAAATAAATGAACTTTTCCACGACATTCTAATTTATTGAGATGCACCTGTATATATATATACACACATACACACACAATCACCAAAATTGAAGATAACGTATAAGTATTTTATCTAAAAATAAATGTGATAATTTCAGGGATTCTCATAAGCTACATACATTTACAACAATTAAAAAAATATTAAATATTAGATCAAATTGCCTCAGAATCAACCTTTAGACAGCACACGCAATGATCTCATGGAAGAGGAACATTTTGCAGTTCATAGTGACAAACAGGCGTTTAGGAAAGAGCTGTGGTAGCTTTTGATGCTATTTAGTGTTTTGGGAGAAAATAAAATTAAAGGAGCCTTTTACTCCTTGTACCCTACCAAACATCACAAACAGACTATGAGCAAATCTTCATTTTTTGTTTTTTAAATGACACAGGCAGCAGACATAGATATGGCAGAATTAAAGGGGTAGTATACCCAAAAACGAATACATTTACTCACCCCCATGTTGTTCCAAACCCATATGACTTCTGTACACAAGGAGATGTTAGAGAAATGTTAGCCTCAGTCACCATTCACTTTCATTCTTTGGAAAAGATTAAATGAAAGTGAATGGTGACTATTTAAAGTAGGATATAGGTTATTCACCCATATAGCTACTTGAGCTCACAGCTGATTAGTCCGTGTTTGATGCATATCATTTAGAATGTCCACTTTAATGCATTCGGTGTAGACGGTAAAAAAAAAAAAAAAAAAAAAAGGTTAAATGTTAAACAATGCTGTTTTATGTAATGTCAGCACTCTTGAGTTGATGCTTGACTAAACAAATTAAAGTACACAAACTAACTGTTGTATTAAGCCATTTATTAAAGGCTAAAGACCTCTTGGGGTAAAAAGTTACTTTTTATTTTCTTTTCTTCCAAATCTCTAAATAGCAACAAAATCTACCACAGCACTTTCCTAAACACCTATTTGTCAATATGCGCTGCAAAATTGTCCTGATTCAATATGTCATTGCATGCTAGGTCTAAAGGTTGATTTTGAGATAATTTGCTCTAACATTTAATAATTTTTAACCCAGAGGTTAATAGGGTTAAAATAATTAAAGTTTAGGGGGTGAGTGTAACGGTGGCCAGCTGATAGATATCTGTGCAATGTGTATAAACCTCACTCTCCTGACCTCAAAAGGTGCACTAGCGACTGACGCTAGGGGCTGTAGCCTTTAACCTCCTTGTTAGCGCACTAGCCTCCCATGCCGGAGATGCCGGTTCGAGTCCCGTACGGAGCGGGTAGAACAGGAGCATCACAATGGTGCCGTGACCTGGATGGGAGTAAGGTTTAGGGGGTGAGTGTAATGGTGGCCAGCTGATAGATATCTGTGCAATGTGTATAAACTTCACTCTCCTGACCTCAAGAGGTGCACTAGGGGCTGTAGCCTTTAGCCTCCTTGTTAACGCACCCATCTCCTATGCCAGAGACGCCGGTTCAAGTCCCGTATGGAGCACGTAGAACAGGAGTGTCACAATGGTGCCGTGACCCAGATGGGAGTGAGGTTTAGGGGGGTGAGTGTAACGGTGACCAGCTGATAGATACCTGTGCAATGTGTATAAACTTCACTCTCCTGGCCTCATGAGGTGCACAAGCAACTGACGCTAGGGGCTTTAGCCTCCTCGTTAGCGTACCTGCCTCCCATGCCGGAGACATTGGTTCAAGTCCTGTACGGAGCGGGTAGAACAGGAGCGTCACAATGGTGCCGTGACCTGGATGGGAGTGAGGTTTAGGGGGGTGAGTGTAATGGTGGCCAGCTGATAGATAGCTGTGCAATGTGTATAAACTTCACTCTCCTGACCTCAAGAGGTACACTAGTGACTGACACTAGGGGCTGTAGCCTCCTTGTTAACGCACCCGCCTCCCATGCCAGAGATGCCGGTTTGAGTCCCGTATGGAGTGGGTAGAACAGGAGCTTCACACTTGCAAGTGAGCTATGCAACATGTAATTATCCAAATTAATTCCAAAGTGCTTTTCTCCTTTGTTCTACAGCTTCTTTTCGAGTGTCAGGTGATGTTTCTTTAGTATAAATTTTCATGTGCCACCGCGAACAAGGTGGAACATAAAGCAAGTACCTGGGCATCAGGTTGTTTAATGTCGCCATAAAACGGAAGTTATGACCGACTTTATTACTGTATTGTTACGTATTTCTTAGTGAAACGGCTTTTCGAACAAAAATAAAATGTAGGTGGGGACTTTGTTTATGTTATGTCAAGGCTGGAGCTGTTGTGCAAATACAGATGCATGTGAAACAAGTGAGTAGAAGCTAATTTGTCCACGTTTTGAATCACAATATAAGCGTAAAGAATAAAAAAACACTTACTCAAGCTGTTTATCCAAGAAACCTCCATCTACAGAAGAATATAACTAAAGTGAGTTTCCTTTTGTCCAGCTTCGGCGTCAGTCCTATGCCCTATTCCATACAAATACAATTACTCTCCACTGTCAGAGTTTCAGAAGGCTGAAAGGTGATAATGGTAAGTCAAAACTAATTTTAAGCAGTTCCTATAGGAAAATCTGTTTAGAAATGACCCTACAGCATGGATTGTGCTCCTTTCAAAGTACCCTGCAAAGGCATGATCAGCACCAGTTGGAACACAGCCAGACACACTGGGGAGGGAGTGTTCTCATTCTAAAAAACATTTGATTGGACAAAATTTCTCAGGCGCTTTGTTTCGTCATGACTGTGCCTTGGTCTGTCAAGCCGGAAGAGAGAGACTGCTGATTTGAAATGCTTATATCTTCTGAAAACGAATATTGTCCGCATTTGGAAGTACACTAGCATATTGATGACCTCAAAGGGAATAATAGACTAAAAGCAGCAAAACTTTAATTTTGATTTCACAGGGATTTTAAAACATATGCATCAGGATCAGTTGTCATTACTGATAGGATGGAGAACTAATTTAAGCATCTCTGATTGGCCATTACCATTTCATTGCTCAACGGACATGTCTGTGATTGGTTAGAATACTCAAACGCTGCAAAAACACGTTGTAAATAGAAACCACTGACGCAACAGGAGCAGACTTAAATTGAACGCTGTAATCGTCAGTTTTCACGATTACATAATTGTGGCAGCCATAAACGTAATCGCGATTCGTTTTTTGATTAATTGTGCAGCCCTAATTTGATGAGTCTATATCAAACACTATACAGTAACTTTAAACCTAGTTTGGTTTATTTAGCATTGTGTTTGGTGAATGATCTGTTCTATCCCTCATTGGTCTGATATATTGAACATTCGTGGGTTTAATCTGTGTTTCAGTGTATTCCTCCAAAGCAGTTGCTGTCTCATCATAGTGTCCCTGCCTCCCAGTACCTGCATGGTCTCACTCGTTGATGAGTCGTATGGGCGGCAGGCCTCCTGCACGCTACCTTCACTGCGCTCCTGGCATGGTGACAAGCTGGCCTGGGTCCCACAGAGGTCAGATCACCCCATCCAAGGTATTAAGCATTCTCTTCGCTCCAGATGGTTGGCTGTGGATTTTAATGCACTCCAGTCCACTTTTTGAATTAATGTTGGAGAACATTCCTGGATCATTATGGATATCTCTTATGTTAACATTGACCTTTATTCAATGTCCAATCTCTTTATGTTATTGTTATTTGAAAAGTCATAAAGGCCTATATATTTTCGAACAACTGACAGGGGAAATGTTCAGGAGACCTGTTTCAAAAATATTATTTGAAAATACTAAGAATAAAAAAAATTCTAGAAAGCTTTTCCATAAGGAAGGCATGGGGACATTTTAGCACTCTGGACTTCTAGAAAGTCAGATGTTTTTAAAACACTTTGCACATTTAAAAAAAAAAAAAAAAAAAGAATATATATATATATATATATATATATATATATATATATATATGTTTTTTTTTTTTTTTTTTGTGCATTTTCTGTAAGTCACAAAAAATTCCCACCACAGTATCATTTCCAGACATCTCAAATTCTGTATTCTGTAGTGGAAATGGCAGTGACGGAAATTACATTTATTAATTTTTTTAATTAAATTCTTTTTAATTTTTTTTTATGGCAGACTCCTTTGTCTTGTTAAGGCTAATTTCATAGCTAACATTTTATGTATCCTAAATACACATAATGAAATAATATTTTCACACTTTTTCTGTAATTTGGCAAAATTAAAGCTTTATAGGAAATGATGTCACAAGTGATATTTCCCTTGATAAATAATTGTTTTCTTTAAACATCAATTGTCTGAACTTTCATCATAAGCATGCTTTGGTTAACAAGTACACTAACTTAACTAAAAAAACAACAACAAAAAAAAAAAAAACATTAGAGGCTAAATTGTTCGGTGTGGTGGAAATGAAGGCACATCCATGGGACAGCTGTAATGTTTGAAAAAATATAGAAATAATTTTCACACACTAAATGTTGAAATGATTTGTTTATCGCACTCTTTGATTATCATAGTTTTAAACATAATAATCAGCATTTTTATAATGGATTTTCATAGTTTAATATTGAAAGTCTGGGTCTGGCACATGGCTAAAAAAGAAAAAGCAAGGATGTAGGCATAGTGAAAAGTTTCAAAGTCAGTTTTAATGAGACCTTCATATAACAAAAAAGAACTAAGATGAAATGTGTCTTCTTGAGTACTTTTTTATTGCTTTTTAAGGATGTTTTGATATTTTTTACTGAAAAATAAGACAAAAAATATTTAAAAAGAAAGTGTGCAGTGTGCTACCTTATTTTTCTACACGGAAGGTGGCAACCCTAATCAAATCTCCCGTGCTTTTTGTTTCAGTTAGGATGCTGCTTTAGAAGGCTTAAGTAGGCTGTAGTCAGAAAGGTAGCTCACTACGTTTTGGAACAAAAAATGTCTTCACTCCTTTCTTTCCTCCTCTCTCTCTCTCTCTCCTACTTACACACAGGCCTCCCGACTAACTTTAGCCTGGTGGAGTCTTGGCAGACTTGCATGGAACAACAGCATGCAGTTGTGCCCACACTTATTGTGTATAAGGCTTCATTCCCTGTGCACCCCATGAGTGCCTTCTGTCATTCTCGCCACGCTACTGTGCCTAAGCGCTTCTCTAGCTGTTTGCCCCCTGCCAGCCACAGCTACAAGGACCTGGCACTGCAACACAGACCCCACAGGCAGGTTTCCAATAATCCAGCCGACCCGCTGTGACCCTTGGCCTTTGTCTCAACACCTTCAGCCCTCCAGTACCACACAGACTGTCCTTAAACCGGGGAGCGGCATCGACTACCTTGTGTTTATTGTTCTATGGCACAGTGCAAAGAAACATTTTCTTATATCTAAACATCCTTAAAACAAGATACATTTACTTGAGAAACAAAAATTGTGAACTTAATTTGTCAGGGAATATACAATATGTTCAGTTAATTTTATTTGTCCAGCCCCATTAGCAAAAGTTTTTGAAACATAAACTTAAATAAATAAATAATTAAACAATTTACTTTGTCAATTAATTAAGAAAAATAAAGAAAAGACCCTAATACTTCTACTACTAATAATAATAATTAATAAAGGTGCATCACTATTTCAAAGCTTTAACATTTTTCCTATCTGACTTAACCAATTTGCAAATAGTTTTTCTTGTTTTAAGTGTACGTTTCACAATTTCTTTTTAATTTATGCTTACAAAAAGAACAAAAAGGTAAAACAAGCCATCAAAATAATAATTATGTATGGTGTATCAATATTTCAAAGCTTTATATTTTTCCTTTATTTTTCCGATACCCCATTTGCAAATATTTTTTTCTACAGAAGTTTTAAACATAAACCTCACTAGATTTAGTTAGATTTATGCTTAAATCAAGAAAATTAAAAAAAGTAAACGAGGCAAGATTAATAAACGTAAGACCAAAACAATAAATAATGCTTCTACTACTACTACTACTTCTAATAATAATCATGTATTGATTGTACATACATTTTTCTTAAAAAAAAAAAAAAAAAAACAATCTCCTATCTGCTAGACTGCATTATTTCCATGTTGGTGTATATATGGATATCCATTTTTATGTGCACTCAAGAGAGTGTGTTTACCAATTTATCACAAAATGAACTGTAGAGTCTCTTTCTCACACATTTTGGGTAAGGTGATCTTTGATATTGCACCAGAATAGCATTGCAAGCAGAATAATACTTGACTACAGTGCTAATGCAAATCAGTCGAGTCATTCATTGATGTACTCTAAGGGGACTTTCCCAACTCCCATCCCATTAAGTGTTTAATTATGGTAAATCAAAGTGTTTAATTACTAGGAATCGGATGCTTATGTTTGATGTTCGGCCATCTGTGTACACACTTCCATTGAGTAGGTTTTGCATCTGAATCTCACCTTCTCCCTCTGAAGATTCCAACTGCATCTTTCTGCGTTTGTGTCACTGGCTTTTTTGTGTTGAGGTATTAGTTCTGTACCAACATGTTGAGACTCAAACAGTCCTTTATATCTCCCCCACTTGATGGTGCTAGTGTTACACAGAGAGAAAGCAGTGGCAAGTCATGGTGCATTGCATCATAACACTTTCCTCTTCATGTGTGCTTTCTGTGATCACACATGCATACAAGATTGTATTGTATATTTTTATTAGCTTAAATTGATTATGTGATTGCTTTAATTTTCACAGCATAATTGCATTTAAGTTTAATTAAGAGCCTGGTCAAATAGACGATTCTTGCCACAACCACACATTTTGTCAAAACTCATTACTTATTGAAGTTTAACACAAGAACCAAGACTCGGTTAAAATAGATGAGAGACTTTTATTCTCAGTTCTTCAGAGGATAGAGACAAAGTTGTGCATGAAGAGGTGGTTCTTCTTGCTTACACATTAAGTCATTAGTTCTCTCTATAATGTTTAATGGTATACACAAGGAGGGCATAAACTCTTCCTCTGAGCTCCCCAAAGTGCTTAAATTGTCTATGGAAATAACCATAAATGAACTATAAGTGGACCATAAGTAGAGGCAATGTGTTGACATGAATATGATAGGAGAAATCAGAGATGCCTCATGAGTGAAACCATTTACTGAAAATGAATCCCATTCTCATGACCAGATTCATGCAAATGCATGAAAAATTAAATTATACAAAATACAATACAATGCAGAGATAAAAAAATAAAAAAACTGCTGATATCATGTGAGATCAATGTGCTATGCAAAGAAATATTACTGCTAGTATGCCAAGGAAAAATGCAATGTATATAATTATCTAGCTTACATAAATTGTGGTAATGCCAGCCGTTCATGTTGTTTGTTATGCCAGCTCTGCGACTGCGGTTTTGCTTTATTCTACATACAGTACTGATTGGTTAACATTATCTACACAGTGTTTCAAAGCAGTATATTTAGTGAAACACTTTAGGCGCTTGCACAAGACATTTCCAAGGTTTAAAGGATGATTTAGACATCAGAGTGGATGGAGGTCGCAAACAAACAGATCACTTTCAATGAGACAGCAAATTTATTTATTTATCAGTAAGTGCTGTGTAATTGTGATGTAGCTATACAACAACTGAATGTAATAGCTTTGATATTTCATCTTGACTGCCACTAATTAAAAAAACTGTACATTCCCCTAACATAACAAGCCCTGGTCCTGAGAATAAAAACGGAGTGTATGCTCTTACCAGACGGCCTCTTCCTTGAAAGATTTGACCTTGCTTAAACAGGGGTTTGTAGACTGGTCATGTCGGGCAGCACAAGGACAAAAGGAAACAAAATGCCTTTCGCTGGCGAGAGCACTTTTAAATCCTGAATGACAAAGCTCGGAGATACCTCATCTGCAAGAAACCTCAAAGTGAACTGTCGGCTCACACAGTAGATAATGTTGTCCATGGTCACGCACTGAAAGGCGGTGCAATGGGGGAGGCGTATCGAGGAGCATTCGTACCACAACCGAGCCACTGCATGGTAGCGATACACACTGATGCCAAGAGGACTAACTTCAAAGCGATACAGGAAGTTTCTCACCGCCACCATTTCCGTGGTTCGTTCCTTACTACCCACAATCATGCTCTCACGCCATGTGTTGGTCTTGGGATTGTAGCGTAAGAGGGTGTATCTCAATGTACCCCCTGCCACAAACAGTTCACCGTTGCAAGCCGTGGCGCGGTGGGCTACAGCGAAAGTCTCGTTTGGAAGTGGTGCGACAAAGGACCATCTGTTAGTCCTGGGGTCGTAACGCTCAACTGTTGATCGGCATTCTCCTCCAATGGCGTAAAGATGGCCCTGCAGAGCCACAAGTTTGCAGTGAGGCCTTGCCTCATTCATGGGGCTTATTTCACTCCAAATAGAAGTTACTGGATTATAACAGTACACTTTCTTTGAAGGGGTCGCTTCACGGTCAGGCCCTTGAAAGCCCACTGCGACAAACAGATAATTATCCATGGTGCACATGGCACAACCTTTAGATAACACTTCCTGGGGAATGTGGCTATGAAGGTGCCAACTGTCCTTATAATCATCATAGTAATACATTTTACTGGATGTCATAACTGGATCCAGATCTGTAGACTGTGATGGACGTCTGCTCCAGTCTTTGGATTCCATATCAGCAACCATTAACCACTTCCTTCCTTTCATGCGCTGCGTTTGGATGTTCTCACGCTCCCCTGCTCTTAGTCTGCCAAAAAGGGCCGGGTCTCTGAGGACCTGGAGGTAATTATCAGACATGACACGGAGAGCAGCCTGCTGAAGGGCAGTGTGACCATGTTTTTTAGCAAGCTCTAAAGCCTCCAAGCAGTTGCCTAAATCAAGCTTTCCCGTAAGACTTTCGAGTTCTGCATTTCCCATGTTCTCTGGAAAATGTAAGAATTTTGCCCTGGCAACATCTTCCACCTGTGGTTCCTCAGTTTTATCCATGTTTGCTGTATCAGTGTCTAACGGGCTTGAAGACCTGTCATTGGGTTGTGAAGAACAGCTACGAGGTGTGAAAGTCCTCGGTGTGTGAATGGGAATCAGAAGCTCGGAGTCTGCAGCACTTAGATAGCTGTCCTGGCGGATGATTACTTGCCTGCTGGACCTAACAGGAGGCTCGTTATTAATTTGTGGATATATTTTAAGATCTCCCATAATGAAACTGGAAGGTTGTGGACTTGGTGTCCGTGAGCGCTCCTTGAAATGAGGCAAATCCATAGATTGGGATTTAAACAGAGTGTTGCCTTCAATCTGACCATAGACTGGACTGACAGACCGGGTAGGGCTTAAATCTGAGATGAAATGAGAGGAAGACTCTACACAGTAATCATAGATCTTTCCATGAACTCCAGGTCTGCGATTACTTGAGCCATCCAAGATGAGTTTTGCATTCTCTACTTTGATTTCTGCCTTTGACTGAAAACTGGAGAACATGCCTTGATGACCAAGATCCTGTCTTAGCTCCCTCCCAATACCTGTACCACCATCCAGCTTCTTTACTAGGCATGGCAATCGCAGTCCACTTGGACTGACTTGATCTTTTTCAGGTACATCAGAGGCAGGGGGTTCTAAGGTCAACATCAGTTTGGCTTTATTTCCCACATCCTTTTCCTTGTCCACTTCTGTGTCCACATCCTCTGTTATGTTGCTGTTCCCTGAAGTTTCCTCCTTTGCACAACTGTCCAAGTCCATAGTTTCCGAAGGCTGGCTTCTCTCAGTTGCAGCATTGGCAGTTTTAAGGGTTTCTTGCAAAAGATTCTTGGAGGACTGTTGAAAATTATTCTCCTTCTCAGACTCCTCCTTGGCAGCTTTACTCTCTGGTTCTTGCTCAGTCTTGCAGGTGCTGTTGCTTCCTTTGGTTGCTTGCGTGCCCCTTTGCAGGCGATGTCTTCCACTACCCCGCCGTCTGTTTTGTGCCCTGGTGTGGTAGAATTTGAAAACAAAGGAGACGCATAGCATGGTGGCCACAGACAGCGTTAGTTTGCCCAGGAGCTGCATGTCAAACTGCACTCCCAGGAGTTCTGCTATTGGCATCTCTGTACAGAAATTTAAAGTGGGCTGCTGGACATTCAATTTTATTTGGACTGCTTTTCCTTGCTTAATCCAGTCACTGTAGGTTGCAGAGCAGAAGCGAACTCTCAGCTGTCTCTCCTCTCACAGGGTGACTCAGAACCTGATCTGTGCAACGAGAACATTTGCATTCTGTGTTCTCTGAGGGCGGGGACCAGTATCGTTTCACCTGGTGCAGGTGACTGCTATGAAAACACATCATGCCAGGGCTTTGGAGACAGGTTTATCTCAGCCTTTACTTTGCACCAAGAGTGAATATTATATTAACAACTTAATGACAATTAACATTAGAAAGCTTTCCTATTAGTTCCTAGGTTCCTATTAAGATTTATATTAGTTCATATTGTAAGGGATTATAGTGACATCTTTACAGTGCAGAGAAAGCAAACCCAAAGACAACAAAACAAACAAGAAATGCAAATTACATTGTGGATAAAGCAATGATGATGGTGTGTGTGTGTGTGTGTGTGTGTGTGTGTGTGTGTGTGTGTGTGTACGTGTGTACGTGTGTGTATGTGTGGGTCTGTAGGACTATGAAGATGAGAAACATAACCCTAGGTATTGCAAACATAATTGGTGAGAATGGAGAGCATAATTTACTTTAGAGGTGGAGTTGGCTGATATACTGTAATGAATTAAAGAAATAAAAGGTTGCATTACCAGGATGCTGCTGTTTGCTTGGTAAATGCTATAGATCAAAGTTCTTTCCCATGAACATGGGATAGCATTATTGCTAATTAAAGTTTTGAGAGGTGATATGAGAGGTGATTTGCATCAGCCAAATGAAGTATTTGCATACCCTTTAAAAAAAAAATCACTGTACTTTGTAACCTGTAATACCATCAACGTGAATATGGTTGGCTTGATATACAGTATTGCCATCAGAGAAAATGATGGCTACTTGCTGTCCTTTTTGGACAAAGACATTGTTTTGCTACCTGATAGTTGTCTTTAAGCGGCACTAAGGAAACCTGAACTTGCAAGCATGCTTACACATGAATAATTGATATATGCGTCACAAAAGTTCACTGCCCCTTCTCTCATGTTTCAAGTGAAGAGTTGTTGATCCAAAGCAAAAAATGTATTTGGCAGCATGTGGAATGTTCTGGAAAGATAATTTGGAAAAATTTATAAATAATGGACTGGAACTTGCAGTACTTTCACAGTCAAATAAATTGATAATGAGACCAAACCAAACCTAACAATTTTGGTCAAATTCTGTATACATCAATATGCAATTATAATAGGTATCATGTCTGAATACATTAGAAACTCTAAAACATTGTTGAAAAATTGTCGTAAGTGGCCACAGTATAACAGGTTACTGGTGATATACGTTTCCAAGGAATCAAACCAAATCAAAGTAAATTAACACTATTACCTTCTGATAAAATAACAGGCTATGTTAGGTCTTCTAAACTGAGTACTTCTCCACTGGTAAGTAATCAGTGCTAAAAATCTACAAACACACTGGAGAGTCTCTCAAGTCATTAAATAAGCATATTAAAAGCATGTTTGAACATCTTGAAATTAATTTAAGTAGATTTTACTTTTGACTTTTACACAAACACAATAATTTTGAAAATAATTTTTGATGGCATGGGAGTGTTCAGTAAGAATAATTAAGCTAAACTACACTGCATCCACTCTCTATCACAACATTTTTTGCTACTGATGATGCCATTTATTTTCAACCAAGTTGACCCAGAAAACAAGCTACTAAGCTACAAAATGCAGCAAATGTATTTAAAAAGAACGAAAGAGAGTTTGAAAAGAGAAGAAAAATACCCCTGACATAGCAAAGTGATTATTATCATTTTTTTAAAAGTAGCTGTATACATAATTTTCCTTTGAGCATAAAAAGTAAGACTTTAAATCTTCCTGATTTTATTAAGCCCATAAAACCACCTCTCCCACCTAGGCTTTTGCCATAATCCTTTAATACATGGTATGTCTAGAAAGGCTAAAATCGAAATTTCTCTGAATGTAAAAAAAGTGGGATTACTGTGCATGAAGACCTCTAGAATGGGACATGGTGGCAGAGGACAAACCTAAACAAGACAATTTTACAAAGCATTGGTATGTGTAGGGGAATGATTTTTTTTTTTTTTTTTTTGCAGAAATGTCACCAGTAAGTATCAATGTGCCAAATTCTCTCTATTATGATACCCAACCATAGTGTCTTACATGGCAACATCCAAAAAATAAAAAATAAAATAAAATAAAAAATCTATTACTCTGTAGTTGGCTAGTTCTAGTGCTTGTAATTTGGCTAATGTTAGCCATAGGCATTCAACTGTTTGTTAAAGATAATGAAGGGTAAACAAAAGAATAGGAACAGATAATACAGATAAAGATACATGTCAGTAGTCAACAACTTTAATTGCAAAGAATGCACAAAGTGGACGTAATAATGAACAAATACCAGAATAGTGATGCTCCCTGAACAAATGTAGGGCAATTCCCTAGGGCATGTAGCATTGCATATGTGTTAATTCCTCCTGTTTTGTATTGTCGCATCATATATATTTATATAATATATATATAGATCTATATAGTCTATATGTATGCTAAACATATTATGGACTGTAAAGATTAATATAAAAATAGGAAAGGATCTGTGTACAAGGATATAGGCGTTTACGAGAACATATGGGCTCACAAGCTGCGTAGAGGTCAATTCAAATATGTGGAGAAACACAAACTTCATTACTTAGATTTGTATAATTGAGTGTATCAATGTGCTTGGGTACTTTTCTGATGGTTTACAGTTTCTGTCATCTACAATGCACCTGTTCAAAGGCACTTTGTGGTATAGACAAACAAAATGCCTCCACTCCAAAACCTAGCGAGCTGCACATATAGTGAACACTATGCGCAGTTATAGTCAAGCTACAGAGGGTTTTTGTGTAATCAAGCAACAGTGTTCTTCATTTGTTTGCCCAAGTATGCGTGCCACAATGCGTAATCGAATATTTGTAGGAAGAATTTCAGCTGGGCAAGCATTAACTACATGTCGCACATCACCTCTTGCTTTTCAGTGCATGCGCACTACGCAGATGCCACCTGTGGTCCGATTAATGTGTATACATGTTGGACGAAGCAAAGCTACAATTGCATCATCTAGGTCTGTTAGTCCGGCTTTCGAAAACTTGGACTGTTACGATTTCAGTTGGCGCTTGCATGATTATTGTTTCAGTCTGACTAAAAATCTCTAAAAATCTAACTTTTAAGTGCATATACTATAATAGCACCTATTGTAAGACATCATACAAAAACTGTGAAAAAACTATCCAAGATGGTGGGCAAAGTGAGAGAAATATTGAAATATAGAATATAAATATAATTTATTAATTCATTATATACTGAATAACTCACATATTGCAAAAAAAGCATGTTCTTACTGATTATTTTCATCTTATTTTCCGGTAAAAATACCTAAACATCCTTAAAACAAGAAGAAATAAAAATAAAATACTTGAGAATTAAACGTTACATTTTGTTTTCAGAGAAAACTAACAACATTTAGTGGGGTTTATGCCTAAAACAAGAAAAAAACTATTTGCCAGTGGTGTAAGAAAAATAAACGTGTTTTCCCTTTGAAAGTTTTTTTCTTACCCCACTGGCAAATAGTTTTTTCTTGTCATAAGCATAAACATCACTAAATTTTGTTAGATTTATCTGAAAGCGAAAAACAAACAAAAAAAAAACCTTGGGGAATTAGAAAAAAAAAAATAGTTTTGCATTCCCTCTAAATAGTTCTGCGTTCCCTCGCAATAAATTAACCATGGTTTTACTACAGTAACCATATTTTAACCTTGAAATTATAGCAAAACCAAAGTAATAATATACTTTGGAGTAATAATAATATACTTAAGATTTTTTTCGTTTTTTATTTTTAATAAATTTGCAAAGATTTCAAACAAACTTCTTTCACGTTGTCATTATGGGGTATTGTTTGTAGAATTTTGAGGAAAATAATGAATTTAATCCATTTTGGAATAAGGCTGTAACACAACAAAATTTGGAAAAAGTGAAGCGCTGTGAATACTTTCCGGATGCACTGTATGCTTACCCTGGGAGATATAATCAGGAATTGTGGAATAAGTTTCCACTGTTATGCCAACAATACCCAACTTTATATTTCTTCAAAACC
Source organism: Myxocyprinus asiaticus (assembly GCF_019703515.2). NCBI lineage: Eukaryota > Metazoa > Chordata > Actinopteri > Cypriniformes > Catostomidae > Myxocyprinus > Myxocyprinus asiaticus. The sequence goes on along the minus strand of NC_059380.1, from coordinate 5,078,032 downwards.
CGACGAAATTTCACAATTTCACAAATTAGTATGTATTAATGAAATTAAAGATTGGATGGCCAGGAATTCCTTCCACTCAATTCTGACAAAACAGAGGTACTAATTATTGGACCAAAAACCTTATTAAAAATAAGCCGCTAAAATATAATTTGACTCTTGATGGATGAACTGTTACATCATCTTCTACAGCGAATAACTTAGGTGTTATATTTGATACCAATCTGTCCACTGAAAGTCAAATTTCCAATGTTTGTTGAACAGTATTCTTCCACCTCAGAAATAAGTTACGAAATATGCTCTCTGTTGCTGATGCCGAAAAACTAATTCATGCGTTCATGACCTCAAGACTAGATTATTGTGATGCATTACTGGGAGGATGTCCATCAGGTTTAATAAATAAACTTAAATTGGTTCAAAATGCAGCAGCCAGAGTGCTGACTAGAACCAATAAATATGATCAGATTAGCCCCATTTTATCATTGTTACATTGGCTAGCTGTTAAATTTCATATTAAAATGTTGTTAACTACGTCCAAAGCTTTGAATGGTTTAGCTCCACAGTACTTCAGTGACCTTCTACCACGCTATATTCCATCACATTCATTACGAGTGCAAAATATAAAGAATAAAATATCAAATACCTAAAATATCAAAATTCACAAAAGGAGGTAGATCTTTTTCCTATTTGGCTCCTAAACCATGGAATAGTCTCCCTAACTGTTCGGGACGCAGACACACTCAGTTTAAGTCTAGAATAAAGACTAATTTATTTAGCCAGGCATACACCTAATTTATTCATCAACTCACAATTAGGTTGCTTTAGTTAGAAACATAAACTTCAAATATATTAGTCATTAATCTTACAGTTCATACAAAATATTTGTTTAAACACTGGCACTTAATACTTACTTAGTTTACTCATTTTAAAGCATGACTTTCACTGCACATGTATAACTAATATTGGCATTATATTCATATTGTTTAGTCAGAGGGGAACTGACCCCCACAGTGAGCCTGGTTTCTCCCAAGGTTATTTTTCTCCATTAACCAACATCTTATAGAGTTTTGTGTTCCTTGCCACAGTTGCCTTCGGCTTGCTCACTGGGGTTCTAAATATAATTATTATTTTATTATTTTTATATACAATTTACAATCATATTTAATCAAACTACACAATGATGACTAAGACTTTATAGATATTACAGTTTCATTTTCTGTTAATGCATGATTTTCTATAAAGCTGCTTTGAAACGATGTGCTTTGTGAAAAGCGCTATACAAATAAAAGTGACTTGACATATACATTTATACAAACATATATACATAATACAAGGTTCCTATCATCCCATTCATTCATGCTTTTTAAACACCTCAATTTTAAACATTCTCTTAATTGTTTTACACAATTTTAATTCTATTTTTTTTTTAGCTTAAATACCATTGAATTGTAGTAAAATCATAACCACAAAACTATCATTTTTATTATTATTACTATGATTTTACTACAAATATTAAGGTTAAATATGGTGACTGTAGTAAAACCATGGAAAATGTATTGCGAGGGAATGCAAAATTATTGCAAGAGAACACAAAACTTACTGCGAGGAAATGCAAAGCTATTGCGAGAGAACGCAAAACTTATTGTGAGGGCACGCAAAACTATTTCAGAAAAAAAAAAAACAATTCCAGCCCTTTGAGGCTCCTTAGCTTCTTAAGCAAACTTAATTTGTTTTAAAAACGTTATGATATTTTTTTTACTGGAAAACAAGACAAAAGTACACGAAAAAAATATTTTTTGCAGTGCAGTACTGAACAGTTTATTAATAAGTATCAATAAATGTTGCTCAATATAATAAAAAAATGCACTGTATTATATTTGTGTGTGCTTTTCATGCTTGTTACAGTATCACATTGCTAGCTTAGCAACATGCTAACACCAAACTCTTTTGGAATCAACTGTGAGTCTCTCATGCGCATCACATGCGGAGCGCTAGCTGTGAGTTGCTGCCTAGAGTGTTCCAAATTACTCATTTATGAGGTTCCATTTTAGTTGCCTTAGAATATAGCAGACTATGTAGGCAGTAGACTGCAAAGCAGCTCACTAGGTTTTGGAACAGATCCAATGATTCTGGGTGACATCATGCCACTGCAACAAAAAATGTTATATAATAGAAAAACTCAAGCATTTGAGTGTTATCGAGAGGAATTCACAAAGCAAAGTCAAATCTATATTGATGATTATTATTATTTCATAATATCATTACATAGCATTGACTCTGTCTGGACAATACTGGGGCTAGACAACCAGATAGGTCATAGCATGTGGTGTATAGTTGCTGAGCGAGCAGAAATCTTTGAAACAAAGCATCTAAAGGACAATCATACTCCAGCTGTGTTAAGTTGATCATCTCCATTTTTTAATACAGTTGATATGAAACAAATGCAACAACCCTGTTTACACTTGGCTTCACTTGAGCTTCCTTTGAGATATGGGGGAGGGGAGGATCGTAATGGTGGCCATGATGCCAGCAGTAACTGTTAGATCAGAGAAAAGGACTGTACACGATGCAGATTACTGAAAATGCAACAAGAACTTAAGAATAGGAAGGCGACAAACAGATGAGGAGAGAAAACCATCTTCAAACAACAAATGCACCACAACCCCGACAAGAGTTGTCCTCTTTCATCTGCGGTTGAACAGTCACACAGATGTTTTAGATACTGAACACATGAAATCAGATCAGAAAGGCCACTGATTTCACTGCTTTCTTTCAATGCCTGCATGGGATTTCAGTTGACTTCAGTTGAGTTGGATTTCAGTTGGCCACTGGAGATGATCGGAAGCTTGTGATAAAGCCATTAGCTGCTAACCCCCTTGAATCTCACCCCCAAAATCCCGAGCCCCTATTAATTTTACTTTTTTTTATTTTCTGTAATATACTTTTCATTATTTACAGGGATGTACACAAAATACACTTAAAAAGAGGATCTCCCATGTCTTTGCAATAAAATGTCCAATTTTTTTTTTTGTTACATTCCAGCAGAGAGCAATTTGAGAAAATTTAACGAAAAAATACTGTGGTCAAAAACACAAATGGCATAAAGGTCAAGATCAGATGGTCCTCAAAAAGGGGGTCGCTCGAGTCCTGTATTTGCCAGTGTGCAGTATTCTTTAGACGCGTCTTGAGGACAGCTTGAATGATAGTCAACATTTATTAAGTGTCTTTTCTCCAGACCGCAGTGCATGACATCTGCATTCGTCTTGAAACCAAAGCTCTTTTCAGATTTCCTTTTTTTTATGAATGGCAGATTTTTGTTGATTGACAGGCAAGTTCAATGGAAAAATAAAACAAAACCCCAAAACGTGTCTGTTTGGAAAGGGGAGGACAAAAGGAGGTTCTTGTTCTCATATTCATTTTTTTTTTTTTTTTTTTAAATCAGGGATATTATCATCTGGATATTTTTTTTGTACTTTTTTTTCTCAAAAAAGGGTGGTGCACCCCCTGTTGAGGGATGCAAGGTTTAGAAAAGGCTTGTGTGTGTGTGTGTGTGTGTGTGTGTGTGTGTGTGTGTGTATGTGTGTGTATGTGTGTGTGTGTGTGTGTGTGTGTGTGTGTGTGTGTGTGTGTGTTTGTGAGTGTGTGTGGCGGACTGGAGAGGAGGTGTGTTTGTGTGTGGTTGAATTGAAGATATTCACGTCAGTTCAACAGTCATTATGAGAACAAGAGGCAGTATTATCAGTCCAAGCTTGTGCAAACCAGGCGCTCCATCTGAAAAAGGAAATAGAGTAATTAGTATTAGGCAGAAATACTTCCATAACACTTCAGTTCTAATCTACTTTTTGGGTGGTTGAAACCCACGTCCATAGAAATGCTTTAAAGGAATGCTCTGGGTTCAATACAAGTTCAGTCGACAGCATTTGTAATGTTGATTGCCACAAAATATTATTTCCACTTGCCCCTCCTTAAAAAAATACAAAATAGAAGTTAAAGTAAGGCACTTACAATGGAAGTCAATGGGGCCAATCCATAAATGCTAAAATACACACAGTTTTAAAAGTATAGCCACAAGAGTTAAACATGATATACACTACCGGTCAAAAGTTTTGAAACACTTGACTGAAATATTTCACATGATCATAAAAATCTTTTGATCTGAAGGCATATGCTTAAATGTTTGAAATTAGTTTTGTAGACAAAAATATAATTGTGCCACCATATTAATTTATTTCATTATAAAATTACAATTTAATAAAAAAAAAAATAATAATAATAAATAAATAAATAAATAAAAGTTTTTGAAATTGATGACTTGGACCAAATAATAAAAAAAAGCAGCCCAACATAGATGGGAACTCCTTCAATACTGTTTAAAAAGCATCCCAGGGTGATACCTCAAGAAGTTGGGAGAAAATGTCAAGAGTTCATGTCTACAAATTCTAGGCAAAGGGTGACTACTTTGAAGATACTAAAATATAACACAGTTTTGATTTATTTTGGATTTTGTTTAGTCACAACATAATTCCCATAGTTCCATTTATGTTATTCCATAGTTTTGATGACTTTACTATTATTCTAAAATGTGAAAAAAATTATAATAAAGAATGAGTATTTCAAAACTTTTGACCGGTAGTGTATGTTAACAGGATTTTCATGTGATAAAATCACTTACTATCCTTATCTGTATAAATTTATATCCAAAACCTGAATTACAGAGTTTCGTTGTCATGACAACAAATTAGTAATATTGGATATATCTTTATACAGATATGGTTAGTAAGCGATTTTATCACTAAAATAATATTTTCACGTATCATTTTTACATCCTGTGGCTATACTTTTGAAACCGTTCGTATTTTAATGTTTATTGACTGGCCCCATTAACTTCCATTGTAAATGCCTTACTATAACCGCAATTGTTTTTTTTTGTTTTTGTTTTTTTTTATAAATGGGGGTCTGTATTTCCTTTGTGCCCCCAAATTGGAAGTGAAATGACCAAGAGGGAACCCCCCCCCTCTTGCATATCTCACTTTGGTCAGATGTGTGAATGGCTTTCGGCTGCAGATGGCACATGAGTGAAGCAGCATATCAAACAACAGGGTGAATGGGCACTATTGAGTATTGATAATTTTTGTAGACTAATTAAACAACAACAACAAAAAAAGCTTGACAGGTTCTTGGAAAATGTCTAAACGCGAATGATCATATCGATGTAGGTAAATTTGCACCAGCTTGCTAATAACTCTGCATGTCAGTGTGTTGAGTGATCTTAACTGACTGAATAGGAATAAGCTGTCGGCCTCAAAGTAGGTGGAGCTCCAGGTCACACCTACTGATGATGTGGACCAATAGCATTAAGAAGGTGTTCAGGAGCTGCTACGAAGTTTCCCTGAAAGTTGGCGCTGGCGAGCTGTTCAAAAATCAAATACTGTATGGTGCTAAACTGTGATAATCACTCTTGGCCATTTTAAACAATGGAAGAGCTCTTTGATACTGGATGTTCCACTCAAACTTCTCATTCAATTGAAAATACGTCAACACAGGACCCCATTTCATGAGGTCTTTAAAGTGCTTTGGCCCTGAGTGGCTTCACCAGATGTGGTTTTATCTCCTGCAGAAAATTATTTGGCTAATAAGCAAGTAGAGCTCCTCACTTTCTGCATGAGTGGCTCCTCATACATGAAAGCAGCGTTCTCATTTACACGCACTGTGTTAGAGGCTTTCTCTTCACCACTGTATACATGCGACTCGATCAGTGGCAACTTTCTCCACAGCCGCTGGTGTAAATAACAAACGTGCCTGTCTGAGGCCAACTTCGCAATGTTTTGTCCTGCATTGCTTCACTTTATTTCAAAATGTTGCACAGTTGCTTATGTGTTTGTTTCCTTAACTTTCCATTGCGACCTGCAGCTGCATTACACTGCAATAGTGGGGTTTCCCTCTTATGTAATTTGCTGGGATTTCCCCGCCGCACTTGAGCGCATACGCACATATGCACTCTTCAAAAACCCGTAAGAATACTGCATATGCATTTACATGGCCACATACAGTAAGCCGCGTTCTCCGGCAGAATCCTAGGTGTGTAAAACCGCCTTCTCTTAATCCCTTCAACGCCATAAGGAAAATGGTGTTCGTGTTTACAGAACACTGCTTTCTGCAAAAAACATTCCTTCTTAAAAAAATATTTTGGGTTCAATACAAGTGAAGCTCAATCGACAGCATTTGTGGTGCAATGTTGATTACCACAAAAATAAATTTCGACTTAAAATAGATCCCTCCTTTTCTTAAAAAAAAAAAAAAAAAAAAAAAAAATGGAGGTTACAGTGAGGCACTTACAATGGAAGTGAATGGGACACATTTTTGGAGGGTTTAAAGGCAGAAATGTGGAGCTCACAATTTTATACAAGCAATTACATTAATTATTGTTTTAAAATGTATTTATTATTTGAGCTGTAAAGTTGTTTAAATTGTAGATTTTATTATTGTTTCACGATTTATGACATTACGTTGTCATGGCAACAAAGTTGTACAATTGCAAATTACTTCACACATAAAAAGTTGTCACACTAAAATCATGTTAAAATCATGTTACATGCCAAGTAATATTTATTTGTATAACACTTTTCACAACACATGTCATTTCAAAGCAGCTTTACAGAAAATCATGCATTAACAGAAAATGAAACTGTAATATCTATAAAGTCTTAGAGTCATCATTGTGTAGTTTGATTAAATATGACTGTAAATTGTGTATAAAAATAATGAAATAATAATTGTATTTAGAACCCCAGTGAGCAAGCCGAAAGAGACTTCAAGCATATTGTTTACATCTTGTGGCCATACATTTGAAGTGAGTATTTTAATTTATGCTTCCATTGCAAGTGAATCACTGTAACCCAGATTTTTGCTTTTTTTAAAGAAAAGGAGGAAGGACAAGTCAAAATTATCAACACTATGCCAAACACGCTGTCGATTGAGCTTAAATTATACTGAACAGGGACTATTCCTTTGAGTGCATGTAAACATGAGTCAAAATAATGATGCTAATAATCGAGGCTGATATTACATTCCCACACAGCATGCATACAGAAAATGTGCTTAGTCTGCACAGTATACAAACTGTACTGTATACTGCAAAAATAATAGGCGTAGTATGGCAGTATGCCATTCCGAACGCAGCCCAAGGGTTTTCTTTTAACTAAGCAGGACACAGAGGTATCATTCCAGGCTTCAGGCCATTTGCAGGTTTTTAGGATGTTATCCTGTGAGTCAAGAAGGTGTGTTTGAGATTCAGACACATCAGACATGGTGACCTACAGGGACCTTGTTCTACAAGCCATTTGACTTGCATACGAGGGGCATCTGAGGCTCGCCTCAAGATCAGCGCTCACATTGACCTGATTCTGTCCTTGCTCTTACACACCTGCCCTGCTGAATTTGCATATTCAAATGTACATCCATAGATGCAGTGGAGCAGAGGAAGGTGTGGTAGAGATTTAGGCTGAAAAGAAAGAGAGATACAGAGAGCAAAGGAAAGAAAGAACAGAAAAACATAACAAGAAGTAAAAAAAAAAAAAAAGAGGCCACTTTCCGCCCCTCTGTCTGACAGTTCTTCATCTTTAAATAAGAGTCTCTAAGAAACTGTAAATGAGCTTGCACTGAATGTATAAAACAGCTGTAATCCATCACTGAATTATATTTGCTGTGGACTCGCCTAGTGCATTGGTAAGTGATGGCTCACTTCTATATTCTAAATGATGAAAGCAACAAGGTTTTGGAAGACACATGGCCTCTTCAGAGGAGGAGGGGACGGCGGGAGGCCAGAGACAATAAAAAACAGAGTGTGTTGCTTTTGAAATGTCTCAGAGAGAGAAACAGAGAATTTAAAAAGACCAGAAGATAGAAAACACAAAGTAGAACAGTGCTAATATAGCATCGGGCCTCACTCATGCATAAACACATACTGTATTTGAGAGTGCAAACAGTCACATATTTGTTTTCTAAATTTAGGATAAAATTGAGTGCCAGCTCAATTTTTATTTATTTTAACTTTTTAAAAATTATTTTATTACTTTTTATTCTTATTTCTTGTTATTTTATAGAGTAACAACTGCACAAATCAGTATTTTATGTCCATGTATTTATTTATTTGGTTAGTAGCCGTGTAATAAACTGGATAATTTACAGTCAGGTGGTTGTTATCGCAAAATAACTGCTTTGTGTCAGGGTCCTGATCACCCTGGCTGGGTTTATTTTGTGATAACAAACAGCAGACTGTACATTAGCCCTTACATAATATTTATAAGAAATTAAATAACTAAATGACCCTAAAATAAGTGTTACTTATTTCAGAGTCACAAAAAATGAAGTGCGTTATAGTACAATTTGGGATTTGATCACGTGTAGTTTAGGCTTATATAAAAGATATTTATGATGGGGTTTTTTTTTTTTTCTAACCCTTTTCCAGGGATCCCACCCTTTTTGACCAAATATTTTCCATGATTTTGCCAGGGAATTTGAGTCCCCGAATTATTTCCTTCCTGAACCGTTTCGTCTAATTCATTAAAAAGAACTGACTCAAAAGAATGATTCACTGACAAATCCGACATTACTTTATACAGTATATGGCTTGGGAGCATGTCCTACACAAGAGCAATATCTAAGGGACGATATTGGTATTTATTTTTGAGCAGAGAAAATAAATACCAATATCTATACATACATATATATATATATATATATCTACACACTAAAGAAACTGCCATGACTTTTTCATGACATTTGAGATTTTATTAATTTCCATGGACGGGTGTCTTATCTCCTCAGAATGCGTCTGTACATGCATTAGATGCTGCATAACAGTAATGTTATGTTTTTGAAAAGTATTCGGTTTGCAATATTGTAATTATACCATGCATAGGAAGCAAACGGTATGGAGCTGCTCTCTTGTCATTTTGAACTCATCAAGGAGCCTTCACAAAAGAGGCAACAGAAGGCTTTTTACACAGCCTAGGAATCTAATCGTTCAGATGTTCAAATACTTACTGTTCGGGTTCTGTGTGTTTTTCATCATACTGGGGTTTTCTGTGGAACAGAGAAGATGGGGGAGTCGGAGATAAAGAGGTGGAGAGGGGGAGAGAAAAAGAGTGTATTAGTGGATGTAACAAAGATAACATCATAGGTTTGTGGTCTAATGAAGGATGAAGAGACAGTAGAAAAAGACAAGAATCCCTCTAAAGAGCTATCGGCAGGCAAACTTTGCAAATTCACTTCTATTCTAAGCCGCCCTCAGTGTAAGACCCTCCTAAAACAGAAACCTTTTAAATTCTTCAAGCTTTCCAGTGACACAGACATGCAAAATCTATTAACAAGACCTGACACTGTAAGCTTCCTTTTTCCTAAATGCTCATCTTTGTTCTTCAATACAGCTGATGGGATTTAATGAATGGCCTTTGAAATGGGTCAGTAGTAGTCCAGTTCAAAGGCTCTTAATCATCATTCTCCTCTACTTGCCACCCGTATTCAGACTCAAGCACAGGCGAATTGTACAAGCAAGATCTGATTGAGCCAGATGATGACATGAGGTTCATCATGCATTAACGCTCCTCAACATCACCCAGTGCCCAGCATAGCCGTTACCAAAGAGATGCTTTACACCAAACGGCCTATAGTGCTCCGCCCAATGTATTATAAATTTGTACAATCGAAATGAGAGACTGTATGGAAGGTGTGATGGAAAACTTGTCCAGTATGGATCTGGGAGTTTATTAAAAAAAATACATTTGTCTATCAAGTAATGGAGTCTTTGCTTGCACTCGGCATGCTTAATTTTGTGCAGTGGTGATTTGCACCTATTTTGTTTTTGAGGGGGCACCAGTTACAGTCTTGGCTCACTTTGTACTGTAGGCCCCAGATATGACCAAAGAAATAAAACAACATGGCCTCATATAAACACGTTCCTATACCAACATTTCTGCAAAATAATTATGTGGCTCGTTGTACATATTGTAGCAGTTTCCTGGTGAAATCAAAACCACAAAAAACATTTTTCTTCATTTTCACAAATTACGAGTAAAACGGCAGATTGTCATTTCACAAACACGTTCTTTTCACACTGTTCCTCATACAATGCTGTCTTATGACATCACAACTCTTTCAGTATAGCGCATGACTTGTACGGCTACACATTTTAACATATAGTAGTGTCATAGAAGCACCACAAAATGACATGGTTGCTTCAGCAATTGTGTTTTTCATCTCACATTTGCTTTTCTGACACTATCGGTGCAGTTCAGGTTTAGGGTTTAGGGTGGGGACTTCGGTGATTTAAATCTTGATAGAGCATTAACCTTAAAAACCTCATCTGTTTGGGGAACATTTAACTCTCTTTTAGCGCACAGTGGACATTTCACCTCTAAACTGCCATGGTACGTGTATTGCACCACATCATTTCATTGCAAAAATGTCGCCACAGCGACGTATACTTTTCATGAGATCAGACTGAAATAAAAACATGTGATTTTCTCCCCTTTTCTCCCCAATTTGAAATGCCCAATTCCCAATGCGCTCTAAGTCCTCGTGGTGGCGTAGTGACTCCACGGCGGAGGACAAATCGCAGTTGCCTCTACGTCTGAGACTGTCAATCCACGCATCTTATCACGTGGCTTGTTGAGCGCGTTACCGCGGAGATGTAGCGTGTGTGGAGGCCCAAGCTATTCTCAGCGGCATCCACGCACAACTCACCACACGCCCCACCAAGAGCGAGAACCACATTATTAGCGATCACGAGGAGGTTAGCCCATGTGACTCTACCCTCCCTAGCAACTGGGCCAATTTGGTTGCTTAGGAGACCTGGCTGGAGTCACTCAGCACACCCTGGATTTGAACTCGCGACTCCAGGGGTGGTAGTCAGCGTCAGTACTCACTGAGCTACCCAGGCCCCAATAAAAGCATTTTTTAAGATTTACGCATTTCACCTGTGACAAATTTCTAAACTGATTAATGTTTAGTAAATGCACATATTATAAATTAAGCATAAAGTATTTAATTAAACTTAAATTCTACACATTTATGATTAATTTATAATAATGAAGATTATTTAAATATTACTCAATTCAGTTTGATGGAATTCTTTTTTTTTGAGTAACATGTAAGATGTACTAGTTAGTCTACACTGCCAAAAATAATTTTCCAATTGAGTATTTTTTGTCTTGTTTTCCCATACAAATATCTAAACATTCTTAAAACAAGATCAATTTACTTGAGAAGCAATATGACAAAATAGTTTGTCTTGTTTTCTAAGAAATCTAACAAAATTTAGTAACATTTATGCTATTTTCTGAAAATTGGGTAGAAAAAACAAAACAAAAAAACTTAATTCAAAGGACAAAAAAGTTTATTTCTTACCCCATTGGGAAATATATATATATATATATATATATATATATATATATATATATATATATATATATATTTTAAGCATAAACCTTTAAATTGTCATAGATTTCTCTAAAAGCAAGAATTAATATATCATTAAGTCTGCTCAGGCTGTTCTGTTCAAGTGTCTGTAATTTATGTTCGATCATACAGTCTTTTAAACCACAGAAAAAGTTCATTTAATATACATACATCCAACTCGTCACCAAAGTACCACAATAAAAAGTTTACAGCTCTTATACGCACAGTCAATACAGCAAACGCAATCTTCCTCTGATGCATGCTGAAATGTTTGTTTACATTAGTAGCTTTTGTCATTTGTCAAACAAACAGCTACTCAAAGAGTCTTTTCAAGCACATAATATGTTTATTTTATGTAATAAACAGCCAAATTGTCACCAAAGTACCACAATAACAGTTCACAGCTTGTATATGCACAACCATCATATCTAAATGCGATCTTCCCATGCACGCAGCCACATCTGCTTCAGATCAAAATCAAATCACTTTTATTGTTACACAACCATATACACAAGTGCAATAGTGTGTGAAATGCTTAGGTGCAGATGCGGTTTTCATTCACATAAACAGCAACTCAGACAGTCTTTTCAGGCATATAATACATTTGTTTACTGAAAGAGACAGCCAAACTATCACAAAAGCACCACGATAAACTCGTATACTCACAGTGAACACATGCTGAACACGATGTCTGAGATGTCAAACATGTCATATAGGCAAACCGGTCTGCTGATATCATTTGTTCATTTGTTTTTTTTATAGCTATATATAAATTAAATAAATAAAACAAATATAGTACAGCAGACATAAACCATTTGTTCACGTTTACTATATTATATACAGCATTTTATATTTAATGACAAGAAATCAAAAATTAAAATAAAATAAAATAAAAATACTCATCTACACTCTGCCCCCTCTACTGGCTATGCAGTTTCACGTGCAAAAATAACTCACTCCAGAGGGCACTGCAGGAGAATTTAGACCCTACTCATGAAAAGGTTAATGGGATCCAGGTTAAAATCCGGACCTAACATGTCATTTCTAAAATATTCAAAGCTAATTCTCAAATAATTTTGACAGCCAATGTTCACCTTACATTTTATGTTATATGGAAAAGAGCAGCTTTGACATTTTGAAAATACCTCCTTTTGTGTTATCCACAGGAAAAAAGTTTAATTTTGAGCATCATCATGGTGGGTATGATAATGACAGAATTTTCAGCAAGTAAATGATTTGTATAAGGTGTGACTTGTTGAGAGTGAACAAATTTAGGCATGTACATTTTTGCCAGTGTTTTAGACAAAGGTTAGACATATAATATACGCAAGTACTCATATGTAAATGCACGCGGTCCAGTTGAACATGCTAACATGTGTTCTTGGTGGTAACAAACCTCAGTTCTCAAGGGGCCGATATAATTACCTGCAAAGGTCTGTGTCATAAAACTGTTAATGTTATTATTCCGGTAAGTTGCTATAAATATGTTGATTTTAAGTTACTGGCTCAGTAATATTCTCTTCAAACTGTTGCTCAGCCATTACAGTAGAAAGAGAAAACTCACTGTAGAAGCAGACAGTTCACGCTAATGTTCACTATAGCGCCCCTTGTGGCAATGTTGAGAATGCAATGCGTCTACTTGCGTAGAGTGTGTTTTGGGGTTAACAGTTTTTTTTGTTTTACCTATGATTATTGTGCAAGTTAATTATCAAAGATACTTTTTTTTTTTTTTTTTTTTTTTAAATCCATGAAGGGGGCACAGTATGATTGTGCATTTTTCTAAGAAGCGAGAAGAAAGAGTTTTCTTATGTGGTTGTATCTACAAAAAAAAAAAAAAAAAAATTCTGTTGATAATGGGTGTGATTGTGTGTTCACGGCTGTTTGTGAACTGCATTCAGCTTGTTGCTAGTGTCCTCAGCCACGGCTGTCATTCGGATTATCCAGAGGAGCACTGACTGTCCTTCATCTTCCAAAGCTCATCTTTGATTAGATCTGTGCTCGTGCTATAGGCAGATCTCTCATAAACCCTGACAACCTCGAAAGCTCGGGGGGGGGCGTTATTAGTCCAGGGGTGCTAAAACACCCACATGAACACACACAACAGTGTCAGCAAGCAATCTCCCTCCAACATCAATGAAAACAAAGACTTATTGGACACAACATCTGCTTCAGCAGCACAGGATGGACAGGCAAATTCACAGAGCGAATGGAACTGTGACACAGTCACAGTAAGAATCATCAGAGGCTATTTTTATATTAAAAAGATGTTGATGAGTTACATCAGAAGGATAAAACTGTTGGAGGGGGATTTTAAGCTGTCATGTATTCATTTTACGATCTGCCCTACACTGTATTTCCTTTCAGTTTCCCAGTGAAATGTCCAGTGGGGGGCTCCAAAAGCATAATCAGATGCAGTTTTTGAAGGTGAATGTTAGACAGAGGTTTTCAGGATTAAAACGTACCTCTCTAATCTAAAACGTAAACTTTAAGCATCGCTTCTATGATACTTTCGTCTCATTTCAGCTTGCGTGCTTGGCTGGGCTTGAACCGCGGACTCCAAAGTTTAACACTCCATCAGGTGAGCTACCGTGCAAGCTTATCACGTTAAAATAAGTTTGTAAATGTAGGTGTGTCTGTAATAAAAGTGTTAAAATGTATAGTTTTTCATATGATGCGTTAGCGTAAAAGTGTTTCGATATCATAACATAACAATATGTGAGTAATAGATTGAACAATAAGTGTTTATAAAGCCTTAATCAGCCATTGTACTTGTGATTTATGTGAAACTGAAGAAAACACACAGCTGTTGTAGCACCTCTAGTGTTTATTTCACCAGAAAACTGAGGCGAAATGTGAAAGTGGCATGTAAAAGTCAGTTTGCAAAGTAGTTAGAGTAACGTTCATTCTATGAGACTAGGTTCGCAAACAAGCCTTTCATTGCCTTTCAGAGTGTTTAGGAAATATATGAATGTGTGGGTGTTTTGAGGACACTTACCAAAAACAATGAGGCGTGTGTGTGTGTCAGTAGAGCCCAGTGGATTCTGAGCCGTGCAGCGGTACATGGAGCCGTTGAGTTCTGCAGGGACTCGCTCCAACACCAGCTCCTTCCCATCTTTCTCTGTACTGCCGTCCAGCAGTCTCCCACCAACCCGCGTCCAGGTGAACAGAGGCTCAGGAAACACCTCATTCTGGAAGTAGTTGTGTGCATGCGTTTAGTACACCATATGCGTGCATTAGGGATTAAGAATGAAGATGAAATATAAGCTTGTTTTAATCTGAAGCCCAATATTTTGCACAGTGTAGGGAAGAAGCGAACTAAAAGTAGTGATGCTGCTAACTTAACTATTTTTCACTAGCGTGACAGTAGTTCAGCTATTTTACAATAGTATAGCTTTTCCAGTAACAAGCTACATTTTCCAATGATTAGCTGTAGAATTAAGAAACTTCATTTATTGTAGATAATACCCATTAATACTCGAGTAGTACATTACTGTGTTAAAGTTTAAGCTGTAAATCTCTATTATAATGGATTAAGCTGTAACTTCTATACATGTTTACCAAATTTCCTCACAGCTTTTTCTTCTTCTTTTGTAAAGTGTTACCAAGAAATCTTGTACCAACTCATCAATTCAATGCAATACCAACAGGAGACATTTTATGCATTTCTTATGTTAGAGTTATACAGAAAGAGGTATGTAAAAGGTTTGAGAATTGTTAAAGGGATAGTTCACCCAAAGATAAAAATTTTGTTCATAATTTATTCACACTCGAGTTGGTCTTTCGTGGAACACAAAAGGAGATGTAAGTCAGAATGACAGCCTCAGTCACCATTCACTTTCATTGTATACACAATATATACACCAATCAGCCACAACATTAAAACCACCTGCCTAATACTGTGTAGGTCCCCCTCGTGCTGCCAAAACAGCGCCAAACCACATCTCAGAATAGCATTCTGAGATTATATTCTTCTCACCACAATTGTACAGAGCGGTTATCTGAGTTACCGTAGACTTTGTCAGTTCGAACTAGTCTGGCCATTTTCTGTTGACCTCTTTCATCAACAAGGCATTTCCGTCCACAGAACTGCCGCTCACTGGATGTTTTTTGTTTTTGGAACCATTCGGAGTAAATTCTAGAGACTGTTGTGTGTGAAAGTCCCAGGAGATCAGCAGTTACAGAAATACTCAAACCAGCCCATCTGGCACCAACAATCATGCCACGGTCCAAATCATTGAGATCAAATTTTTTCTCCATTCTGATGGTTGATGTGAAGATTAACGGAAGCTCCTGACCCATATCCGCAGGATTTTATGCACTGCACTTCTGTCACACGATTGGTTGATTAGATAATTGCATGGATGAAAGTCATACTGGTTTGGAACAACCTGAGAATGAGTAAATTATATCAGAATTTCCATTTTTGGGTGAGCTGTCTCTCAAAGGGGTAATGAAAAATCACATCAAACAGGTAGGCCACAAGAGGAAAAGAATATCAAGTATTCTCATACACTCCTTTACAGAGGATCATGGTGAAGCATTGTCTGCAACTATGCCTGGAAGCCCACTAACACAATACTAAAGCTCAATTTCATGTTTATTTGAACTACGTTTCAAATATGTCCATGTATTTTAATGTTTGCGAATGCTCAGGTAGAAAATCTCAGCTAGTGCTCTCAGCATCTTGAATAAATATCTTTTTAGATCAAGTTTTCCAATATGAGACAGGATATCTTTCCCCTGCTGTTCAAACCAATCTGCCCATGTTCAAGGTGTGATAAGTGACCGGATAGCACAATCCATCTAACTTCCGAAAATCATATGGCTTGTCTCTGTGACCTTTGATAATGGCTCATTGGAGAGTGTGGCTTGGCTGTGTGTCACTGGACTTCCACATTCACACCATGACAGCAGTGAAATGAGTTTGCACTTGCTGGTGGAATCAGGTCAGATCCGGATATTCTGTATAAAAATATCCCCCATGGCACAGTTCAAATATAGATGTAATGATACGGCAAGCTCTTGTAAAGCATAACTTGCCTTTACTCTATTCATATACAAATGTCATAAGCCATAAGGAAGGAGACTAGTGTGACTTCTTTTGTTGGTGGGTTTATGAGTGTAAAACTAAACCAAAGGGGATATACTGAGTCTATTTTTTCACCATTAAAATTGCGGGGGAGATATTAGTTTTCTGCGTCAACATTTATCTTATCTACTGTAGATGTGAAACCGAGGGCCTTAGATCAGCTAAGGATAAGGGAGACGTTCTTCCAAATAAATCTCCATTTGCTTTCAAATCCTCTGAAAAATCATGTGCAAATATATTGATCCAAAAAAGATAATTGTACTGCAGTCAAGCCTGTTTATGGTGACCATTCTTTCTGTTATTTAAAGTTGTACTTCAAATACATTTGTGGGTGAAATAAATACAAAGATCTGCCAACTGGTTAGCTCGTTTAGCCTAGCTAAGCTGGGGGTTAGCTGGTTTAGTTGGTCAGCCAGCTAGACTCCCAGCCTGACCAGCTGACAAGTGCCCACAACCCCTGTAAAACCAGGATTGGAGTCCAGCTAACCACCTTAGGCTGGTTTAAGCCGCTTTTTTTTCAGCAGGGATTACATCCAAAAAAAACAATAAAAAAAGAGTGGTTCTAAAACAGAACTACTGCAACATTCCCTAAAATCCATGACACGAAGGATAAAACGGCACAAAGCAGTTTCAGCGACGACAGCATATCACGTCTAATGCCGTTGGCTAGACACACCTTTAAGTCAGTCCTGTCACAAAGATTAGGAGGATCAACACCAAACTGTTCTGTTTTTATCTGCTGAGGGAAGATTTTTTAGCTCTTGGCAGATGGCGATAGTTACACTGAGACAATCTTCTTGCCTGACTAGGCCCATGGAGCTGACGGACTACTGAAGCAGATATAAATTCGGTGCTGTTGACAGTAAACCGCTCCTGGCTAGCTTTGCGCTCACACCTGTTTTTCTAGCTAGACTGACAGGAGAAAAATGCATAATGAAAAATACCTGAAAGCTGCAGTGATGTAGATCAACAAACATCTGATTTGTTTTTTAAATGAGATGTTCTTATGCTTTCTGGTGAGAATTTAAAACAGAATTAGCAAAAGAAGCTAATGTTGAAAGGCCCCGGTTCTTTTCTTTAAACTTTTTCAATGTTAAAATACTTTCTCATATCCCAGCTTAACATGCAGGGACACCCTTACAAAAAATATAGATATCTGGCAAACTAGCCACAAATTTGCCAATTGCTAGTTGCACATGCAAATGATCTTGTTATTCATCATAAATGTTTGCCAGAAGTTTGCAGTGCTTCGCCGGTTCTGATGAACCTGCAGCAAACCTTTGGCAACAATAGACAATGTGCCGCAAGTTTGCCACAAAGCTAATTTGCATGTGAAAATGATCAGTGGCGAATCTGCGGCAAGTTTGTGGCAAATTTGCAATGAACTCCCTATTTTAGTAAGGGCAACTATAAGCAAACCATTCTGTAAACACTATATATGTGTGGCACTATAGATTAAGTTATTGCTTACAAACAAATGCTCTGCGGTGGTGCTTCTGGGTTCTTATGCCACACTAGAAAAATCGCTTTCAATGGGTGCTTGGTTCAAATTGAGCTAAAATGCATAAAAGTGCTATTTGTGGGTTTGAGACAGATTTCCAATGGATTATTGGAGATTTGAGAGCTTTTTTTAAATTTCCATCAGGATCATTGAATGAGGATAAACACAGAATTTGACACAAATGATGATATTTCACGGATCACTGTAATTGATATTGTATCTTCTCTAAAAAGTCCAAGTTGCCTCTGCTTTTAGTAGCTCAAATAAAATAAAAAATAAAATCAAAACCAAACTTTGAATTTTACATTTTAATTCTGTCACTTTTATAGCGCTAACATTAAGAAAACTACGGGGGACAATTTGAGGAAAAGAAATGGTAAATGAGGTGCTATCTTTTTATCATGCCTTCATTTATTTAAAAATGGCAGAATTTAAGCTCTATAGTATTGTGGTTGCTTGCGATGTGTCATCAAGGTAATTTAATCTATTAAAATAGTGTTCTGTTTGTTTGAGCTGCCTGACTGCCTGACAAAACAACATTGACCCAACCAATAGTGTGATTTGGGGGACGGGAATTACTGTTTGACTGATCAACGCAAGACAGTGGGAGTGTTTGGTAAAGCTGTTTGAAAACAAAGTTTATTTTTGCAATTCCGTTTGGTGGCGCAGAAATGACACACTTCAGCTTTAACATCTAACAGCAAAAACATGGCCGGGACAACTTATGCAATCATTTAGCGAATGTATATCTCAAATGTTTTTTTTCACATTAAGAGCTTAATTAACTGCAACACCACATTAGTTATGTATGTTCGCTTTGTTCTATCGTTATGGAGAAGGCACAGAGCACAACAAGCATAACCATAAATTGAAAAAAGATAATCCAGATTTAAATGGCCAGGCATTTCATTGAAAGAGCATATTTGTCACTTTAGTCTGAGTATCTATAGACCACTCAAGGGTGCAGATTTGGCTTAAATATTGGGGGGGGGGGGGGGTTGTACTTGCTTGGACTCTACGCACCTGAGACCACTTACAAAACCATCTGCTGTTGTAACAGATCACATCTTTCATAGCATAGAGAAGCATCTTACAACTCTAATATTTTACAGCTGAACTGTATCCTGGGCTTCCTAAAAACCTTGAGTGCCTTAGATCTTTCTAGTCAGAGTCCAGAGTGCCTTTCAATATTACATTTTCAGATTCTTTGTTCTTGCGACCTTTTAAAGACTTTGAAAAGCCTCTTTTCTGATTTCAGCACTACATACATGATTGAACGGTTTAATTTTTCTCAGATGCAACAATGCAACCCTCCTTGAACAGGTTAAACCATTTAGACTGATAGCTTGTGGATAGCAACAGCGGGTCAGGAGCTGACAGATACACATGTTGTATTGCACTCTCTGTAAGAATGGTCACTATAGCTGTTCGCTACACAGGCTCAACCGCACATGCAGGACATTCTCCTCGTATCCAAAACTGAACGCGACCCTGGTTTCTTAACCCCCATGCACTTACCCCTGGAGATCCTACCTGGAAACCTTGGACGGTGATGCGAACTGTATCCCCTACCTTTGCCCTGGTAGGGGTTATCACAAGCTTGGGGCCTTTCGGAGCCGCTGTGGAGGAAAACAAAAGAAAAACCAGTCACATTTTCTGGCATAACATCTGAATGCAAGTATTATCTGAACCAGGTCATAGCGTCTGACTTGGAGGTCATCGGTTAAAGTTCCAGAGATTCAATGTTTTCTTCATTGTAATGGCTTAGGAGTATTTATTCCCCAAGAGGGATAAGGAACTAAATTGGGTAGACACTCATTACTGAAGAAGAAACAGAGTGTGCAAGGCAAACGGCGGTGGAAGTAACATAAGAGACACTTAGAGAACTAATTCCCTTGTCCTGTGAGGACCAAATCTCCCAGATGGATTTAATTTGGTCTCAGAGAATGACTTAGATCTGATGAAAGGAGAATAAAGAAGGAAAGGGAGGCTAAAACATCATATTCTGACCTTCTCAGACACCAAGGATTTTCTTATGTACTCAGGGGAAAGATAAGATTTTGTGTGTCTGGAAAGTGAGACATTATAAGTTTCTCAAGCAAAACTTCCTCTATTGGAACTATGAGCGAGGCACTTTATAGCACCAGAGTCGCAGAATACTAGAGAGCCTCCAACTGGCCCCATGTTAAGTGGTTTCACATCGTTTACTATGATTACCAGCATCCGCTCGGCGTAGCCCTGAGAACCATGTTTGTGCCAATACATAATTCCGGCGCTCAGCTTGGTAAACGGAGACTGGACTTGAAATTGTTCAAAGATGTATCCCACTGCGCCGTTTTTTCAACCCTCATTATGGCTAATGCTACTCTTTGGCTCCTACTATGCACCCAGATAATCCAACTACTGAGAACTCTTTAAAACAATGGCTAATCATGCTTTTAGCCATCAATAGAGTCACAGACTGTCCAGCAAAAGCTAATGAGGCATCTGGCCAGTCTTAGTCAGTTTAATGATTACCCCCCAGTGCTGCTTAATGGATTATGATTTACACTCTTACATTTGTAATGTCTCCTATGAATGTGTATTTCACACATAAATTAAGTTATATCAGCACAGTATACTGAATACAAAGAAATACGCTTTTGCCAGCCTTCTTATTATGGAAATTATTTGGATATTAGCAGCAGAGTGGAGAAAGAGATGTGAAACATCGCAATACACAGGAGAGATTAAAAGCTTGTCAAGGCATGAATCATGACTCAATTACTTTACTGATTCTCCCTCAGAAAACATTGGGAAAAAAAAGGAGACCAACGGAGACT
This sequence comes from Myxocyprinus asiaticus, assembly GCF_019703515.2. NCBI lineage: Eukaryota > Metazoa > Chordata > Actinopteri > Cypriniformes > Catostomidae > Myxocyprinus > Myxocyprinus asiaticus. Next base: position 5,057,166 of record NC_059380.1, on the reverse strand, counting down.
ATTGATGGGGCTTGTGTTCTGACAGAGCAATGGCCACTCAAAGGTTGACCCTGCCGTTCTGTACAAAGTGGATGAATTAAGGGATCAATACCTTGGATTGCCCAACTTAAGCCCTAACCACAGGAGTTGACAAAAAAGTCAGTGAGCTGTGCTGTTTTCCTACTCAATGCTGGATATCTGTTCTGCTGACTTTTTTGAGGATTTAAAAAATGGCACCAGTTAAATGGTTTGAATATATTGATGTAGAATCCAATCAAAGCACCATTTTCAGCACAATTAGTCAGAGAAAGCTTGTTGTTTAAGAGTAAGGTGATGGGATGCATGGTGAGAAGTCTGGGGTTGACTCCAGGAGAAACAGTTGGCTGCCTTTGATTATGACAGCAAGCTTCACAACTGACAAGCCACAAAGCTACTGACTGTTTGGAGTGAACTACTAAGTCCCAAGGTTAATGTGAGCTTCTGAGTACTGCCATGTCACCTCAGCAACCACCATGCCGCCATGTGTAGTGGCAAGCCTGGGCTTTTAGGAGTAGTAGGGGAAACCGTGGCTAGTGCTCCAGTGAACATTTCTTATAGTAGGTTTATTTTTGCAAGTCAATTTCTGCATAGCCACATGCCTTGATGTTTTGCAAAAAGCTATGAACATTTCCAACATTATTGCCCTGGAAAAAAAACATATAGTTCATTGAACACATACTGGGGCAAGTTGTCACCAGTGGTGGCTGTAATCTTATTACTTTTTTTTTTTTTTTTTTTTTTAAAGAAGTGTAATGCATTACATTTTTAATTTTTGTAATCTGATAATCACAGTAAGTGACTTGAAATTAAGGTAATTACTTTTAAGTACATTACTTGGGTCACTCATATTTCTAAAATAATATTATTTATGTATAATACATTTAAAATATGAATTCATATGTTAATTTGTACATCTGTTTGCATTATTTTGAGTTTGAGCAGCAAAAAAAAAGAAAAAAAAACGTCTGTGAGAAGTGATTTTTAGAAAGTAACTTAAAAGTAAAGTAATGTGATTAATTTTTCGATTAAGTAACGGGTAAAGTAATAATATTAAAATTACAAAGAAGTAATTTAGTAATTTGCAGTGGACTACTTTGAGTAACTTACACAAACTTAGTGGTTGAAAAACTATAATGGGGTAAGATGTCACAAAGGAATTTTAGACCTGCGTTTAACAACCTATTAAAAGCTTTTCGGCAAAATTAGAAAGTAAAACAAGAGGCACAAAACGATTCATGAAACATTCTAAATAGAAAAGGTAACATACAACAATATTAAAACATTGTTTTGGTAAAGAAATATTGTAATTGACACATTTATACTGACTTTCTTGAAAAACACCTTTGTACTAAGAAAATATTTAAACCTTTTGATAAAAATCTGCCTTCATAATATAGTTGACCCTTGCCTGAATGTATCCCACTGTGATTTGATTATGTTCGCTTGTTTACCTAAGAGCTAAAACCAAAATATAATGAGAGTGAAAATTACTTTGGAGGGTATAATTCACAAAAATGATTCAAATTTAAGTGGGTTTTGAGCTAGGTGTTTGAAACCAACATACAAAACCTCTGCTAGAGAAAAAGCACATTTGCGCATTTGGACTTCTGACTCCAAATCTGTCGCAACTTCCCTGTGTGACAACTAGTCCCGGTCTCCCCTATATGATTAGGCCTAGTTAGGGATAGGGCTGGCACATGTCTCACTTGGCAAAATCACTATGACAATAAATCATGTTGTGCATGAGCCTGGTTTTCTGCTCATACAATGGCCACCCCTGCTGCTCTCAATTTATCCTGTTAGACCAAACCTGCATGTCAGCTTGTCTTATGCTCCATTGAACCTCCAAGCCATTGAAGCTTGAACCACTTAATAAAGAAAAGAAAGTGACTGCCTGGATGTGTGCTTGAACACACACACACACACACACACACACACACACACACACACACACACACACACACACACACACATTGATTCACTCTCCCACACACAACCCACAACAAACATCTGCATCCTTATTATCAGTCCATTGGGTAGAGGAACCCAGCATGCAGGAACAGATCATCTCTTGCCTCTGGATGTGAGAATATAACTCATTCCCCTTCGGTATTTTTGCTGAATCAGTAGCACCTTCACCCATGCAAATCTTCGCTGCCGAGCCTGGCCCGGCTTTAATTACGGAGATGCAACAGCTGAATCACTGCATATTTGGATATGACTGACAGACAGCCAAGTCAGGGCAACAAGCCCAGCCGTGAAGCTCCGAGGTGAGAACAGTGTTCTGAGAACACTGCCTCCACGGGCATTTAGAGCACAGAGCTCGGCTCATGAATATTCAGTGAGTGTAATACAAATTTGAGTCGCTGTCAAGATGTTTCTGTCTCATGTGGAAATATTAAAAAGTGTGAAAGATTTATGACTTGTGAATTCTGCCATAACTTGAGTTTCATTTCCTAACAGAATACAAGTTAGTGAATCACCTGTATAGGAAATGTCATTATGTTAATTAAATTAATATTCTGGATTCAATACAAGTTAAGCTCAATCGACAGCATTTGTGGCATAATGTTTATTACCACAAAAATTCATTTTGAGCCATTGCTCCTTTTCTTTAAAAAAAGCAAAAATCAAGGTTACAGTGAGGCACTTACAATGAAAGTCAATGTGGCCAAATTTTAGAGGGTTTAAATGCAGAAATGTGAAGCTTATAATTTTATAAAAGCACTTACATTAATTATTCTGTTAAGCTTGTGTATTATTGGAGCTGTAAAGTTTAAATCGTAATTCTTTACATTCGTTTTAGGGTTTTAGGGTTCGCTGATAGTGATAGTATTTTAACGTCCGAAAATTGTCCCCCATTCGCTCCCATTGTAAGTGCTTCACTGTAACCCAGATTTTTTTTAAAGAAAAGGAGGGACGAGTCGAAATTAATTTTTGTGGTAATCAACATTATGCCACAAATGCTGTCGATTGAGCTTAAATTGTACTGAACCCGGAATATTCCTTTAAGATTAGATTAGTGAAGTCTCTAATGAGTCGGTTCTTGTGAATCTATAGCGTGAATCATACAGCGCAACCAATGTAGTGTGAATACCAAAAAAATGACTCTGAGTTAGTTCTTTTGAATCTAGAGTGCGCAGATATAGTACAGAACGACAAGTTTAGCTCGATTACAGAATGAATGACTCTTAATAGCCGGATCTTTTTGAATCTACAGTACACTGTAAAACATACAGTGCGACTAGTATAGTCGCGTTCCCGAACAAATGACTCTTATGAGTCTTAAAATGTAAGTTCATACAGTGGACTGTCAAGTACTTTTTCACACTACTGAAAGCAACTCATTCTTGATCATGTTGTATTTACCATCAGTCTGATTTACTCTCTATATAATGGACCAATGTTTAAAGCACCTTTTAGTTGATTTTGTATGTTTTTGTAAAAAAAACAAATTGTCTCATATTAATTGTATTTAAAAAAAAAAAAAAAAAAAAAAAATCCATATTATGGAAATATTTTCATTTTTTAAGGCACACAGCTACTGTTAAATTTATGGCTTAAATCGTTGCACAGAAAAGGCCTTGTCAAAATATGAAAGCCTCTAAACTTCTGCAAGCCTTTTTCTGGGCCTGCACTCTAGTGAATTGACTTCGCTCTTTCAGTGCAATGCAATTGGTAATACAACCCCCTCCCTTCCTTGACACAAATTCAAATAAATCTCGCTTTGATATTGACTCTGTTATGTTTTTAAGTTTGCGCCGGCTCAGAGTGAGGTCAGAGTTCTGCGGATGTGTGAGTGTGGTTAACAAAAGAAACATATTGAAAAACAAAACTGCGGTTTTAAGCACTTTTTAGTTGGTCAGACGGGGAGACTAGCTAGACCAACTTGGCAAACACTGTAAAGGCTAATGCTCGAAATAATGTATTGTTTTGAGTAGGAAGAAATTAAATCATACAAATTAGTTCAAATAAATTAACCTTGATGAGTATTTAGAACTTTCTCTTTCTTTTGAGTCCATAAAATCAAAACCTTTTAAGTAACCAAAACTGTTTTATTGTTTTGAGTTTATTGAAATTGTCTCTTTAAATTTAAAGGAACTTAAATTTAACTGACACTGGGGAGGGGATTTCTATTTCCCAGCATGCTTTGCATGGCACTCGACATGGAGAGTAAATGTTAAAATTAAGAGTTATATAAGGTGTTTTTGTACAAGATGAATGTAAAGGGGAAGATTTCTTTGTCTTTAATGTTTTGTTGTGTTATTTAGAAGAGTTTCTGTTATGTTGAAATTTTGAGGTTTACATTACGGTGAATAGTGGAGCTTGATTTTAGGTTGAGGACAGGTACTATTTTATTCTACAGAATTTATTAATTGAGCAATTGCTATGCTAATCAAAGCATAGTGCTTCCATTTAACATTCACTATACTAGCTAGTTCTAGCTAGTACTAGTAGGTTAAGTTCTCTCTACTTTAAGTTTTTAAGTTGAGATTACATGGTAATTTTAAGTTCAGCCAAAGAGTCAAATTTAAAGTTAAGTTCCATTAAAATGTATGTGTTATCTTACTCAATAGTTTAAGTTAAGAGCAATTAATGTATAGTACAAAATACAAATCTGAAAGCTCTATTACAGGTAAATTAAACTTGGGAGTTTATTCGCTTAAAAATGTAATGTAACCAATTCCCTCAAATGTTGTTTTTTTTTTTTTTTTCTTTTTTTCTAATTTATGTTTTATAGTGAAGCAGGGAAACCAGTTTAAAATCTAAGGCTGGTTTTAGTTTTTTTTTTTTAGGCTCTAGAGCAGAAGCTCAACTGGTTTTGCTTCAGATACAAAATTTCAAATTTAATATCAAGTGCAGATGCAATGTAAAAAATTGTCTTGATTTTTAATTTTTTTATTATTTTTTTTAATTTTTTTTATTATTTTAACTGAAAAGGTATGTAAAATGCTAAAAAAAAATAAAAAAAAAAATGTTAATTTGTTAATTAAAGTTACTTTACCATAAGCAGTGAAAAAATATTTTTAACAAGACGTAATTTTACAGTAAATTATTGTACAAAATATGTTCTTTTTTCAAGTAAAAAGTATGAATTACCTTATAGTCATTGGTTTATTTGTATACATTTATATTATATGTTACAAGAAAATGCATGTACTTTTAATGTAAATTATTATTAAAAATACAGTGAAAAACAATAATTATACTTTATTGCAAATTATTTATGTTTCTTCTTTTTTATATATATCAGTTATGTACTTTGGGGTGTTTTAAGTTACATTTTATGTTGTTAAGTTGTATCGTTTTAGTGCCATGTATGTTACCCTAATTGAGTTCCCTGTCAAAAGCTACACTTAATGCTGCGCTTGATTCAGCACTTATGGGAACCTCTTTAGGAGTGACCAGCTGTGAATATGTGTGCAACACATCAATGAAATTGACTAGAACCTTTATAGCCTCTGTTGGTGACATCATCAGAATGCGCCAGTACCAGGGGCTATAAATAGATGTGTCACAGGTGCATCATCAGGTCTTTTGTCTTCAGACCACTCTGTAATGTGTTTGTGCTTCTCAGCTTCTCAAGCTCTCTATTTTTCTTCTGATAGGAGTTAGATTTGTCAGGCAGTGTGCAGAAAACTTTCTCTTTCTCTGTCATTCAAATGTGGAAAAGACAAAAGAAAGAAAAAATGAGTGATCCACAAAGCAAAGGGTGTGTGTTTCCATGCTTGCGTCCTATGGCTGAATCGGACACACACCAGTTTTGTTTTGTTTGTTTGAGGGAAGAGCACGCTGCTCTTGCATTGGAGCGAGGCGAGTGTGAGCGTTGTGAGCTGTTCACAGTGAAGACGCTGCACGCTCGTCTCGCTTACTTCCAAGAGCCAGCACCCACCATTCCACTGTGGGGCTCGCGTATGAATCTGGCTGAGGAGCGAGAGACGGGTCCGTCCCTATCGCTCGCTACCTCTCCAGATCCAGTTTGTCCCTCGCGTGAAGCGTGCCCTGGCGCCTCTTCAGTTCATGAGGGGGATGATGAATCTCTTGGGTCTGTGGACTTTGAGTTGCCTACCTCTGAACGTTCCTCACATGATGACAAAGTGGTTGAGGAATTACTCGAGGTGGTTACTCGTGCGGTGACCAGATTACAGCTAGACTGGCCACGCGAACAAGAGACCCCAAACGATCGAATCTAGAAGACAGATTTCTGTCTGGTGGCCAGGGGAAGGGAACACAAAATCAGTCTCTCCCCTTCTTTGAAGACCTCCATGACGAGTTGACTCATTCATGGGGGAAACCTTATACTTGCCGTATCTTTGTGCCTTCGACGTCGACATATTCGACTCTCGTGGGTGCTAAGGCACGGGGGTATACGATGATGCCACAGGTAGAAGAGGGCTATCTCTCGCCTGGTTCGACATCATTAAAAAGGCCAACTCTCCCTACAAAGCCGTGTAGAACCACCTCAATGCTTGTGGGGAAAGCTTATCAAGCAGCAGGTCAGGCTGGTGCTGCGCTACACACCATGGTGGTGTTACAACCATACCAGGCTGATATGTTGAAGGACCTGAGTGCGGGTAGTACAATCGACGAGGAAGCATTCTCAGAGCTTCGTCGAGCCACAGATTTATCTCTCCGTGCAACCAAGCAGATGGCTCGCGCTATTGGCCGTTCAATGGCTGCTTTGGTCAGCACGGAGAGGCATTTGTGGCTAAACCTCATGGGCATCAAGTATAAGGAATATTTGATGCCCCGGTCTCACCTTCCGGCCTGTTTGGCGATTCGGTGAATACAGTCGTCACCAGGTTTCGGGAGGTGAAAAAACACAAGGAAGCCTTTGTGCAATTCCTTCCTCACCGCACTCAGGGGGAGGGGCTTCCAGCCACCCAGCCTCGCCCCAGTCCTTCTAGAAGGGAGGCTCAAAAACAAAGTGTGGCGAGTCGTGCTCCCCCTTGTAAAGATGGGAGATCGGCTCGTCGCCCTCAGCAGCCTCCAAAGCGAGACCTCAGGACCATTATTTCCAAAAAGAAGTCCTGACGGTCTTGCGCCCAGCCTTGTGGGGGTAGACCCCCTCGGGACAGGGTGCACAAAACATTTATCCGCTCCTTCCCAACACCCCACGAAACCTCTCCATTCCCACCGCCTCTGGTGTTTCGGGGGGCAGTGGTTTCCAGCTAAATGTTGAGTGTTCCGATGCTTCCTGTTGTCGCCCAGGACATGGAACATTCAACATCCCCTCAATGGGAAGTATCAAAATTGGTACCCATTTCAGAGAACCTGACAGCGTGGAAGCTACTGCCAGGTATGTGGGTCCTAAAGACAGCAGAAAAGGGCTACAGAATTCAATTCGTTCGCCGTCCTCCGCATTTCAACGGCGTGGTCCCCACTACCGTGAAACCGGAACAAGCACATTTACTGTCACAAGAGCTGCAATCTCTTCTGGTCAAAGGGGCCATAGAACATGTTCCCCTTCCAGAGAGAGAGAGTCAGGTTACTACAGCAGATACTTCCTGGTTCCCAAGAAGGATAATGGATTGCATCCGATTTTAGATCGTCGAGGCTTGAACCGCTCAGTCAAGGCGCTCAAGTTCAAGATGCTAACTGTCAAGACGATCGTGTCACAAATTCATCACGATTGGTTAGTCACGATCGATCTCATGGACGCATACTTTCATATAGAAATACTGCCACAACACAGGAAGTTCCTGAGGTTTGCTTTCGGGGGCAAAGCTTACCAATATCGGGTTCTTCCATTCGGCCTAGCCTTATCACCTCGCACATACACAAAGTGCATGGATGCAGCACTGGCTCCATTGTGACTCCAGGGCATCCGCATTTTGAATTACATAGACGACTGGCTGATATTAGCACAATCGCAAGAACTGGCATTACAGCACAGAAATGTCATCTTAGCTCATCTAGTTTCTCTGGGGTTGAGACTCAATGACAAGAAAAGCATACTTTCTCCTGCCCAGAGAACGACATATTTAGGGATTGTATGGAATTCGATCATGATGCGGGCACAGCTGTCTCCCGCTCGAATCGAGACCATTCAGAATACCCTGAGCAAAGTCAGGCTAGGCCAAGATCGTACTGTTCTTCAGTATCAACGAATGTTAGGTCTCATGGCATCTGCATCCTCTGTGATCCCTATGGGTCTTTTGCATATAAGACCATTTCAGTTGTGGCTCAAAGCCAGGGGATTTCATCCAAGGGCCAATCCCCAAAGGCAGATAAGGGTTATGCGCCATGGGCTACGTACCCTCTCTATGTGGCTCAGACCCCGGTTCCTCGCCTTGGATCCCATTCTAGGTGCGTCTTGCTGTCGCAGATTGCTAACGACAGACACCTCCCTGTCAGGCTGGGAAGCGGTCTTAAGTGGTCGTCCAGCTCAAGGGGAATGGGAGGGTCATGAGCTCGATTGGCACATCAACTGTTGTTGGCTGTATTTCTGGCCCTGAAGTACTTCCTCCAGCATCTGAAAGGCTGCCATGTCCTGGTGCGGGTGGACAACAAAGCGGCAGTCTCTTACATAAATCACCAGAGAGGTCTGTGGTCACACCAGCTAAACAGAGTAGCGTGGCAGATTTTTCTTTGGGCCAAGGGCAAGCTCCTGTCACTCAAAGCAGTATATAACCCTGGATGCCTGAATGTGGGAGCGGATTTACTGTCCAGACAGAAAATACCAACGGGAGAATGGAAATTCCACCCCGAGGTAGTGAAACAAATCTGGTTAAGATTTTATGAAGCAGAGGTGGACCTCTTTGCCTCCCAACAGACAGCGCAATGTCCCCTCTACTTCTCTTTGAGTCACCCAGCCCCCCTGGGTCTGGACGCGATGGTGCATACATGGCCCAAAATGTGCCTGTATGCATTTCCTCTGGTTTCTCTGCTCCTGGGAGTTCTAGCAAGAGTTCATCAACAAGGATCTTGCCTCTTACTGATAGCGCCACGTTGGCCGAACAGAGTATGGTTCTCGGAGATAATATCTTTCCTCAACGGCTCATCTTGGGCGATACCGGAGAGGAGGGACCTTCTGAATCAAGCACAGGGGACAATATTTCATCCCCGGCCTGAGCTGTGGAACCTTCATGTTTGGTCCCTGAAGGGTATCAACAGAGAAACTGGGTTTTCACCTGAAGTTATTGAGACCATTCTGAGTGCTAGGGCTCCTTCCACTAGAAAAAGTTATGCCAATAAATGGGGTGTCTTTGAAAGGTGGTGCACTGCACATAATGCAGATCCAGCTAACTGCCAGATTGCTTCAGTTCTGGACTTCCTGCAGGAGAAATTATCAGTAGGCACATGCCCTGCCACTCTCAGGGTTTATGTGGCTGCTCTGTCGGCTTGCCACGCCTTGATGGACGGGGTGCCACTGGGGAAACATCCTTTGCTCGCTCGCTTCATTCATGGGGCCATGCGACAGAGACCTCCCGTTAGAACCAGGATCCCTTCATGGGACTTAGCTATAGTCCTTGAGGGTCTGGTTGAGACCTCCTTTGAACCTCTAGAGTTGGTGTCTGACAAGCTCCTGACTCTAAAGATGTTTTTTCTTATGGCTATCACTTCTTTAAAAAGAATTGGGGATTTGCAGGCTCTGTTTGTCTTGCCATCCTGCTTTGACTTTGCCCCAGGAATGGCGAAAGTGATATTGCATCCTCATCCTGACTACCTGCCTAAGGTCCCTTTCTCGACTGTACATCCGGTCACTCTTGAGGCCTTCTGTCCTTCGCCGTTCACAACGCTGGATCAGGAGAAACTTCACAGACTGTGTCCAGTCCGTGCTCTTCAGGCCAACATCCACCGTACTAGCTGGTGGCATAAGTCAGGGCAACTATTCGTTTGTCATGGTGGCCGTAACAGGGGCGGTCACCACAAAACAGACAATATCACATTGGATGAAGGATGCTATTGCCCTTGCCTATGAGGCGTGCGGTCAAGCTTCGCCAGTAGGCATCAGGGCTCATTCTACCAGGGGGGTGGCTTCTTCTAAAGCTTTGGCGGGGGGGTGCCCCTCTGCAGCATGTTTGTAATGCGGCAGGCTGGTCCTCTCCGCACACATTCATAAGATTTTATAGTTTGGATGTTCATGCAACTCTGGGCTCTCACGTCCTTGAGTCAACATCACAAGCTCATGTCTGAGACCTTTCGCATTCTTGTGAGCACACACTACACAACCATAAGGGGTCCAAACACCCACAGTGCGGCGGCGTGGGTATTCTCGCTTCTATAAGCGCTGAATCAAGCACAGCATTATGTGTAGCTTTTGACAGGGAACGTCTCGGTTGACTGTAACCCTTGTTCCCTGAAAAAGCGGAAAGAGATGCTGCGCTTCATTGCCGCACTGAGGATGTCCCAGGACTGCTCTTCAGACAAATATACCTGACGATGCACCTGTGGCACATCTATTTATAGCCCCTGGTACTGGCACATTCTGATGATGTCACCAACAGAGGCTATAAAGGTTCTAGTCAATTTCATTGACGTGTTGCACACATATTCACAGCTGGTCACTCCTAAAGATTTAGGAGTGACCAGCTGTGGTTGTTAATGCTTTTTCAGGGAACAAGGGTTACAGTCAAGTAACCCGAGATGTTCTGTGTCTGTGCAACTGTGTACTGTCTATACATATTATTCATCATCATGTGGCCTTTTACCACCTTTATACTATCGTGGTTAACAGTACGTAAAAATTACAAAACTTTTTTTTTTTTTTTTTTTTTTTTTTCAGTAGGTTGATGTATAAATTGTGAACTTTAATGACATAAGGTAGTGGGCTGTAAAATTTACAGGAAACAAAATGATACCTCATAATCCCTGAAACATTGTCAGTGTATTTTTATTTCATTTTTGGGTCATATTAAATACCTTTATGTAGTTTTGTTCATGGCTTTCAAGGATGAGAGCATGTGACGCAACCATTTTGGCATCTGCTTGATATGCTCCAAAATATCATACAGTTTGATTGAACGTACGACCTCTGAAGTCAACCACAAAAGATACAGTATGGGAAGTGTTTGTCCTTTTTTTTGCCATCCTAACTATGCACAGTTGTATGCTAGTTGCATTTTATTATTTACATTTTGCATATTTTTTTCCCCTGCTGTCTTGTCCCTGTCAGAACAGATATATAACACAAACCAGTTCCTGTTGTGAACTGCAGATGCACCACATGCTTCATTTTGGGTATAAATCCTTCAGAATATCAAGTTTATTCTGCTGTCATTCTCTCCAGTAGCTATAAGTATTTATAAACACCAGGATCTCATGCTTGAGGTCAAAAGCACATCCCACTTTCCTGGTAACAAGTAGATGTTTGTTAAAGAAGCTGGCCCCATTGTGATGGGTCTGCAAGCTCCTATGTTGCACCCTCCTGCCTGACCAGCCATTAATGCAAAGAGGAAAATCATTCCGGAAAGAGAAGAGACAGGGAAATACCGCATGGAATCTGCATCAACTTCTCGCCCATCCCTGCTTTCTCGCTCACTCTCTCTGTCTTTATCTCTCTTTTCTTGTCCTTTTTTCTCCCCTTCATCTCTTTCTCACTGCTCCTGCACCACTAAGTGAGAGAAATGTCTCTGTTTATCTTGTCTTGTGTCTCATCACTTGCCTCTCTCTGAGGGCTGAGAGCAGAAACTACAAGTGAGTGCTGCCTTTGAAGTGATAATGGGATCTTCTGGCCATCTTTGTTATAGCTTTAAAAGAAAAAAAGCCAGAAAAAGGCTTCTATCCATGGAAATACAGAGGTATGCTGGCATCCCAATGATCTGCAGTATCATACTGCATATTTTCAGTACTAATAAACAAGTGAATGCAACGAATTTAAAGTGGTGCCCCAAACTTAGTTTTACATTCTTATGTCTTACTTCTATTTGTATTTTCATGTTCTTAAGTGATAAATCTTTTATTTTCTTTATCATTTCCATGTAAAGTACTTTGAATTACCACTGTGTACGAAATGTGCTATATAAATAAACTTGCCTTACCTTGCCTTACATCAAGCCAATATCACCGACACAAATAAGCAACGCAACAGGCAGACTGAATGCTAAGATCTGGCATCTCCTCGCTTTATCATCTCAATTAGTGGACTTATTTATGAATGGGTTGCAATGGTGAGAACCTGCAAGAATGCTGTCTTTGAGGACATGGCGAGATACCCTTTATACTCAGTTTCTTTAATTCATGTTGTCTTTTTCAGATTACTTGGTTAAGTTAAATCAGTCTACTGCGCAGACAGCTCAATGAATTGGACTGTCAGTTACTGCGAGATTTGCATTCTGCATTAGCTGCTGCAAACTGCTTGCCTGTAACGCAATTAGGGAAACAAACAGAAACCAGTGTTGGTCTCGCTGCATCTGTCAGAGAGAGATGTAAAGGGATTCACCCATGACTGGGTGAGGGGAGGCAGATAATAGTGCAAGACTGGAAAGTATAAGGTTCAAGGTCAAACAATAAGTGTCTCAAATTTATCTAAGGTCTGCTTTCCTGCCAAATCTGTGTTGTAGCTACGGTATATAAAAAAGGATAGTTCACCCAAAAAAATGCCAATTCGATCATCATTTATTCATCCTCATGTTTTTTTTTCCATACAATGGAAGTGAATGGAGAGTGAGGCTGTCATTCTGCCTAACATCTTCCATTGTGTTCCAAAGGTGAAAGACAGTTATATGGGTTTTAACAACCTTGTTATATAGAATAAACATTACTATAACTACATTTTTGTAAACTGAGATTTACCTGCCGCGTTCCACGTTTCGCCACAGTTTCCTGGTGAAATGAACACTAGTGGCACTACACCATCTGTATGTTTTATTCACTTTCACTCAAATAAAAAGTACAATGGCTCATTATGACTTCATAAACACTTATTTTGTTGCTATTTTATGATATCAAAAATACTCTTACTCTAATGCATCATTTGAAAAATTATACATTTTAACGCTTGTATTACAGAACCACCTACATTTACACTGTTATTTGAATGTGATTAGCTTGCATAGCAGCTCACGTGATAGAGTGCCCAAGCACACAAACTGACAGGGGAGATGAAAGTGTCATAGAAGCAACACGAAATGATGTGGTTGCTTCAGAAAATGTGCTTTTCATTTCGCATTTGCTTTTAGGACACTATCTGTTAGATTTAGGTGTTGGTTAAGGGTTAAAATGTCTGTTTTGTTACCTCTCATTTGCTTTTATGACACTATTGGTTGGGTTTAGGTTAAATTTGAGGTTAGGGAGGTATATATGACTCATTAAAACCTCCATCTAACGTCGTCTGATTACGACACCATTCCACTCTCTTATGGCGCCCCTCACTGGACATTTCACTGGTAAACCACAACGGAGTGTGTAACGAAGCACGTAATTTAGTTTTGCAAAAATGATGTCACGATCACATACATTTTCTGAGATCAGGCTTAGTTTTAAAACAACATGAGGGTGAGTAAATGGTGACAGAATTGTAATTTTTACCAATCAGCTCTGAGTTGAATTACAAGATTACACATTTTGATTTGAAGCAAAGAAGTATTTGAAAATCGAACAAAAAGACAAAAAAACAAAACAAGAATGTCTTATGTAATGAATGAACTACAAGAACTGAAAATGACGTAATCAAATTAAAAATAATGGAAATATATGAAACTATTGATTTATTGTTGTTGATTTAGTATATAATCAGTATATTTTTTGTATTTTGTCAAATATTCAGATGTATACATATGTATAAGTAGTTTGAGTGTGTGGTAGACCGACTCGTTGTATAATTCGTAGTGCATTATGTTGTGTTTTGTTAGCTACAATTCTCTGATTGGTGGAAATTTTTCTACAGGATGATGGGTAGTGTAGTTATTCACCACTAATTCTGCTATTAAGCATAATTTCTTTAAAAAATGAAGTTGAAATTGTGGACTGATGGCTTTAACCAAAGTGTACCATTAATTAACTACCTCAGAGCTCGCGGTAGGTCTGTCTTTAGAGGTTTATATGTTATCGTTAAAACATTATTTGCCTATAGAGAAAATTGATTTTTACTTCTGAAACCAGACTGTCGCACTCTAAAGCAATTCTCTTTATTTTGGTCTGACACCATTCTGGTACATAACACCAATCAATTCCCGATTAATAAAATCAAGTCCCACCCTACAAGTTTTCTCACTGAACATCCTGTTTCACTCAAAAGTATGTCACATTAACATAAGTTAAATGGGTTGCAAATGGCAACTCATGTCAACTATAGCAAACTTAGTCAGACTTACCCAATATGACCTCGGTCTGCATAGGCATGGAGAGAGCCGGGTGCGTGACCTCGCAGCTAAAGAGTGCATCGTTGTCCAACTGCGGATTTAGGGTCCAGGTGAGTTTGGCCTGAACCAGCACTGACCCATCGCTCTGGGGCATATGCATGTTGCTAAAGTAGTACAGGGGGTCTGTGCTCTGGACCCAGCGTGGGAACTCCCGGCTGACCACTGTCTCTGGGATGGTCTCTGTGGCCGGGCTGGGCTCGTGACCTGGCTGCTTGGCAATGTAGCTCCGTCCAGGGCTTTCTGTATTGAGTCTTCCGGGCCTGCCGTCCGGACCCAGCAGAGAAAGAGACTTCCTCAGCTTGGTGTCATCCAGGTCCCTGCTGATCAGAGGTCTGGCTCCACGCACACCAGCAGAGCCAATGCCCTCGTAACCCATGGTGGGTGAAACGTAGGAGATCACCTCTATCAATTCTCCATCACGCTTGAAATATACCTGGAAAAAGATTTTTTTTAAAAAAAGATTTAATTATCGAATTCACCAAGTCTTGTTTCAGCCAGAAAAGTTGGCAAAAAGGTGTACAGTAAATCCAAAATGAAAATGCACCAGGCAGAGCAGCAAGACATTTAGCTTTGGTAACGCTGTTCGATGAATGTCAAAATAAATTGTAAGAAGTGTTGTGAAAAATAAAATACTGCAAACACAGACATTCCTATCTGGATGGGATTAGATTTCTCAGAGGTCCCATTGAGTTAGTCGAAAAAAGTAGGTTGTTTGTTCTGTTATCTTTACCAAGACTGTGTGAGAAAAACAGAAAAGTGTTTCATTCAAACTGGATTAAAATGACAAAATAAAACTGTTCAAAAAAAGTTTTCTTAATGACACAGTCCTGTCCGAATAGGGCTTTAGAGAGCCACTGAATCTTCCAGATTCTTTCATTGGGAATGAGATTTTAGACAACATGGAAAAAAAACCAAGAAGACACAGGAACAGTTTCTTCTCTAAAGTTGTGTCCCTACTTGTTTAATGATTCTGGTTTTGATTCCTCCTTACGATTCTGATTCCCTAGCGGTTCCATTAAAGATTCTCTTACCTGTAAAATAAATAAAAAAAAAAGGACCTATTCCAATTCTGTGTTTTGGTTCTGAATAGAGTGAAAACCCAATATTCAGTAGGGGTGTAACGGTTCAAATTTCTCACGGTTCAGTTTGTATCACGGTTTTAGGGTCACAGTTTCGGTACGGTTCGGTATTTGCAATGTTCAGAAATAAAATATTATTTCCAAATCCAAAGTAAGAATACTGTATTTGGTGACAAACACTTCAACAGGTTTGCCCTTAATAAAAATCATGATTTTACTACAGTAACCATATTTTAATCATGGTATTTGTAGTAAAATCATAGTAATCACAAAATCAACATGGTTACTGTCATGGTTATAATATATAGGAAAAGCATGGTAAAACAATGGTTAATTGTATCAAAACCATGATTTCTGCTGGTGAAATCCCTGGTGACAGCAGTCATGGTTACTTCAGTCATGATTACTACAATATGTGCTTATGAGTGGTGGTGGCGTAGTGGACTAAAGCACTGAACTGGTAAACAAAAGTTGTTGGTTCAATCCCCACAGCCACCCCCATTGTGTCCTCGAGCAAGGCACTTAACTCCAGGTTTCTCCAGGGGGATTGTCCCTGTAATAAGTGCACTGTAAGTCGCTTTGGATAAAAGTGTCTGCCATATGTAAAATATAACTATAGTAAAACCATGGTTAATTTTCTTTAGGGACCTGAACTATAATAAAAAAATAAATAAAAAAAACGTTACTCTAATTACTAAAACCATATTTTAACTTAATACCTGCATTATTACGCTACATGCATCAACATAAAGTGCATTTCAAACTCAACTCAACATATATTCTACATTCGGAAGCTGTACATCACTATAGAAGAACCCTTGCTATTCATATGGATACGAGAAGGATGCGAGAATGATGTTGCGACTCAAGTGTTTTAATCATATGCTGAAATCCCATATCTTCATCAATGGAGTACGTCAACATAACTTCATGGCAAAAAATACCACAAGTGTTTTAGTTATTGTTTTATATATGTCTGAATTAACACTGAGTGCCTGCTTAAAAACGGAAGGGAGTGTGTGCAGTTTTGGCTCACCTGCGGCTCTGTGTGCGCCGCACACTATCTTTCTCTGGGTGATACATGATAAATCATATATCGATGTATTACCTGTATATGGCACTCACATCGAGCAATGTCTGCAAACAGTGCATGTTTTGTAAACTTGTTTGACCATCGCTGTTGTAATTAACTGCAAAAAGAAAATGTTCCCAGACAGGAGACTTGAATAATGCAGGGGGCTTCTCTATCAGCGGCTCGTTTTCTCCGCTTGGCGGTGGTCATTTTCAACTACACACAACACATGTAGAACAGTGATGTCATCAGGTTGACCCACATGAAACACAGGCAGAGCATATCCATTTACAGATCCATATAGGTGCATTGGCGGTGGTTGTAACCGTGCGTGTCTATTTGACGATTTGTTTTCTTCACTAAACCTTGTGCTCCAGATGCATCATTAAACTTGAGGTGAACCTCGGTGACAATGCTTACTGAACCGTACGGTTCGTTTTTTTACCGAGAACCGTTGCAACCCTTATATTCAGTATCTGCTGCAATCAAACAAAACTGTGAAATTACACGCCTTGTGATTGGCATGTAAACAAAAGAATCTGGGACAATGCTAAGCTTCATTCAACCCACAGCGCCAGTGAACAGAAAATATATGTGACAGTTTCTGTTTTGTGTTTATGTTCCACTAGCACGTTGCTGCAAAGGAGTTTCTCTACTACAGTGCATTTGGCTATTAAGATTTCCGGCTGGTAAATCACTTGACAGGGAATTAAGATCCCACTTCAACACACAACCTCCAGATATGTGTAATAAATTTAGTAGGCCTAATTCCTGTAGCAGTAATGTTTGCACAGGTCTCTGCATGTACCTCTTTTAATCTGAATCCCTCCCTTTCCTTCTTGCACAGCTCTACAGGAAGGAAAGAGAGGGATTCACTGTGCAGAAAGTGTGCTATATATAATATAAATACTGTATATTATTTGTAATCTGCTTGTCGGTTTGGGGACCGTTGGACACTTTGATTTCCATTTGCACAAGATCAAAGTGTCATTGCATTAAATAAGGCCTTGTTCAGACTGCCACTAAAAATCAGATTTTTTGCATATCCAGATTGTATCCAGATAAGTTTTTGATGGTCTGGACAGACACATGAAACCTGATTTTTCTGAATCTGATTCAAACCACATCAGGAGGTGGTTTCAAATGCGATTGAAATCTGATTTTTTTCAGATGTGTTTCTGTCTGGACGCTCTGGCTGTTCAAATCGGATTTCAAATGGTCTTTTGTGTCAATCTTAATGCGACACACAACGATGACATCAAAAATCGGTGACTGCAGCAAGGAACATCACAATATTTATTACAATGTTTTTCTTATGCGACAGAGGAGTTCTGCACAGCGACTGGACAGGGCGCTTATTTGGAGAGCGAGATGATGCACCTCCATTTTTCCCGCATCTGTTTTGAAAGCATCGTCACGTGGGCACGCCTATGTCGTTACCAAAGCAACCCATGCAGATAGGTTGGTTACGTCTGAACGAGCAAATCTGATTTGATCACTTGCAATTAATAGTGCAGACAGTCTGCCTGAAAAGATCTGATTTGAGGAAAAATCCGATTTGCCTGCAGTCTGAATATAGGCTAAGACATTTTCCTGCCTGTTAGCCCTTTTTCGCCCTCTCTTTTTTGTGCACGAGTGTATGGTTCGGGGTGGTTGCCGGGTTTTGATTCGATGCTACCTTTTATTTGCCTGCACTCTGCTGGGTAAATAAATGTAACATGGGTAAATTAAGCTTATGTCCTTGAAGTCTAGTTTCTTGCTAACAACCTCACAAGATGACGATGTGAGAGAGGGAGAGTCTTGTAAGGGACAATGCTATTTTCCTCCATGCTTGGACTGTCTCTGCAGCTAATGTGTTCTAAAAGCACACACTTTATCTCTGCTGCTGAGAGAGGTTAACAGCGTATAACACGTGTGACATTTACTTGCATTATCTGGCTATTTGCGCCTGCAGCCAAAGGCAAGATGCATAGTGGAAACCTCATGCTAACAGCTAATGCTCCTGACAACAGCTAATACCTTATATAAGTGCACTGTGTGAGATAACAAAACAATGCCTTGACTATGGAAGCTTTCAGAGAGGACAGTAATAACTCATGGTATGGCTGACTAGAGACCGGTTCAATAGCAGTGCGATCTGTTGGCCTCTGTTTTACTTAGACAAACACAGTCACATGTGAGAGTCTTCCAAACAACTGTGCTGCAACTCAAAACACCATTGTTTATCTTGTACATATTTGCCTATATCAGTATATCAAGGCTACTTGATAAACAGATTTTAATAAAATGTAGGCTACTTTGAAACTGTAGCTTCCTGAGCTAAAAGCTGCTAACAAATTAGAGTAGCTTACTGGTAACTACAGTCAAGCTACTCGTAGTTAGCTAAAAACGTAGTTAGCAACACTACAAGCTACTAAAAATTTGAGCTTACTACATTGAAGCTACAAGAAGAAAATCTTTTTAATAATAAAGGAATACCGGGGCTAAGTTGTCACAAGCGCTATATCTCAATGACAATAAGATTTGGAGTCAAAAGTCTAATTGTACAAATGTGTGTTTTCTCAAGCAGAGGTTTTGTATGTTGGTTTTAAACACAGACCTGATAGCTCACATACATTACCCAGACATCTATTTGATATTGTGTGTTTACACCTTTTTTTTAAGATTATTTGCTGCTCATCTGCAACACGTCTATACGACGTTTGCTCTTAGATGTCAATAAGACATTCAGCAGATGTCTTTTAGACGATTTAGAATATTTGCAAATCTGATCTTTTTAAGATGTTTAGCAGATGTTATTTAAATGCTATGATTTCCAGATGAAAAGATCTAAAACAGACACCTCAGAGACCTACGTATGCTATCTGGGAGAGTTCAAAACCCTCTTAGATTAGGATTTTGTTTTTCTTTTTTAAAGTCAGGTTGGGGCATGCTGTCACATTTGTATCAGGGCATGTTGTCACATGTGATTTAGAAATTTACTTAAAAAATAAACCTACCCTGAAAAATATTCACTTGAGTAAAAAGTATAAAAACTATCCCCGGTCTCCACTATATCTTTTAGGTAAGGTTTCCTGTTAGACTTCCTGTTTCCTCTTCCGGTTGCTGCTGGCACACTGCATGAGTCTGTTTGTTTGTATCTTACTAGCCTGCTTAGCATTGCTTATTCCTTTACGCTCATCGTTTTATCCTTTGCCATTTTACCGTGCGCTTAATTGTTTTTCAGCTTTTCTACTTTTTCAATTGCATGTATATTACCACCCGCGCCCATTTTCTTTTCATTTCTTTTCTTTTTTCCACTTGTCTACATCTCGCAGTTCAACTGCATGCATTCGTTTTCTCTGTGTTTTACATGGATTATTGCATCAATCTCAAACATCTGCTGATCAGGAACCAACACAACAACAGCATGAGGGATTCACATCCCAGTTGATTCTCCCCACTCAGTGATGCACCCACTGAGAATCATTTTGAAAGAGGCCTGGTGATAGGAGATTCTATTGTAAGGAACATGGAAATAGAGACTCCAGCCACTATTGTTAAATGTATTTCTGATGCCAGAGCGTCTGACATCAGATCAAACTTACAAGTGCTGGCTAATGCTAAACGTAGATTTTCAAAAATTGCTATTCATGTCAGCACTTACGATGTCCGGCTTCGCCAGTCGGAGATCACTATAGATAATGTTAAAGTGGTGTGTGAACTTGCAAAAATTACGTCAGACACTGTAATATGCCACTGCCCCATGCCTGCTCATCGTGGTGACACGATTTATAGCAGATTAGTGTCACTAAATGGCTGGATGTCTGAGTGGTGTCTGGAGAATTGTATAGGATTCATAGTCAGTTGGACAAGTTTTTGGGGAAGACCTGACCTACTAAAGAGAGACGGACTCCATCTGTCCAGGGAAGGTGCCGCTCTTCTCTCTAGTAATTTGGCTCATAGTCTTAATAGGGATAGTATTTGACTAACTGGGGCACAGGACAGGAAGCAGACAAACCGGCTAATCCGAACATCTACTAGCTGCCTTGAGATGTCACACAGATCACATAAACTACAACACATAGAGATTGAATCACCTATATATCATATAGAGACTGTGTCTGTTCCATGAACTGCCAAACACAAACCCCTCACTAAATCATTTAGAAAAAAACTGATTTAGGCAAAACCTGAAAATAACCAAAAACAATTAATATAAACATCATATAAAGGTAGGGCTCTAAACATTAGATCTCTTTCAACCAAAGGACTAATTGTAAATGAAATTATTACAGATCATAGTTTGGATGCACTCTGTTTGACTGAAACCTGGCTTAAACCGGATGAATATATTAGTTTAAATTACTCTACTCCCCCAAGTTATTGTTATAAACATGAGCCTCGCCGTCGAGGAGGAGGTGTTGCTGCAATTTACAGTGAAGTTTTTGGTGTTACTCAGAGGACAGGATATAAGTTTAAGTCTTTTGAACTAATAATGCTTAATGTGACACCGTCAGATACAAATAAATAATCTCTGTCATCTTTTGCCCTTGCTGCAGTATATAGATCACCCAGGCCGTATTCAACATTCACACTGATGATGAAAATGACACATTGGAATTACATTTATCAATATTCTCAACTCTCTTAGAGTCAGACAAAATGTGACAGGACCAACTCATCGCCATAATCATATGCTAGATTTAATTCTGTCATATGGAATTTATGTTGATACTATAGAAATTCTGCCACAGAGCGATGACATCTCAGATCATTACCTCGTCTCTTATATGCTGCAATCAGCTAATGTTACTCAATCTACACCACACTATCATTCATGTAGAACTACAGTATTATTTCAACCACTAAAGATTATACTAATAATCTTCCAGATTTATTTCATATACTCAGTAAGCCAAAAAGTCTAGAAGAACTTGAAGTAATAACAGAAAATATAAATATAGTATTCTCTCACACTCTTGATAGTGTCGGCCCCCCTTCTATTAAAGAAAATTAAAGAAAAAAGCCTCTCACCTTTGTACAATTATCACACTCATGATCTCAAGAGAGCAGCTTGGGAAAAAGATCGCAAGTGGAAGAATACAAAATTAGAGGTATTTCGCGGTGCATGGAAGGATAGTGTCTGTAGCTACAGACAGGCACTAAAAACTGCTAGGTCAGCATATTTTAGCAAACTCATAGAAAATAACCACAACAATCCTAGGTGTTTATTCAGTATTGTGGCTAAATTAGTTAGGAATAAAGTCTCGACTGAACCAGATATTCCGTTGCTGCACAATAGTAATGACTTCATGAATGTCTTTACAAATAAAATTGGGATTATGCAATCGACTGTCGCACAGTACCACAGAAAACAGTGTTTTATAATTTTCCTCAAAAGCAACTTCAATCCTTCGCTGTCATAGGCCATGAAGAGCTAACAAAACTTATCGAAACATCAAAAGCCACAACATGTACTAGATCCAATACCAACTAAGCTCTTAAAAGAGATATTCCCTGTAATCTCAGAACCTCTTCTTGATATTATTAACTCCTGGCTATCCTTAGGACATGTCCCAAGAAAGTTTAAAATGGCAGTTATCAAACCACTTATTAAGAAGCCACAGCTTGATCTTGGAAAATTGGCTAATTATAGACCGATTTCATATCTCCCGTTTATGTCGAAAATACTAGAAAAGGTAGTGTCTTCCCAACTATGCTCATTTCTACAGAGAAATAGTATATATGAACAATTTCAATCAGGATTTAGGCCCCATCACAGTACAGAGACTGCACTTATCAGAATTACAAATGACTTGCTCTTATCATCTGATCAAAGCTGCATTTTTCTTCAAGTGCTTTTAGATCTCAGTGCTGCCTTCGACACCATAGATCACAACATTCTCTTGAATAGGCTTGCCAATTACTGTATGTTGGCATTTGTGGACTTACATTAGCATGGTTTAGGTTCTATTTAGCAGACCGTTACCACTTTGTCTGTGTAAATGAGGAATTGTCAAATCAAACAAAAGTTAAGTATGGAGTGCCACAGGGATCAGTTTTAGGGCCTCTGCTTTTCTCCTTATATATGCTTCCCCTGGGAGATATTATCAGGAATCGTGGAATAAGTTTCCACTGTTTTGCTGACATTACCCAACTTTATATTTCTTCGAAACCCAAGGAAATTTCACCATTCTCCAAATTAGCAGAGTGTCCACCTCAGAAATATTGCTAAGTTATGACACATGCTCTCTGTTGCTGATGCCGAAAAACTAATTCATGCATTTATGACCTCAAGACTAGATTATTGTAATGCATTACTGGGAGGATGTCCTGCAAGTTCAATAAATAAATAATTGGTTCAAAATGCAGCAGCCAGAGCGCTGACTAGAACCAAGAAATATGATCATATTAGCCCCATTTTATCATCATTACATTAGCTACCTGTTAAATTCCGTATTCATTTTAAAATGTTGTTTACTACATACAAAGCTTTGAATGGTCTAGCTCCACAGTACTTAAGTGACATTCTACCATGCTATATTCCTCATGTTCATTACGATCGCAAAATTCTGGCCTGTTAATAGTTCCTAGAATATACAAATCCTTTTCCTATTTGGCTCCTAAACTATGGAATAGTCTCCCTAACACTGTTCGGGATGCAGACACACTCACTCAGTTAAAGTCTAGACTAAAGACTCATCTATTTAGCCAGGCAAACATAATTTATCCATCAATTCACAATTAGGTCTGCTGGAACCAGAAACATTTATCATGATCTATAACTCTACAAAAAAAATAAAATAAAAAATAAATAAATAAATAAATAAATAAAATAAAATGAATGGCATCTACGCTAATATTATTCTATTTGTTTCCCTGAATCCCGAGGTTACCAGAGCTGGCCAGATCCAGCTCCGTTCCTGCTTGGTGTCGGACTCCACTGCTATGTGTCTCTGAGTGATGATGACTAAATGCATCCGTGTCAGCCAGACATCACTTCAGTCTATTATGATGGACTTCAGGGGATGAACTGATGCCATCTCCAACCATAAGACATGGGATACTTCAAATGCCACTGCCCGAACCTTGGACTTAGGATAGACCTCACCGAAATGACCTGCCAGTTGAACTACGATGCACCTCACTGATCTCTGCCTGCATCACCTTGGTCTAAGGATGGACTACATTCTTAAAATGGAATACATAGACTATCAATTAATTGCCAAAAAAAGACTTAATCGGCCAGCTAACAAAGGACAATGTATATATGTGAACTTCTGCAGTTAATCCAGGATGGACTTCAAAGACATTAGTCATTAATCTTACAGTTCATATAAAATCTTTGTTTAAACACTGGCCCTTAACACTTTCTTAGTTTACTAATTTTAAACCATAACTTGCACTGCACATAAATAACTAATATTTGCATTATATTCATGCTGTTAAGCAATGGGGAACTAACCCCCACAGTGAGCCTGGTTTCTCCCAAGGTTATTTTTCTCCATTAACCAGAGCTTTGTGTTAATATGGAGTTTTGTGTTCCTTGCCACAGTCACCTTCAGCTTGCTCTCTGGGGTTCTAAATACAATTATTATTTAATGATTTATTTTTATACACAATTTACAACCATATTTAATAAACTACACAACGATGACTCTGAGACTTTATAGATATTACAGTTTAATTTTCTGTAAATGCATGATTTTCTGTAAAGCTCCTTTGAAACGTTGTGTGTTGTGAAAAGGCTATACAAATAAATATGACTTCATTTGATTTGAGATATTTAATTCTGCAATCAGAACAGTCAATCAGGGTGACATCACACAAGTAGAGTGATGACATTAAATTGAACATAAGTTTATAATAAATGCAACAAATACAACTTATACTACAGTAAATTGAACACTGAACACAATTTTATTATAAATAAAACTAGAAAACACCTTATTTTTGTCAAAAACATATTAACATGGCTACCAGAAAGGATGCTAGGATTTAGATTTTGCAATGCTGGTCCACCATTAAGACCAGCACTAAACCAGCATGGAAATGTATGCTGATCAAGGCAGGCCTTTCAGTAGGGGGGAATCCATAAGCTATGACATCACCATTACACCCTTGAGCAAAAAAATAAAATAAAAATAACCTCAGATAGTTCCAGAAGAATTATCCCTGTTATTAGTGTCCTGCAAGTCTCTTCGGATTAAATCTTTAGCTAAATAGTGATTGGTAATCCAAAACAAACATTTTAAGTGATTATGTATCCACGTTGGTTTACAATTCATGGACCAGAAATGCTGTATCGCCTCGCTGAAATGCCTATAAATAGATCAGGTTCAGGCCAAAGTGCCAAGCTGCATGTATTCTACTGCTTTATTGGTTCTATCTAGAGTTGATGAATGGTACACTCCCATATACAGTATCTGGTTAATGTGCCCCATCTTTTGCAGTATCTAAGTTTTGCCAGGATGTGGAGCTATAAACCCTCTGCCACAATCTGGGCTAGATCGGAGTTAGTTTTGCTGCCTCTGCACAGTGCACAGAACTCCTATTCATAGCCATGCTAATCACCAAGGTAACAGTCACACAGCATCCTCAACTCAATCCCATCCGTCTCCTTTGCAAACACAGTCTCTTCAAATATTCATACTGTAATACTGCTCCCTGATTTCCGCAAGTGAGATGCCATGTTTCAGTGCTCAGCTGGCTGAGTATGGAAAATTATATCTCTGATGAATGTATATGGTGAGACATCACCCACCAATATTTTTCCCATAACTCACAATTTATGCATTGTTGTATGTCTTGTTGTTGTTTAAAATACAGTAGGTTAAACACATCTCTGTTTGGGGGGTAATAATGACCATGATTGTACATTTTGGAATGCTCCATTAATCATTTTTGTAGAGCTTTGCTGGTAATTTCTTATCAAACAATGAGCAGGAAAAGGCTCATTGTTTCTTTCACAAAGGATAATCGATTGTCCAAACAAATTGGGCTTTATATTAATTTCCCTCTAATGTGCCTCAATAATTGCCTCAATAATTCACTGCCTTAGTCACAGTGCTCCTTTCCGCCAATACAAATTGGATATCAGACATGTCTGATGTACTGGTGATGGGCTGCCTTTGATTGGTTGTTGTCTGGGAGAGGAACAAGTTTATGAAGTAGTGATCTAAGTTCTTAGGGAGATGCTGTGGCTGCCACACATCTGATTCCCACGCAACTTAAAATACTTAGGCCATCCACACTAATCCATTTTTGTTTCCTAATGTCACTGTTGTCCAAAATATGCAGTTATGGAGAGTGTTTTCGAAAGTCTCCATTTTCGTTGGAGGGAAAGTAGTGCAGATGAGGCATAAACATATTAAAATCAGTGCTAAAAATCAATTGTTTGAGCTTAAGAAGCGCAATTTATAATATCGCTGTTATCAAATATTATTGCTTATTTGAAATATATTATTTGAATGTAATTTTGACCAGCCATTTAGGAGATTGTGGTCTTTCACCAGACAAATAGATAGGAGCTGTAATTGTATGACTAGAAAATAGCATTACAGTTGGAGCTGGAGCCGTAGCCTAGTGGGCTGTGTTCATGACATGTGGTGCTGATGCATTGAGGGTGATCTGAGTTTGAGTCTCAGCTTACGAGGTCCTTTCCCAATCCTATTCCCACTCTCATTTCCTATCACCTTTCTACTTTCCCTATCCTATTAAAGCCAAAAAGCCATAAAAATAATCAAAAAAAAAAAAAAAAAAAAAAAAAAAAAAGAAAATACCATTACGAATATGGCCGCAAAGTGACTTGACTTCCAATTAAGGGTCTTTGGTGCTCTCTCTTCTCATGTTTAATAAAGAGAATAATTATGCAGAGGTCAATGGAGAGTATATACAAGCAGGATCTATTGCACAATAATACAGTGCTAAAGTGCTGAAATAAGCCATTACAAGCATATAGGGCAGTGGCAGTGCTTTTGGCTGTTCTTATATGCAACACATTACAAAGAGAGAATTTTTTTTTTATTATTCTTTAAGGAATATTCCGGGTTCAATAGAAGTTAAGATCAAGCAACAGCATTTGTGGCATATTGTTGATGACCATAAATGTTAATTTTGACTCATCCCTCCTTTTCTTTAAAAATAGTAATAATCAAGGTTACAGTGAGGCACTTACAATGGAAGTGAATGGGGCCAATTTTTGGAGGGTTTAAAGGCAGAAATGTGAAGCTTATAATTTTATAAAAGCACTTACATTAATTATTTTGTTAAAACTCATATTATTTGAGCTATAAAGTTGTTTATATTTTTTTATTTTATTTTTGTGGTAATCAGTATTATGACACAAATGCTGTCCATTGAGCTTAACTTGTATTGAACCCAGAATATTCCTTCAAACACACCACGTTTAACACAATGAAAGCATACAAAATTTGCCTGCATGAGCTCGCACCCCTGTGGATTTGAATGAGTGCAGCAAAAAAACATCTACAGTATGTAATTCCATCCATCCGCCCGCCAGAACACAATGCTTCGGGCCGCCGACGGAGCAGTTTGCTCGTGAATGGACACTAATGAAAGCACCTGCATGCAGCCTATTGCTAACCACCCTATTTTCGAGTGGCAAGCTCATTTGGAAACTTGACAATAGTGGCTGTTCCTCTGGCCACTTATTTTTTTTTTTTTTAAGAACATTGTCATATTTAATCACTGGAGCATCAAAGAAATGATGGGTCACTTCTATGGTTACAATGCACAAGTGTGAGATGAAAGGACTTAATCAGCCTCTATATTATCTATCATTATCCAGCCCTCTCTCAATCAGCATCAGCTTGTGCGGAGGACACACCAAACTGGACTGTCTGGAGAGAGATTGCTGTGTTTTCAAATGAGGATCTTCCTGGTATTTAGAAACAGCCCTTGAGGTCCATTGGCCTGATGCGATGACTTCCAAACTAATACTTGTCTTTAATGGTGCACTACTTAAAGTTTTATGCAGGGTTATAATAGTTTTTAAACATTTAATTCAGTCTGTATTTTTATTACATCTTCAATTTGTCCTTTTAATTTCGTATTCGTTAGTTTTCACTCCAAGGCTGTTTGACTAGTTTTTTGTTTTTTTTTGTTTTTTTCAGTTAAAGAAAAGTTCCAGATTTAATACAAGTTAAGCTTTTCGACAGC
This sequence comes from Myxocyprinus asiaticus, assembly GCF_019703515.2. Taxonomy (NCBI): domain Eukaryota; kingdom Metazoa; phylum Chordata; class Actinopteri; order Cypriniformes; family Catostomidae; genus Myxocyprinus; species Myxocyprinus asiaticus. Next base: position 5,029,528 of record NC_059380.1, on the reverse strand, counting down.
ATTTGTGGCATAATGTTGATTACAAAAATGAAAAAAAATAATAATAATTTTGACTCGTACTCATAAAAAAAAGCAAAAAATTGCGGTAACAGGAACTTTACAATGGAAGTGAATGAGGTCTGTCCATAAACATTAAAAATACTCACTGTTTCAAATGTATAGCCACAAGATGTAAACATTAAATGTGTTAACATGATTTTAGTGTGATCAAATCCCAGATTTACAGGTGTTACCAGATTATAGGGTTTACTGGCATTACGTCGTCATGACCACAATGTAAAATTGGATATAACTTCACACAGATAAGGTTAGTTAGTAATTATATCACTTCAAAATCATGTTAAAATGTCAAATGTTTACATTTCATCTGGCCCCATTCAGTTGCATTGTTAGTGCCTTACTAAGTTTTTATTGTAATCAACATTATGCCACAAATGCTGTAGACTGAGCTTAACTTGTACTGAACCAGGAAAATTCCTTTAAGTTTTAGTTTTGCAGCATATTTTGAGTTTTCATTTTAGTTTTAATATTTGAAATGTTAAACTGAATTTAATTTCTCAGGGCCATCTAGTGTTATTGCGATCTAGTGGCATTTTCATATTATATAATAGGCTATTGTATCAAAAACTAAAACAACAATTAACTTGTGGTTATTTTTATTTTAGTTAGTTTGCTAGTCATTAAAATACATTTTCGTTAAATTTCAGTTTTTCCAATTGTGTTTATATTTATATTTTAGTACACAAATTTTTCCATTTAGTTTTCCTGTTAGTTTTTGTTAATCATAATAACGATTGTGGCCTCAATGCTAAGATCATATGAAAATCTGAATACTACTTAAGCCCAAAGTATACTTCGATTCTGACGCGAACGCTCAGCATCTGTGTACAGCCGAACGCGATACACAGGCGGTTGGCGCATGAGCGTTATGACTATACGAGACACCGGACTATTTCTCTTCAGGAGTTAGACCTATAAAGATATCTTTATAGTCCTTCAGACTCAAGTTAAACATTTAAAGTTATCTCCACACTTCCTCACACACGTGCTCTTCACGTACACATCCACTGTTGACGTTTTTTACCTTCGTCTCCTGTAAACCGGCTATTACATCTTCTAGCGCATCTTTTTGACAACAATGGCTCAAATGTGAGTGTTGCCACCTTTTGGTCCCACAAATTAGTGCACATAATTCCAGACTCATGCGCATTCTGCACGTTAAAAGAGTGCTCTAGCACTCTGCTGATGACGAGAATTGCGTCACGCGTCCTTTGCGCGAATACTCAGCGTTCGCATTTGCCCAAAGTATACTTTGGCCTTACTTGATCTCAGGAACCCCCTAGGGGTTAATGCACACTTTTAGTTGCCGAATAAATTAATAATGGGTGCAAATACTTTCCAAATAGGGTATTTCTTCAATGGCATCGGTAGCTGTTTGCTTTTTAGTGATCCTGCATCCAAGCTGTAAATCCCTTCTATTGTCGTATCAGCCAGCGGAACATAAATGAAAAAAATACTACACATTCAAATCTGTCATCTACTGTAAGTGATGCATGAAGAATTTTGTAAGATGTAAGATGATGAAATGAAGGCACTCTTTTGCAAAAAGGAGCACAGAGATGATGAACATGCCTGGTGCTCAGCACACTGTGTGAATGATACAGCATTTTCAACACCAAGCTATGCGCAACGGCTGTTAAACTGATTTCAAGAAGGTGTTAAACTGCAAAGCCATGGCATTGATTTGACATAGCCAAAGAGTTTGGAAGAAAAAGGTAAGTGTTCTAGATGATTTAGATGTAAGCCATAAGCCAGTGACAAAACCCAAATGAGATGCATCATGAGACGGAAAGGAGAAAGGAGTTACAGGAAAGAGAAATTCAGTCCAATGACACACTCCAGAAGCATAGCCGCATTTGTTGAGAACAACAAGACTTTATTTCAATCCTTAGCAAACCAAGAGGCAAATAAGTGAATAAACATTCTGCTGGAACCCCAAATAAATGTATCACTGTTGGCTCAGTTTTAAAGCCCATTTATCTGCCTCTTTAAATGCAAATGGTTGCACTTTGTTTGTTTCCTGCTTGTGCTTGTTAACTCCATGTCATTAGGTGTGTTTTTCCAAGCGACACGTCTAAACCAGAGCTTTACAGAGGCATTTTTCGGTTCCTACTCGTCTTCCTCGTTACTGGCTTAAGGACTTTTGATCAGAACACAGGTTGGTACTGTAAGTGGATCAGGTGTACAAAAAGATCTAAAGTTATATCTAGGTCTAGTTATCTACAGACTTCTCTAGTAGATGATAAATATCCAAACAATGCCCCAAGTGTTACATGGATATTTGTTTACTCATTTTGTGTGCATGTTTATTACAGTACAGTAGAGTAGAAGGTGACTTTAACACCATTGTTATTTCTCAATGGGGCGGGTTTGAAGTCCAGAGACACCAAATTATTTCCTAAAGACAATTATATTCAAAATATTGTTTTGGAGAGCTTCGGAGGTTTGAACACAGAAAAGAGGCAGTAATCCACATGAGATACAATATAATTTGGCTAAACATTTTTTTTCCACCCTGCTCTGGTCCCAACGAGACTGCTGAATGAATTTTAGAGCCTTATCAAAATGCAGAAACTACTCCACCCTTTCCCAATTTCCTTACCACATACTTAATTTCCACATATTACAACATATTTCATGAACTTAATTAAGTGCTTTTCTTTATGCTAAAGCCTTCAAGTGCTGTTGTTTTAATGAGAATATAAACTTATTCAAACATTAAAAAAAAATGTAGGCTTAACTTGTGTAGAATCAAAAATCTTCTTCAATATTAAAGTTGCACTCAGTCATTTTTTCCTCATTAAAAATGTTTAACTCCTAAATACATGAATTGTAATTTTGCAATATATGTAGGTAATCATCACCACTCACGTTAAAATGAATACTCCAGTCATATCAGTAACTGTATAAAAGCGTGTACTGTGCGTGAGAAGCGCTATTTGAATGATGTGTGGAGTTGCTGCTTATGTAGAGCGTTCCAGGGGCTCCATTTCAGTTAGGATGCTGCCATACAAGACAGCTGCCTATGTAGGCAGCAGACAGTGAGGCAGCTCACTAAGTTTTGGAACAGACCCTAATTTTACAAGTGGACAGAAAAAAGCCTGTGCACCCTGACTCATGAAAATTAAGCTAGCCAATGAAAATCTACATTAACAGTCTCAGACTATAGATAAGAGTGAATTACACCCATTGACTGGACATTTAAAATCATCTGGGGCCGAATGCAGATGTCTTGAGATACGTTTTTTTAAAATTGTTTTTCTAAAAACAATACACGTGTGATGCTGAAAAGCAGCGATGTCGAAGCGGTCAAATATGGCCGTCAAAACACATTTGGTGTGAACGCCCCCTAAGAAATGTTTCAAACACATGTGTTTCTAATTATCTGTGTTAATTTTTACACATTATTTTTTGTCATTGTTTAGTCTTCTAAACGAAGTTTAATCATTTTAACGACTAAAATTGCATATAATTTTAATCAACAAAAATAGCATTAGCATACAGTATTTAAGAGTCTATTATTAAAATGACAAAGAAAACATGTTAAACTGTAACAGTCGAGACCTAAACCAAATATAACAAATTAAATGAACGTTTATTAATTTTATTCACTGTGTTGTTGATTCTTCATGTTTTTAAAGACTACATTTTCAGTTAAATTAATTTTCTGTGTTGTAGATACTGTTTAGGATTTTATGCAGTGTATAGCGCATTGTTACAGCAATGGCTTATTTACATGCAAGATTATGCAAGTTAAATTATTATCTTGATGTATATTTTTCGTCTCGTCTTCGCTATTGTTTACGAATCACTGAATAAGTGGTCAACACGCAAGCAAAAGAAACAGCCAATTTGCCATTGTTGCTAACATCAAGCCACATTCAAACTCCAGCCCAGATCTGAAACTCCTTTGAAGAAATATTATCGTAAGAGCCTCATCAGCCTCCTAGAAATTCAGGAACTTTTATCAGAGATCCTTTAGTCTTCTCAACTCTAATTTACCTGCTGTTTCTCAGCTCCCGTCGCTTGTCTGCATTAGCGGCTCTACCTGGGAGTCTGACGAAGAAAGCACAGCATACGCTGATGAAGCACAGACTCTGTCTTGTGCAACTGAATGGCAGTGGATTGGCTGGTAATGAGGGCGGAGTGGCGGCACGAGCTCCTGTTGGGTGTCAGACGTGTAGTGGTGGGTTTTGTGCTGATGGAGACCCAAGCTGGTTAGTCAGCGAGTGCCTGGCAATGTGACTTTCCAGGTAGGGTGGTGGAAATCATTTTCACACCGCACACCTCTCACGCTGGGCTCTTAATTGCTGGAGATGAGGGCAAGATAGATCCGGAATACATTACCGTTCGCCCACAGAGTATGATTAATGGACTGGAGGGATTTTCACAAACCGCTGGCTGAACTCGAGTGGAGTTGGTATGGTTGCTGTTCATGAGGTCGAGGAGTGTGGGCTGTAGAAATCCCTCTGACTTTAATGAAAATACTCACTCGAAATAGACACTCGTAGAGCCTTTGAACTCTACGCCCTACACAATCATTGCAAACAGTGGATAAGATTTGGGGCGAGAGTGTAAACTCTCCTTGTGTATAGTATGGCTGCAGAAAATTGCCTGGGACTCACCGATGGGGCTGGTTTGCCTCCTTTGGCAGTACAGACCAGAGTGAGGTTCTGGGCCTGGTAGCGGCTGAATGGTGCTGGGGTGTTCTCTGCCACCACTGAGATGTTGTTGGGTGGAGCTGTGGAAGAAAGGAAAAGACAACACTTGTGATTACCAACATAATCACATGAGAATTCGACACGTTGCTACCAGAGGTGGAAAGTAATGAATTACAACTACTCTCGTTACAGTACTTGAGTAAATTGTTCACATTTTTCAACTTTTTAAAGTATAAATAAATAATAGTACTTTTACTTGAGTTGAATAAAAATGAAGTATTCAACTTCGCTACAATAATTTTTCACCATAATTACAAAGTACAAAAAAATACATAATATTTCTGAATTTTTGGGAAGAAGAAAGTCAGAAAGTCCACGACGGAACCCCGCAGGGTACAGCAGCTCTCATAAACTGCCGCCGGTGTCCTCTCTTCTCTAGCTTCTCCAAGACTTTCTGCCCCGTCACTATATAAGAACTGTAATATGGTGATTTTCAGCATATTTCAATTTATTCTGGAAAGGAGCTGTTCATTCAGGTACGAGGGAACCATCTGAACACGTTTAACCACTGATCAAACTTCACTTGTTTTTAAGGTATGCAATGTTTTAACTGTGTCAAACATTAACGCAATGTGATTTGACATATATGTGGGGATATCTTGTTTACTTGCAACTTCATGTCTAAAACAAACTTTTAGACCATAGAAAATGGTCTAAAAAAATACCATAGAAAGATACAATGCCAATAGTGAGTAAAAATTGAAAAAATATCCCAGAAATTCTAAATATGGAGCAAAAAATGCCCACGCAACGAGTTCCCATGTTTTATTAATAATATCTGATACAGTTACAATTACATACATTGCGATCTTCTTTTGAATTTTCACTGAACATTATTTTTTCCCCCGCCATTCAGTTCCTCGCACCATCGTTTGCACAGATGGGCTTTCCGCTTCTACCAATCCACATCAGTTCGGTATTGTACTCCCGCAATAAATTCCGTAACCGTTCGCCCCTCTTGTTCAAAATAAACAGTCCTTGTGGGTAACAATCTCGCTCACGGTGCTGTACTGTACTTACCTGCCCTGCCTCACCCGCTACAGGCCAAAAGTGCACAAGGGATGGATGTTATATGAAGAAGGTATGAGAAATCACAAAACATAATGTAACCAAATGCTACAATTTACTTAATAATAATATCTCAATTTGTTAAATAACCATAATGTTAATTAATACTTTATTATTACAACTGTAATACAATAATACATATACAGAACAGCCACTTTTAGTGTTTGAATCAATCATGTCTCTCACTAAACACTGTGTGAAAATGTTTATTTTTGCCTTATTTTATTCAGTTGGCATGTAGGAGTTGAAACAGTTTGCTTAATAATCTCATTCTATATCTGGATAATTGCTGCAATATCATATAGGATAAATTTCCTCTATGATATTGTATTATATTAGTTTTGTACAGTATGTTAACTTAATAGCCAAAATACTTGTACGTGAATGAGAATAAACCTGAAATAGGAATGTGTTTCAGTCACAATGCACGTGATATAGTTTAGAGATGATTTAGAGACATTTAGAATGTCACAAATTGCTATTTCTATTGAACCCTTTTGTGTCAATAAAAAAAAAAGTTACTCAGAGGTCGTTCGAGGACACTGCCATAATAATATTATATATTAATATTATTGTCCACTTTCAATGAGTTAACTTTTTTAACCAACATCAGTCCTGATCATAACTACCAAATATTCATTAAGTTTCAGGATTTTAACCCTTTAAATGCCAGTATGTTTATATAATGCCACTGTTGTTTTTACACACACACACACACACACACACACACACACACACACACACACACACACACACCTTTCAGCAAACAGAAAATAGGAAAAAAAGCATGTATTTGCTCCATTCTCAAACATGAGAAAAATGGCGCCATTTGGTGGAAAATATTACAAATAAAAATATACAATGTGTTCAAGAATATGTCAGTTACTTGCTATCAACGTAAATTCTGTAACTTGATCTTTCTCTAGTCTGTAGGACTCTTTGTAGCAACCTGGTACCTGATAAACTTTACTTTGTTTCATGGCAGAGTAATAAAAACCTGTGCACCCTGACTCACCGAAAATGCATAAAGCCAGTCGATCAAATCTGAGGTTGCGATTTTGGTGACAGCTGGCATTTTTACGTGGAATATTCATCGTTGGCTGTATGAAATGGAATATTAGCATGCTACTTACTGAATACTGCACAGCAAAACTTATTTTATTTATTTTTTTGTTAGTAGTAGTACATAAAACAAAGCATTAAGGCATGGTCACATTTATATTTGAACAACGAAATTCAGCAGGTGAAATACACTCATTTCAATAGGAAACTGCGTGATCAGGACTATCACCTGATTGGTTACTGGTGGTGAAGAATTTCAGTAAACTAAAAAAAAAATAAATAAATAAAATAAAAAAATTTATTCAAAGGGCAAAAAAAAAATTGTATTTTTCTTACACCATTAGCAAATAGCTTTTTCTTGTTTTAAGCATAAACCCTACCAAATTTTGTATGATACTTAATATCTTATGTCACTTTTTTTTAAGAATGTTTAGATATTTTTACAGAAAAGAAGAGAAAAATAAAATGTTAAACAGTACAATGCTACACTGTTGTCACATGACCTTATCATATTGCACTTTTATTCAGTGAGTTGCCTCCAGTTATCATTTTGGATAAAAAAAAAATAATTATAAAAATAAATAAATAAAAAAAACTTTTGCATTTTAATTAAATTTTGTGTAAAAATGTCTTAACTTGCCGGTCTGATGAGTCAAGAAACCGCTGGTAACGAAGAAGAAAAGGCTTGTGAATTCAGAAGAATGAGACATATATGAGACATTCTGTGACACTTTGACCATGCGCATCAATATTAGCTGCATATGAAGACTCTGAAGTCTTGAGTATATCCAATGCCCTTTCAAGTGCAGATGTACAGCGTGGAGTGTTGCATGGCTGGGGATTTTCAAGCTTGTCAGCATAGATTTATTCCATCAATGGGAGCCTGGTTGTTCACATGGGCCAGTTCCGAGCAAAGACGAAATTATACAGAGGACTCTTTAGATAAAAAGGGAAGGAAGTGAAAGACTAGAAGATGAGAGGAGTGTGGTAGGACCACAGGGAGCTTCAGCTCTGGGTTTTTTGGTCTGCAAAAACCCTGACCCCTCACAGTGAAATGAGATACAACCACCTACGATTCAAAACCTCAAGCGCGTGGTCCTGGGGGTGCTCTTATAATGCTCTGCATTATAAATCATCAGTCATAAAGGCTGTGTGTGCAAGACAGAGGTTGGTTAAGATTGAGTATGAAGTCTTATGCATATGATATCAACCGATTCCAGCCAAGCGACTTTGAGGTGTCCCACGAGTGTGCCAAGACATCGGAAATGCGGGCGCGTGTTACTTGCGTGACTGTAGGGATCCGTGGGGAGGATGAAGATGGACTTCCTGGTACTGACATCTGAGTTTTTAACATACGTAAAGGATCTGAAGCAGGAGAGCTTGAAAACAAAGCCCTTCCCTGTTCCCCACTTTAAACATTTAAGCCTACCTGTCAGCAAGAATGAGCTGACTTTATCAGCTGTTCAGAGATGAAAAGGGGTCGTGGGGGCTTTATCACATCTGCATTTTTTACTAGCTCCTATCGATTTATGCCCATAGGTGGGCATTGACTATTCAGACAGCTGCATTATCCCATAAAACACTTTCTGCAAACTCTCTTTCACACCCTGCTGAGAGAAAATGATGTTGCTGCTACCCGGTCTTGCATTTTTTAGGGGGCCCGTGCCGTCTCAGATTTCTTTAAATGAAGCTTAACATTGTCTTTGTGTTTGTTTTTGAGTTGCCACAGTATGCAATAGACTGGCATGTCTTAAGGTCAATATTAGGTAAAAAATGGCAAAAAAGAAACAGCTTTCTCTAGAAACTCGTCAGTCAATCATTGTTTTGAGGAATGAAGGCTATACAATGCTTGAAATTGCCAAGAACTGAAGATTTCATACAAAGAGGAGATTGAATCCTCCTAGACCGCACCTGATCCCCTCCTGGGATTTCTCTGTGGTCCTACCTGCCCTACAGAGAGCCCCATTTGAGCCCCTGGAGCAGGCCGAGCTCAGCACTCTGTCTCTGAAGACGGCCCTCCTGGTGGCACTCACTTCCATCAAGAGGGTGGGGGACCTGCAGGAGCTCTTACCAGCGAATGCCTGGAGTTCAGGCCGGCACACTCTCACATGATCTTGAGACCCCGGCCCGGTTACATGCCCACTCCATTTCGGGACCAGGTGGTGAACCTGCAAGTGCTCCCTTAAGAGGAGGAAGATTCGACCTTGACGTTGCTGTGTCCAGTTCACGCCCTGCGCATCTATCTGGACCGCACGCAGAGCTTTAGATGCTTGGAGCAGCTCTTTGTCTGTTTTGGAGGACAGCAGAAGGGGAAAGCTGTCTCCAAGCAGAGGTTGGCCCATTGGATTGTGGATGCCATTTCTCTCGCATACCAGTCTCAGGACTTGCTGTGCCCCTTGGGAGTCCTCCTGGGTGCTGGCAAGGGGGGACTCTCTAGCAGACATATGCAGAGCTGTGGGTTGGGCTACGCCCAATACCTTTGCGATGTTTTATAACCTACACATAGACCCGGTTTTGACCCGAGTGTTACGCGGTAACAGCAGGTAGACCGGGCGGCCAGTTGGGTGTACCGCAAAGGTGATAATGTGCACTTTTTGTCCACAACAGTTCCCCGTACCGGTGAACTCCGGATGCCTCTTTAATTCTTTAGCACTGTCCGGTGAAGAACTCGTCAGAGGAGTAACGCCACCAGGCCCAGTACTCGTGGTATTCCCCATTTCAGGTGAGCCCGTGTGCTTGGGCTCAGTGCTCCATGCGTGGTGATTCCCCTTTGGTAATCCCGTATGATGAGTTTCCACTGTTCAGTTTCCCCCTTATGTGAGACCTGTGTTTCCCCTCGTCAGAGCTTTCTCTGTCTCGGCCACTGTGCTGCATACCCTCTCTGTAGAAAGGGTCCTCCTGTAGTATCATTCCATATGTGTACTTCCCCATTGGTAAGTCCATGTGAGGTATGCTGCATGTTAACCTCCCTCCGGCAGGATGTGGTCTCCGTAGTGCTCTCCTTCCTGGAGAGGGAAAAGCACTTCCCAGCGCTATTCTAAAAAGTGCTCGGCGGGAGATTGCTTAACAGCAAATTAAGAAAGGCACCGCCGGTAGCCTACTTGGGTAATTGCCCTCTCCCCCCTTAATGGGACAAGGGAGACACCTTACCTAACTCACTGGAAGGTCATGACATGGTTGTGACACGCAGCAGCTTGCCTGTGTCCACTCTTCCGTGCCTCATGACACGGTTCAGCGCCTGCTGCATTTCCTATAGGAACCCCTAGTGACACAATGTTGAGTGAGTGACAGACAGGGAATGCCTTTGTTACTGATGTAACCTCTGTTCCCTGATGGAGGGAATGAGACGTTGTGTCCCTCCTGCTGTGGCCTTGAACCGGCCGCTAAGATGGCCGGGACACTCTATAGGCTCCTCAGCATAAATCTGAATGAGTGATGCACGCCATCTCCTTTTATATCCGTATGTCCGGGGCGGAGAGTGGCATGCAAATTCCACTCGCCAATTTTCATTGGCCTTTTCTATTTTAAGCAAAGGTGATTGGGGCTCTCAAGATCGAAACCCTAGTGTCATTACATTGACACAACATCTCGTTCCCTCCATCAGAGAACAGAGGTTACTTCGGTAACCAAGACGTTATATATATTCACACTATGACTTGTGAATGTGTCACTCAACTGATATTGATGTAATGTTTAAAAATTCTGGGTTATCAGAAAAGCTTAACTTTGTAAATATTTACTGTCTTGATCATTTCGATTGCAACTGTGTGTATATATATATTGTAACACGGTTCAAGTGGGCTCCACTGCTCCAGGCATCCGGCAGTGAGCCCCTCCTCCCCTCGCAGACAGCAGCCGTTCCTCTGTGTCCAGGTGGCCGGCAGCGACTCCTCTGTCCCCCAGCGGACAGCCGCACCTGCTCCTTTGGGCGGACGGTAGTGGAGAGGACTCCACGACAGCGCAACCCTCCTCCTTCCTGGGCTTTGGCACCAGTGTAACACTTAAGATGGTAAAGGAGGAAGCTGGGACCAGCTTGACAACACATAGACATTTAATAACACTTTTTAGCGTACAAAGCACTGCTATTCAGCCAGCTGTGTCAAATCATAAAAACACTCAAATACACGGACAAGCTTTGTACATCTCTCTCCCGTCTGCCACTGTCTCTTCTCCTTAAATATTCCCGCCTCCCCTCGCTGGAATGCGAGGCCGGTGTGGCCGCAGGTGGAAGTCATTCGCCACTTATCTTCTCGGCCTTGCTCTGCCCAGAAGCCACTCGGATCCGCCCTGCTCACCAAATATTTATATATATATATATATATATATATATATATATAGATAGATAGATAGATAGATATGCATTGTATCAAGTTTAGTTGTAATTTGCTTGGTTTATTCAAAATAGATTATATTCATTATGTATTATTATATATACTACATATACAAGAGAGCCAGTACTTGTGCTCCCTCATTGATCCAAATCATTGATGCATGCTGCTACTGTATTTAAGTGATGTGATATCAGCAGAGAGGGTTAAAAAGAGATCTGCTGTGAATCTCTTGATCAATAACGCTTGCATAGTAAACAGGCAGAGGAAGAAAAAAGATTGTGTATCAGGAGAGCAGCATGTGTAATAACGTTTTTTCAAGTATCACTTTAGGTCTAAATCTATCTGCCACTCTCCAATAAATGCACAATAGAAATTAATTCATTAAAGCAAAAGGGGCGGAGGGAATGTGTGATGGGCTCAGAGCTTTTGTTTCCTCACATCTTAATTGTTTATTGATGGCAGATGTAAGGAAGGAAATTAACCTTAGCACACACTATTAGCTCTGTGGGACACAGAGACTTGTCCTAAATTGAAGAATGATATGCTGTCACTTGATTCCATGGATGGGACTATAACATGCTCCTGCACGCACAACCACAGCGACACAACCAGGAAGCAGAACGCTGTCCCTGAATTGATAGCATCCCAGAGCCATAAAAGAGAATGCTGAATGTTCTGTTTGCTAAATGCTCAGAGTGGTCTTGATGGATGAGACCCTAAGGTGTCTGTTTATAGCAGTGGCTAGTCAAGGCTAATTAACCATGTGCTCTCACAACTGCTTCACCAAATGAGCCAAGCGTCCCAGTACAAACCAATGCCAGACAGTGAAATCTAGGGCCCACATTCTCTGAATTGGGCTGACTGGATTCCTTCTTTACACAATCATTCCACTGCTAAATTGGATTTTATATCCAAATGCTCAATTATTTAAAGATCAGGAGGCAAAATGATAGCAAGCTTGATTACAAAATGATTATAGAGGGCTATTGTGCAAGGTAATATTGATAAAGAAATCTATTCCTGTTTCAGTTCATTTCCAAAAGTGCCCATGCTGCCCTACAAAGGCAAAATGCAGTAACTATGGCAACGCTGAAACTGAGAAAAACTGCACAGTTGCTCCAATTTGACATTCCATTATCTCTGAATTTGGTTTAAGTCAAAACCCCTCTGCACCAGGACAGATCATAGCCTAAGGCCAAGAGCACATTAATCCCTGTGAGTTTGAAACCTCCATTTTCAGTTTTCAAATGTCATCATTTTCCAAAGTATGCGGTCCTAGAGAATCTTCAAAAGTCTCAGTTTTGGGTGGAGGAAAACGCAGTAAATGTAGCAAAATCAATGCGTTTTCAAACAAAAATGTATTAGAGTAGATGTGGCCTAAAAGACCTGATTTTAGTCAATTTTGACAATATTTCCAGTTACCAGCCTGGTCTCATAGAATCATGCTACTATACCAACATTTTTCCAAAATGATTTTTACGTGGCTCTTGTACGTATCGAGGTAGTTTCCTGGTGAAACCTGGTAAACACTAGCGGAGTTTTAACAACAATTATTGACTTTCACACAACTCCCGAGTAAAACTGCAGATAATCAGTTCATATTCATGTACTTATTGCTCTGTTCCTCACACAGTGCTATCTTATGATATCAAAAACACTACTATAGCACTTAACTTGTAAGGCGATACATTTTAATGTTTGCATTACATAACCAAATACATTTACAAGCTTATTAAAGTTCCATCAAGTTGTGGTGTGGTATCTCAACTGATGGAGCATTGCACTTGCAATGTAAAGGACCAGGGTATGATTCCTGAATAGCACACAAGTAGACACATGAGTCGAAAGTGTCATAGACGCACCACAAAATTACCTGGTTGCTTCAGCAACTGCGTTTAATGTGCAAGGACAGAATTTTGAAGGTAACTCCAATCGCCTCCTTGAGTATTGTGGATTGTTGCTGTTACAGTAATGAAAAAACGCACGTTATGTTCAGCCGGAACACGTGTTGGCAATGCGTCAGCGAAGCGCTCGCCTTTGCATACACATACTTTCATAAAGTACAGTATGTGATATAAATATTTTAACTTCAACTGATGAACACATCAGCTTGAAAGACACAGCACTGCTTTTTTTTTTTTTAGAAAAAAATATTAGTTAATATCAAAAAATAATACTTTACCAGAATACAAAAAGACAGACTGATAATAAACTACAAAGGCAGTCTGTGGGTTTATTATGGCACTCATCTTCATTCTACAGTTTTGCATTGGAGAGTAATTACAGATGTTCTGGATGTTGTCAGTAGGGAAATCTAAACAGCCACGACATCAGAATAATCATTGATGGAATGTTTGAAACAATGAAAGGCTGTGGCTGCCATGCCTGAAACATTTCAATACCTTGTTTAACCCTTTAATGGATTAGGAATATTGTTTGATGAGATGACATTACAACTTTTCACACTAAATTTGAAGGTTTCTTGAGTGCTTTGAAAAATTTTGCACATTGCGAGAGAAAACTCATCGAGCAATTTCAAAGAGCTGGGCAGTTTGTCTACTTACTATTTGTCTCCTTTCAGCGAATGTCGTTGGTCATATTTCCGAACAAAAATCAAACAAAAACAGGTATATTTCCAAAAACAAACCCAGTCCCAGGGAGTCATTGTAATTCTCAAATGATCATGTTGGAAAATAATCACTACTGCTGTGACCACCCACAGTTTTATTCTTTCAGTAAACAATGGTTTCATAGAAGAGAGACACAAACAGTCATATAAGCTGCAGTATATCAGTACGAATTTTTTTTTTTTTTTTTTTTTAGGAGAACCACTATAAATATCAAACTATATTCCGATGTAAAGAGCATTCACCAGTCTTTTCACTAACCCTGAGGTAAATCACTGTCATTTCACTTTACAGCACTGAGATGAAGCCTTAACAAATTCCTAATAAATAAATATGATTGATTGGTTGAGCATTTTTGTCTTATTTTCTGTAAAAAATACCTTAAACATCCTTAAAACAAGAAAAGATTACTCGAGAAGCTGAATGGCATAAGATATTAAGTCTTGTTTTCAGAGAAATCTAACTAAATTTGGTGGGCTTTATGCTTAAAATGAGAAAAAAACTATTTAAACTAACTAATGTGGTAAGAAAAATAAACTTGTTTTCTCTTTTAATCAAGATTTATTGGCAAATAGTTTTTTTCTTGTAATGAGCATAAATGTTACTAAATTTTGTTAGATTTCTCTGAAAACAAGACTAAATATCTTATTTCATTTTGCTTCTCAAGTACAGTATATGTCTCTTATTTTAAAAATGTTTAGATATATTAACTGGAAACAAGACCAAAATAATCAATAAGAAAATGATTTTTGCAGTGTGGTGGCTCTCTAAATGGGATGAATTATTATAAGTGAATGGCTTGTTGTGAGATTGTAATCAAAATTTAGAACAGAACTTACACTCTTTTGAAAGATCTCAAACTTTTTGTGGTGCCATTGTCGAAGTATAGGTCTCAGCGGAACAAAAATAGGCGATTTCCCAATCAGTGGGCGTTTCCAAACCGGGATGGGCATTTTTCAGCTATTAGGGCTCCAAACTGCGACTAAATGGTCGCATTTTACGACCATTTTTCCTAACAGTGTGATTAAACTTAGCAAGAGGTCACACTGGTGCAAAAACAAAGTTAGCCGACTCTCTGATTTGTGTGCTCTCGTTTTTTTTGTTGCGTATGAGAAATATCAAACCGATCCGTCAGCGCAGTTCAAGGCTCAATGGACAGCTCAGTACAGAGCACGTGCGTTTACACGTGGACCAGTCTCGAGCTCTCAGACGCACAGATCATCATCATCATAAAATAAACAGTGCTGCGAGAAGCACGGAGAAATCTGCGCCATATGACAGACAGAAATTGTAAGGCTTTAAATCCACACATCACAGATATTAAAAAACTATTTACAAAGAACTTAAAAATATCAGGGTAGTGAGGGAATACAATTAAATTTCTGGATGTGTTTTTCTTACTAAAAATGCCAAAATTAGTTTTATGGTTAATGTCCATCTTGGTTTTACTTTTGCCTTTGGTTACTATGATCTTATTGCAAATACCACAGTTAAAACTACAATGAAACTTAAAATCTAAAATCTTTTCTAATGCTCTCTGATTGTAGAAAAAGGCTTTGTTTGTCTTCAGATGACTGTACTTAAATCAGCAAGATCCTGATGAAAAGAAACCATTAAAGACACAGAACCTCCCCTCGACCTTGAACAACTTCGATGCTGGTGCGACCATCTGTAGAACTTGGTGGCACCGGTCCTACCACTTTCAAAAGTTAGTCTAGAGCCCCGACTATCCAACAAAATTTGGGAATATCTATGTAGTAGGCAAATCAAGTAAAGCGGTTGAAAAATGGCCATCCCGAATTACGCCCATTTTTGTTCTGCAGAGACAACAGTCCACCATTGTCTGCAAATTAATTGTATTTGGCTATAAAGGAGGATATGCAGTGCTTTTGAAGCATCCATCCATCCATCTTCAATAGCCGCTTGTCCTATGTAGGGTTGTGGGGACTGCTGGGGCCTATCCTAGCTTTCTTGGGACAAAGGCTCAAAAACACCCAGGACAGGTGACCAGTCCATCACAGGGCTAAGACACACAGACATACTGTACACATTCACAACCATGGGCAATTTAGAGTCTCCAGTTAAATTGATCTGCAGGTTTTTGGACTGTGGGGGAAACCGGAGCACCCGGAGGACACCCACATGGACACGGGAGGAACATGCAAACATGCCCATTTTTTAAGCAGTCATCTAAAAAAAAAAAAAAAAGAATGACTACCCTTGTATTTAATAAATAAATAAAGCAAAAAATACTCTTCTAGGCAGAAAACACTAGCTCTACAACCCTTCTGAGGTGCTTGTCCCTGTCATTGGACCATGCTCCCCTTAAGTGTTTGTATGAATTTCATGTCTCCTTATAAAACAGCATGCAATAAATGTTCCACTTTTCTCCCACCTCCAACCCTTTTCCCCTCTGAAAAAGTGTGTCAACCATTTTCCTCCCTCTCATAATCCATACCGCCGAGCCATTCATCCTAATAGGAGCAGCCATATTCCTTTTGCAGCATGACAGCCTGAAGCACCATTACTTTGCACTCTTTAAAAATTACAGCAAAAAACTTTTCCCAAATTTTTTCTTCATGTGAGGAATGGGGCTCGCATGTAGTGGCAGGTTCCCTGGAGACAGATCTCACTGACCTGGTAATTAAAGGATTTAGTGGCCCTTTGAGACAGGGGAAGGAGGGGTGCCTACTTCTCCTCTCTCTCTCCTCTGACATCTGTTACTTAGATCTAATGGGACTTCAGTCAAAACACAGGGGACAGAGGTCAAAACTGTCTCTCTTTCCGGTGAAGTATTTTCCAGCTAACTTTCCTAATAGAATATTTATGTGCCTTTTTTATAGTCAGTACAATTTTGGTTCTCAAGACTAATCAGCCGATGTTTGTGTAGGTCTTAAGACATCTAACGAGATTTCATCAAGCTGTTTATCAACAATTTTAATAGGAAGGTAATGATATGTTCTGCTTAGAAGATGTACTGAGTCGATTGCAGAAAACACACTGCAGTTGTGGTGTCGTGGGAAGTTTGGTCGCATGGCAGAAGACAAGCCGCATAGCCTGGATGGCACATTTGCGCTGCCAGCACGTTTTCACTGCCAGCATTGTTTTTATCCAAATAAAGTCATACAAATAGCTTCCTTACCTGCTACATGTTACTGCCCTGACCACGAGTACATATAGTGAACACATGTTGATGAACTAACGTAGAGAGCATAAATGGGGAGCTTATGTTTTGACCAGTAAATGCAGAAAATAAACTGTGTGCAGAAACTTGAGTAATGAAGCTTGGAATTCAAACGTAGTGAAAAAAGCCCCATAGAGAACAAAGGCCCCATTGTTTAGAAAGCTTCATGGTCCTATGCTAATAAAGTAATTAATAGTTTCAGTGACCCATAGTAATACAAATCTCTCCACTGTAATGACAACAGATGACTCTGATAAAATGAAACATGTGACATAGCTGAATATGAAATAATACCTTGATTTGATTTGATAATTTCTCGTATTTGAGCACAATCTACATTGTGCTGTTGAAATAAAATACAGAAATGTAATGAGCAATGCCTACCGCTAGGTGTCAGAGGACATGTAGCAATGATGATGCGTCCCCTTTTAGTAAATGCGAATGTGGACATATGAGAAAAGAAAACACAGTGTGATTGACGAGCGAAAGGAGCGAAAACACAATGCAAGAAGCATCATCTTGACGAATGATTGGACCCAATGCATTTAAGTACTTGTGCGTAAAGACGTGCATGAATATTGGAAACTGCCTCCCAAATAGGAGAATGCTCAGGCATGCAAACACTGTCGTAACATCTGAGAAATGTGCACCCGTTCTTGGATGCCCAAGTGGCGTGAATAAAAGCAAAAATCGCTGTTGCAGTGAGGCATTTTTCGCTGTCCTTTTCTGCATATCGCAGCCCACTTCAGCATATCGCGGTGCCGTTTTGTGGCCAGTTCTGTACAACGCGATGGCCCATTTCAGCTTATCGCGGCCCATTTGGCCCCGTTTCGCAGCCAGCCCTTCGGGAAAAGTCCCAGTTCTCCTGATGGCCAGTCTGCCCGTGCTTACAATGGAAATCAATGGGGCGAATCAGTAAACGTTTATATACTCATTGTTTCAAAAGTATAGACACAGGATGTAAACAATATTACGTTAACGTGATTTTCTGTGTAAAGATATTGTATATAAAATTTTTCATGATGTAATACCGCAAACCATAAAACAACCATAAATATGCCAACTTAACTTTACAGCTCAATTGATATGAGTTTGAACAGAACAAAATATGGTAGTGCATTTATACAATTCTAAGCTTCACATTTCTGCCTTGAAACTTTTCAAAAATGTGCCCCATTCACTTCAGTAGTAAGTAACTCACCATAACCCAGATTTTTGCTTTTTCTTTCTTTTTTTTTTTTTTTTTTTAAAGAAAAGGGGTGACGAGTCAAATTATTATTATTTTATTTATTTTTTCTGTGGTAATCAACATAATACCACAAATGCTGCTGATTGAGCTTACCTTGACCACTAAGCCTGAACTATTCCTTTAAAATCAATATGATTATATAAGGGAAATTTTATATTTTTTGGTGCTTTGACAGGTCACTATTTCCTTTAAGTTTACCCCCATTTTAATCACTTTTTTTTTTTTTTGCCTTTACCATTTCATGTGGAATGGTCCAAAAAAACAAATGTTTCATGTACTCTTTCAATTACTGAGGTAATAAAAACTGCATAAATAAGGCAATTCATGAATTCATTCTCTCATTATTTGGGGCAACCAATAATCCTCTCAGCAGTCCGAACTGTCCTTTGTAGTCTTCTGATATCTGATTTAGTAGCTGAACCAAACCAGACAGTTATTGAAGTGCAGAGGACAGACTCAATGACCGCTGAGTAGAACTGTATCAGCAGCACCTGTGGTAGGTTGAACTTCCTCAACTGGCGAAGGAAGTACAACCTCTGCTGGGCCTTTTTCTCAGTGGAGTCAATGTGGGTCTCCCACTTCATGTCCTGTGAGATGGTAGTGCCCAGGAACCTGAATGACTCCACTGCTGCCACAGTGCTGTTTAGAATGGTGAGTGGGGACAGTGTTGGGGTGTTCCTCCTAAAGTCCACAATCATTTCCACTGTTTGGAGCGTGTTCAGCTCAAGGTTGTTTTGACTGCAACAGACAGCCAACTGTTTAACCTCCCTTCTGTATGCAGACTCATCGTCATCTCGGATGAGGCTGATGACAGTGGTGTCGTCTGCAAACTTCAGGAGCTTGACAGAGGGGTCCTTGGCGATGCAGTTGTTGGTGTAGAGGGAGAAGAGTAGTGGGGAGAGCACACATCCCTGGGGGGCACCAGTGCTGATTGTACAGGTGCTGGAAGTGAATTTCCCCTGTCTCACAAGCTGCTGCCTGTCTGTCAGAAAGCTGGTAATCCACTGACAGATAGACGTGGGAACAGAGAGTTAGTCTGGAGTTAGAATTTAGTCCGGAGAATAGCTGGGATGATGGTGTTGAAAGCCGAACTGAAGTCCACAAAAATGATCCTTGCATATGTCCCTGGTCTGTCCAGATGTTACAGGATATGATGCAATCCCATTTGCAATAAGCAAATTGAAGGGGATCTAGAAAGGGTCCAGTGATGTCCTTCAGGTGGGCCAACACCAGTCTCTCAAATGACTTCATGACCACAGACGTCAGGGCGACAGGTCTGTAGTCATTAAGTCCTGTGATTTTTGGTTTCTTTGGGATGGAGATGATAGTGGAACGTTTGAAGCAGCATGGGACTTCACACTGCTCCAGTGATCTATTAAAGATCTGTGTGAAGATGGGGGCCACCTGGTTAGCACAGGATCTAAGACATGCAGATGAAACGCCATCTGGGCCCTGTGCTTTCCTTATCCATTGTTTTCGAAAGACGCGGCTCACATCATCTTCACAGATCTTAAGTGTAGGTTGAATAGCAGGAGGGGGGAGGAGGGGGGTTGCAGGATGTGTTGGTGTTTGTGTGAAGTGAAGATCAGAGTGGGTGTGGGGTGTGAGATTGGGCCTTTCAAATCTACAGTAGAACATATTCAGGTTGTCAGCCAGTTGTTGGTCCACCACAGGGTTGGGGGGTAGGAGTCCTGTAATTCGTAAGTTGTTTCATGCCACTCCACACTGATGCAGGGTCGTTAGCTGAAAACTTGTTTTTCAGCTTCTCAGAGTATCTTCTTTTAGCCACTCTGATTCCCTTATTCAGTGTGTTCCGGGCCTGATTGTATAAGACTTTATCCCCAACTCTGTAAGCATCCTCTCTGGCCTGACGAAGCTGCCTGAGCTCTGCTGTAAACCATGGTTTGTCGTTGTTAAATGTTAAATAAGTCCTAGTAGGAATGCACATATCCTCACAGAAACTGATAGGTCTGTGGCTGCAACCTCAAAAACACTCCGATCAGTGCATTCAAAGCAGGCTTGTAGTTCCAGCTCTGCTTCACTGGCCATGTCTTTACAGTCCTTAATACAGGCTTAGCAGATTTTAATTTATGTCTGTAGGTTGGAAGAAGATGAACCAGACAGTGATCAGATAGTCCCAAAGCTGCTCTAGGGACAGAGCGATATGCATCCTTTATCGCTGTGTAGCAATGATCCAGTATGTTCCTGTCTCTGGTTGGGCATGTAATGTGCTGTTTGTATTTGGGCAGTTCACGTGTGAGGTTTGCTTTGTTAAAATCCCCAAGAATAATAATAACTGAGTCCGGGTATTGTTGTTCTGTGTCTGTGATTTGATCAGCCAGCTGTTGCAGCGCTGCATTCAAACACGCGTTTGTCGCGATATACACACTCACCAGAATAAACGAGGAAAACTCCCGCGGCGAGTAGAAAGGCTTACAGTTAATAAAGAGCACTTCCAAATTAGGACAGCACATCTTCTTTAACGTTGTTACATCTGTACACCAACTTTCATTGATTTAAAAGCATGTTCCACTGCCTCTCGTTTTCCCCGTTAACTCCGCAAAGTGATCCGCTCTGAACAGCTGAAAGCCCGGCAGATGTAACGCGCTGTCCGGAATGGCTTCACTCTCCCAGGTTTCTGTGAAGCACAAGGCAGCAGAGGTTGAAAAGTCCTTGTTTGTGCACGTGAGGAGATGTAGTTCATCCGTTTTGTTAGGGAGAGAGCGGAGATTCGCTAGATGAATGCTCGGCAGCGTTGTTCGAAAGCCACGCCGTCGGAGCTTGACCAGCGCACCGGCTCGTCTCCCTCGCCTGCAGTCTCATAGCGCGTTTAAACAACACAGCCGCGCCTCTCACTAAAATGTCAAACCAAACATCCAAATATTTAAAATCCGGGAAAAGATTGACTGGTATATGCTGTTGAATGTTCAGCAGTTCGTCTCTGGTAAAACTGACTGGAAAAAGGTTACTAAACACAGGACAAACAAACAAAAACAACAAAACAATAGAAGCGCTCCATACTGAGGCGGCCATCCGCGGCGCCATCATGATGATTATGGATGATTATGGCATTAATAGATGTTAGGCAGAATGTTCAGCCAGTCACCGTTTACTTTCATTGTATGGAGAAAAAAATAAAAAATATAAATCAATGAAAGTGAATAGTGACTGAGGACATAAATCCCTAACATTGTGCCCAAAATCTCCTTCAGTGTTCCACAGAAGTTAGAACATCATATAGGTTTGGAACGGCATGAGGGTGATGACAGAATTGTCATTGCTGGGTAAATCATCCCTGAAAGTAGCATGTTTCTAGGTTTTCAGCATGATTATGTACTGGAAAATGGAAATGTCTAGCTGTATTTTCTATTTCCTCTTATGGATTCAGAACTTGTAACAGCAGATTACTTATTCAAGGTCTTCTCTACACTCCTCCATAAGGCTTCATTCTTTAGAGATCTTTTGATGTTTCCTCCATGTGAAGTAAACACAAGCATAAGAACATCTGAAAGGCACTGTATTATTCACAGTCTTGAATGACATAACAGTTCACTTTTTGAAAAGAGGAAGAACAGATACTTTTATTCAGTTTGAACCCAGACACACAGACTCGCTCTACAATTCGCCAAGAGACTCTGCTCTGACTGTAAACTAGTCTACAGACCCCGGCATCAGAAAAATCCATGTCATCTGAAGAAAACGACAACATACCATGTACATACAATCTCTTTCATCAGCCCTGATTGACACACTCAAATGCTTCCGCTGCCATGTGGAGTCAATCAAAATCCATTGCCACAGAATGAGCCTCTGCTGTATCCATTGGATATTATCAGCTATTCTCAACTCAGACGAAAGTTATGGGTATGCCTTAACAAAATCTGTACCGGTCATGGTAAATGTGCAGATTCTCTGCATAAGTGGGGAAAAACATTTTCCCTACAGTGCGACTGTGGCGCTCCAAACCAAACAATCCATCACATCGCCACGGAATGTCACCTCCGATCCTATCAGGAAATTGGGTCGATTTTATGGAGGCAGTACCATCTGCATTAGAATGGATCAAACAACTGGACATTGATATATGATCATTTTAACTATTCTGTTATATTGTTATTTTTATATGTCATATTTTGGATCATATGCGCTTACACGATGTACTATACAATCCTTTTATACTGCATGTAAGCTATATGCTAAAAAAAAAAAAAAAAAAAAGCTATTCTAGAAAATAAATGTGCTGCAAGCAATTTCAGGCACTTTGCTAACTTCTGCCATTTTTTTTTTTTTTTTTAACTTCAAACCCATTCTCCAAAAACATATTAACAAAACCGATGACAGCAATCCTCAAGGAGGTCTATAATACCTGTAGAGAGCTAACTGTAATAATTCCCATTTATCTCAAAGGCAGTATGTGACCTGAATGCTGCAATTTTTGCCTCTTTGCCTCAGTTCCTAAAATGTCGAGTCAATAACCAGGGGCCAGATTCACTAAAATCTTCTTAAGAGAAAGAAAAAAAACGTTCTCACACTCTCAGAAAAACATGGCACTGTTTAAGGTACAAATCAGTCATTGTGGTGATACCTGTGTTTTGGGAACATCTACCTTTTTTTTGCTTAGTGTCTATTTGCACCACATTGTAAATAGCATCTGCCACACAGTGCAGCTATTTGCTGCACCCCAATAGTCTGTGGAACTACAGAAATATACAACAAAATAAGCAGTAGGTGTTGCTGTAGTGGCATTGGGTGTAAAGGCAGTGTGAATGTGTACTGTTGTCCTAGCAACCTCGGTTGGAATCCACATTTTGTCCTACTCTTTTTCCCATCATATTTCCTGTTTCCACTACTTAAAATTATTGATAAATATGAATATAAATGTTGATTTCATGGCATTGTTATGTTCACAGTGAATGTCGGGGAGTGCAGAGAAGGGTTTGATCTGGAGGCGGAGTGTGTAGATCGCACACGGTTCCCGCAGCTCGGCATCACTTGTGTGTAAACTGCATCATTGCTTTACTATAGTAATATTGTAGTTACCATGTTTTTTGGCAGAAAGCTTTAATGCAGTTAACCATGGTGTTAGTAATATGGTGGTAATACAGTAACCATGGCTAATTTTATGTTTACTGTAAATGTATAAAAAATACTATGGTGAAACCATGGTTACTGTAGTAAAACCAAGGTTATTTTTTTCTAAAGTAAGGTTAGGTTTAGGGGTGGGGTTAATGTAGTGTGTCTGTGGGACTCTAAATAAACACAGTAAACACACTGCAGTAATTCCCATACTGTATGTTAGTATTTAAATATGGGTGCAATTAGTATCTACCATTATTTGCACCAGGGTTGGGGTGAAAATAATATCTGCCACTATTTGCACTGGGGTGTAAATAGCATATACCTGACACAAAATTTGTGCCAATACGATATTCAGTTATTTAGAGCAACATCTGCCGATACCCATAGTTTGGTGTTTCTGCTTTTTATATGCTACCTGGTTTCAAATAACTAATACTATAATAATAAGTTAATTTAAATAATAACTTCATTCATAACTTCACTAATTGTCTTACACGTTGTCCTATCCACTTTTGATTGACAAGAAATAAAACCATTTTAAACAATCAACCTATGTCTGATAGTGCAGATAATTGCTTTTATTAGCCGACACCAATGGTTAGCCGATACATCGGTGTATCTCTAAAATAAACATTACTATACATCCAAAGAAAGAAATGCTTTCAATCCTAAGACACAAGCAAGTTGCAAATTTGCAGGCAAAATTCTCGCACCTTTATTCACCACCTGCATCTGGATACCAATATCACCATGCATGAATTCCAGCAGGGAGCCTACGAAAACCTATCAAAGCTCGAATTCCTCTATGGGGAAGAAAAGGTTCTGAAATGAGCAGTGGCAAGAAGCTTTGAGACTGAAGTCAGCCCTTTGAAATAGCATTCCCAAGACGAGTATTGCCATGAGATAAAAGGCTCTAGAGCGCTTTTTAATCACATTGCCCATTGTGCTTATAGCATTTGCATTTGCCCCACGCCCTTTTCATTTGCATTCATCATTACCGTGCTGTCGGCTCTTATCGACGTTGCTCTCTTAGGGGAGGAAGGGAGCAGCTTGCTGTCGAAAGGGGGGCTCTGCAGTGGCATGAGCCAGAGGAGTGCAGGGGCTCCAAATGCACTTTGCCTGTCGGGTGGAAGACGGGACTGACAGACTGTGCCAAAAGCTGGTGTCACTTTGTACAAGTTCACCAGTTATAGAGCTCATTAATCACGCTGATGTCATTAGTCAATGTTGGTTTCCACAAGGGCACGCATGCGCTCCCGTCTGGATCCATCCATCCGTATGGTTTCGATCACCCTGTGGTAAAGGCTCTCAGCTGTGCTCTGCTTTTGTTCAAAGCTGCACTTCTATGGATACTTGGACTTCATCAAAGCGCTCTGATGCTGAACTTCAAGGCAGAGGGCTATTGTTATTTAAATGTCACGTTAAACAGATAATTCTCCTGCGCTCGAAGGCTAAACTTTCCTCCAAGTTTCTTCCATTCAAGAGAAGCGAGACGATGCATTGAATCGTTCTCGTCTTAGTTGGAAGCGTTCCTCCAACTTAAGCTCGGTCACACAAAAGCGTTTCTCCCGAGCCTGTTTCCATATGATAGGAAATAAGATGTGTCATGGGTATATGCAGCTTTACTGTCACTTTCTTTTCTTTGAAACCCTCAGCCGCTAAAAGCAGCCTTGGGCTTGGAACACGACAGCTTTCATGGAGACGAGTGGGATGTGAGAGAGGATTTAAAGGAAAACAACTGAGTGAGGGAAAGTGTGAAGGAGAGAATAGAGGCAGATGGGCGCCCAGTGCCTGCCGCAGCTTCTGTAATGCCACGGCGGGCACCCACAGCCCTAATGTCACCGCTTATCTGATGGGGGGCCGCCATCACAATCTGCTCCGATTTGGCCTCTCCCACCCTTCCTTATAGGCTGTTGGATAATTTACAGAGGCCCTACACTCCAGGGGCCGGTTGCACCAGCTGTGCGTGAGTTCAAACTTAGCCTAGTTGTGGCATAAATGGGCACTAAGTCACAATTTGTATTAGTATTTATTTATCACCCCTCATTTATTTTAGATACAGTTCCTATAATATTGTTATTTACATAGGGCAAATATACTATTTATTAAATCTACTTTTATTACATATCATATTTTAATGGGGATATAATTTATTACAGATGACAGTTACATAAGCAAACAAGGTTTGAACATCAGCCATAACAAGATCAAATTGAAGTTCACGGATTTTTAACACTTCTGTGTATAAATTCGAAGGCTGCTTATTGGATCAATACAGGTAAACGTCATAATATGTGACTACGCATTACATTAAGGAGAGCTTACGATGTACTAGTTAAGTCTTGCATTAAGAACAGGTGGTGCAACCAAATTAAGCACTGACTTAGTTACAAACTAACTAGCAGTTAAGAAGCCCTTAGTGTGAACTTTACGTCCTAACTTACGTGAGAACTTATGCAAAGCTGGTGCAACCCTACCCAGTTCCTTTAAGGTTCCCCAGAGGCTCTGGAGTCTCAGACAAATTGGTTGATCAGTGCGGTTGTAAGGCCTGGTCCAGACATTTTTTTTTTTATCGCCTAATTTACTGACCAGGAAAAAAAATTGACCATAAACTTATATGAGGCCGAGGAGAGTTGGACCGACCATCATTAAATTCTCTGAGCTGTCCTATAGTAACACATGCCATCTGGGTAAACTCCCCTTGTGGTTTTACAGAGCAGTGACATAACAAAACCAGAAAACAGACGCTTCCAAGCCCCCAACCTGTCAGCATATAAGCAAAAGCTTTAGAGGTACAGCTGAACTTACCATATTTCAGAACATCACGCCAAGAGGCTTGGTGTGGCCCACACAGGAATTAGACAGATGGAGAATGATGATTTTCTGAAAGCTTCCAACCAGCAGAAAGCTCCATTTGCTTGCCCTAGAGCACAGACCCAGTTTTACTGAGTGTTGAGTAAGGGTAGAGTATTCCACTCCAGGGCCAGCATGACAAACAAATACAAGCCTTGCCAGTAGATCCTTTTCCCAATGAGCAATTTATAAGAGCTTGTTTCAAAAGGATGTTTACATGGAATCTGCCTGGAAAGTACGGATAGGTCTAGTATTATTAACGTATACTTCATTGTAACAGTTCTAATGATGTATAATTGACTTTAGCAAAATGAAACAGAAATGAGTCAGAACATCTACTGCTTTAACGTTTAGCTGTGGTAGATATATTTGCGTGGCATGGCATTGAACTGCTGTATGTTATTTACAAGTGAAAGTGATGAAGGATGAAATAATGTGAAAATTTTGAGTAGGACATTTTTTAAAACAAGTCAAGACGAGAAATTTTTTATTTTTATTTAGGGGTGTTGTAAAGCACAATGTGGTGTTTAGTTGTTTACAGTTGCTGAGCAACATTTCAATTTGCTGATTTAAAGGAATAAGGTTCAATACAAGTTACTCTCCAAACACAAAGGTTAAGCTCCATTGACATGATTTGTGGCATAATCTTGATTACCACAAAAATGTATCAAATTAGTAGTTAGTTTAGTTTATGTTAGTTCATATTGCATTAACTCATGTTAACATATACAACTTTACATACATATTAGAAAATGTTGAAATTACCACTAACTACGACAAACAAATGATGTAAAATTATTGTTCATTGTTATTTCATGTTAACAAATGGCACCTTATTGTAAAGTGTTACTAAAATTATATTTTATTTACACTGTAAAGTATTTATACATTATGATAATATTTGTTGAGCTGCCTTTATGCTAATTTAAATGAAACTACAATAAAATAAATTACATTAACACTTTACAATAAGGTTCTATTTGCAAACATTAGTAAATGAATTAGGTATCATGATTTAGCAATGAACAATATTTATAACATCGTAACTTAATCTAGGTAAATGTTGATTTATACAAATACAATTGTTCATTGTTGCTTCATTATGCATTAACTAATGTTAACATATAAAAATGTTTATTTAAAAAAAAATATTATACAGTATACTGTCATTAACTTTTATAAAGGTTTTAAAACATGCTGCAAAGTAAGAGTACTGTTCATTGTTATAGTAGATAACTAATGTTAATAAATACAACCTGAAACACGTCTTTAGCTCTTTTATGAAAGAGGAAGCGGGAGCCGGGCAAATAATCCAGCATAAATCTTTTTTATTCATACACTTTTCAGTCTACAACAATGGTTTGCTTTTCAGCACAAAACAAAAACACACAGATCAACTCTGCTGCGTGCGTCTCTCTCTCTCTCTCTCTCTCTCTCTCTCTCTCTCTCTCTCTCTCTCTCTCCCTCCTCTGGCAGTCTGAACTGCCCTTTTATCCCTCTTCAGCTCTCACTGCAACACAAAACAGCTGTTAGAGGTGATTTCCCAACGGTGCCAATCCTTACCGTTCTTCCTCTCACAGCCTCTCTCTCCACAGACGTCTCTCGGCCACGTCCACATCAGTGTCACCAAAAGTGTCACCAAAAGTACTACATTACATTAATGAGAGTTCAGGGGTAAAATGTGCTAAACTGTCATGAATATAATGTCACAATGCAACTATTTATAATGTTCAAATTTGCATTATGCAAAATATAATTTCTCTCTTTTTTTCAGGATGAAATATGACTTGTGAAATGTTTTAGTTCAACAAACTCTAGTTAACCTCCTCCTTCTCCAGAGAAAAAAAACACAGCTCTATCTTGATCCAAACTTTGATGTCATGCTGACGCTTAATAATTTATCATGAACTTGAGCATAAGACATCCCATACAGAGAAGTTCCTTTTCCCAGCTGATGGTGAGTGTGCCAGTTGGCATTAATGCTGGCCAAGTGTCTGTATGTTGTTTTGCAGTGCGTGTATTGGAGAGAAATCTCTACAAAGTCAATGTTGATTTAAAAGAAAAACAAAAGAGCCTGCATTATATCAGCAGGGCAATAGGACAATAGAGTTGACTTCCAAGAGCTTTCAGAAACAGCAGAAAAATAAATTAATTTCAAATCACTGTTTGGAAGGATTAGACAGGGTTGGTGGCTTTAGGGTTGCGTTCTTAGATGGAAAGGGTCGGGGCAAGCATTGGTGCACAACACTTAACTGCGATCAAACAAAAAAGGTATTTCATGTCTGAATTTAGAAGCTCTGTAGTCTTTAGACAAAGTACGATTCATTAAATGGTGTTAAACTTGCTTAATACAACAGAGAAAAAAGCAATGAAAAAATAAGGGTTTGGAACTAATTGCTCCTTTATCAATTATTCTGAAGCACATTCACATGGCACCTTCCCTCATTATTTTCTCATTGTTCCTCATTTCAGAGAAAGGTTGACCAAGGCTTGTACAAAGGAACAGTAAATAGCAGGGGACATTACTGGTGGCACACCAAAGACGCGAAAGGTGTGTTCAGCTCTGTGTGAGGAATATGGTTCCTGAGTATTGAACAATGTGAGAGAAGGTGATCAGAGCACTACACTGTGCAGATTTGAGTCCCCGCAGGTGTTTTTGGCAGTGTAGATCTCAACCTCTGCCAGCACTGGCCACATGGTGCACACAGTTAGCCTGCTTTAATCACCACCACAGTCCAGTCAATGCAGGACTAACAAGCTCTGCTGTTGTTTAAAGGTGCACTCAGAAATTGTTTCCTCATTAAAAAAGCTTTAAGTAATAGCCTAGTACTTTTGAAAAATAAGTTTAAAATCACATACACTCATACAGTATCAGTAGTCTAATAAAAGCTGATTTATATTTAAATGCAAATATCCTGGCTCTTGCAAATTCCTTGGGTACATTTGTATATATTACAAATTGTTTTCAGGGATATATCTTTGAATAGTTGGTACTTACACATCTGGATGGACCAAGACAATACATTTTTCAATACCTCACCAAGACAGACATTTTGACTGATCACACACAGCTTTCATCGCGAATCCCAAGTGCTCTTCTTGCATGCATGCACATGCATGAGTGCTTGAAAGCAGCTGGCAACAAGACAGCCTGTGGGTACTGAATTGAGTCTGTATTTGGTGTTATCGATAATATAGAACGACCAGTCTCATTAATTTCTATTTCTATATATATTACTTAATATTCAAATCTATTTATAATCTAGTATCAACTTGATATTTAAGCACTGGTGTTTTTGACATCACTACAAGATGATTGAAACATTCAGGGCTTTACTGAAAACATTCAGGGCTTAAGACCCGGTAGCCCACCCCAGCACCGCCAATGGGCGTAACTTAACATTTTATCTTCCCTTCCCCCCAAAAAAATAAAAACAGAGAGACTATTATGCAAAAACAGCCTATTTTCTAACACATTAGGTTAAACTGTATTCTCATAACTAGTTAACCGTCTTTTCTTTTGACCATTTGCTGATTTCTTTCTGGTTTTATTTATTTATTTATTTATTTATTTTTTTTATTGTTTGCTGGTGACAACTTTAACTTTTTAAGACAGAACTACCATAAGCTTTGAAGTTTTTAAAATCCACAAGTTAGTATTATTCCAAATTTCTTTAAATAGGTTTTCATAAAATTGGCTTAATTGACAAATCTGCGGTGAAGTACAGTTTTAGCTTCAAATGGTTGGTTTAGTTGGTTGGTTTAGTTCAAGGCTCAGAACTCTTCTTGTTTTTACATTTGAATGATAAACTATTCCCCAAAGCAACCCAAAATGGTGAAAAAGTGGAAGGCACTGTTGCATGCTATTCCAAGAGCAGAGAACCATGATTCGCTCATGATTTCGTGTCAGCATCACATAAATCTCTGCTCCATATTTAAAGAGATGGGAATATATTATTTGTAGCTGAAATGCATATTCATTGTTGTTGAAAATATTGGTATTTGAAATATTGTGAAATATTGTGCAAGAACCTTTTATATATATTATATTTCAGCCAATGGTGGAGCCAAACCGAGATAAGTCCAAGGCGTCTGCCATACATTGGCCAGCATAACATAAACATTGCACCTTTAACTTCTGTGATATACTACATGTATTTAGATTTTTTTCTCAACTTCAACTACTATTCACAAGCTGAAGTGAATGCTAATTTATTCCTGAATTTCTGTTCAGGAATATTTTACCCACTTTCACAGCTACCGGTTGCTCATTGATTATGCGGTTGAGGAGCTTGTGTTTGAAGCAACCAGACTGCTCTGTTATGTTGCAAATAAGCTATTAGCAAGGGACAGAGAGCGACTTCCTCTCCAGTTCAACCACTAATAAACACACTGATGGGCAGGACCTCTCCCCGTTCCCCCCGCTCCAAAATTTTAATGAATTAACATGATTATTCACAACTTGATTTTTGGTTTCTAATTAAAATAAAGAGTTCTGCGCCAGCACTGAAATTTGTTGCAGTTTTCAAGAGGCTTCAATGTTCAGGTACTGTGCATGGTAGATTATTTTAAAGTGCCACTGTAGTATCTGTACAAGTAACGTGGATAGCATAGCACAGATAATTTGGTCTTGGAACAATTTGATGAGAAATGTTTTAGTTCATCCTGAAATTACTGATTGAACTTGATTGAAGACGATGGTATGCCGGCAAATCTGAGCACAGTTTGAGACATTGTTGAGTTCTCTTCTGAAACACTAGAAGAGACTTAAATACAATTATATTAACCATGTGTGACTCCATGTCCTCATGCCCGGACATTATGTTTTGTCTTTGTTATGCGAAATGCATTATTTAATTTCATTTAAACCGAGTGTTCTCAGTTCAGGACACTCTGGGCTGTTATGAAGGGGTTAAACTTTCGAGTCATGTGACAAAACAACATGGCGCGATCACAGAGGAGTTTGTCTATGGGAGAAACACCAACAAAACTACATCTGGTAAGAAACCTTTTTTTATTGAAACCTGTCTAAGTCAGACTGTTTGAGTCTCTAATTTCATCCAATTTGCAATTTTTTTTAAATTTCATTGATTTATCGTGAAACGGCACGCTGTTAAACACAATGACTAAAGACGAGGACAGTAGGACTATTTTTTCCCCTAGAAATCCTATATTCACTGTGCATTATCACATCAAGAATTAATAGGTTTATCCTAACGCTGACAAATGTTGCTTTATATGGAGTTAGTATGAAAATAAGGTGCATTTCAAACTGTTCTGAGACAGTGCAGACAGACAGCACACTGGAGGTTGAGTCATTCACTAAATAGCGAGCAATCAATAGCTTTCCTATGCAGCCAGGTGCATACACTCCAAACCTCCAGTTAAAAGTTCAGTTTCAGGCTGCATGGGACAATGATAATCAGAACATAGATTCAGAATTTATAATGTATAATTTTATTTTAACATGGTTGGCAGTGATTGGATGATGCTGGCCATTACTTTGAATCAGAATTATTTATGCTAATTTCTGATTGGTAAAATGCTTCAGCACTGGCTATCACTTGACTGTGCAAAGAGTGAACATTAAGATTTTGTTGCTAGTTACAAATCAAAAAGGGAAATGAAAAATGCACACAGCAGTCGCATTTGGGTCTCAGGAGGTTAAATATCATATGGAATTTCTATGGATTGTTGTTTAATAGGCTTTCAAAATGTTTTTTTTTATCAACACTGCAATATTTAAGACAATTTCTTACATCCATCCAAACATTCCACGCCATGTATATATCATCATATAGAACTTCAGAGATTTCATTTCCATATGTGTCTCATGGTATCTGGGCACAGTCACAGGGATTGTATTGAAAGTCTTAGTTCAAAGCTCTAGGAGTCTGTCACCATCATCTCTTTGAGCGTTCCATAGAATACATATATATATATTTTTTCCACATGGGATATTCTCAATGCAGTAGATTGCAAAATAAGCTAAATTTAATCTGAGAGGCTGCCTCTGGACATGAGTCATTTTTTTCTAAAAATGTCTTTCATCATGTATAGCCATCCATACAGTACATTTTAAATGGCCTGATAGCCTAGTAGTTATCCTTATATTAAAGTTGATGTGTGTAATATTTGCAAAGTTAAAATACTTTCTCCTATCCTAGCTTTATATTCAGTCAACTTTTGGTTCAGGCAATGCCGTGAGTTTGGGGCGGGACTACCTATTTGTCCAAACCAGTGTGTTCGAGCATGAAAATGCACAATGTTATGTTAATAAAATAAAATGAATTCATTTATGTGCAGTTCACACATAAATTGGCCAGATTGATTGGATTTGCATCAACTTTACTCTCTCTTTTTCCTTCATGCTTACAGTTGTAGTAAGCTTTTTATTTTAAATTTAAAACGTGATACAAGTAATTTTGTATTCCAGTTATTACAATTTGAATCCTCCCCTTACCAGTCCCCAAAATGTTAACCTTTGACTTGGAGTCATTATTTTCATAAATTCGTTTGGTGCCACTGCCGCAGGTGGCGCACAGCAGCTTTAAGAAAGTCTGATGGCCATGAAGACTGTGGAATGCAACTGGAGGCAATAGAAAAATATATTTCTCAAAATTCAAAATGTACAATGGGAGTTAAAACCGGCAGTTTATAAAGACATGCACTAATTAAGTATCCCTTAAGACTGGATTGTATGAACATCTGATAAACAGGTTTCTTGAGTGTCCAGTGCCTGTTAGCATGAGCCAAAATTAGTCTGTCCAGCTTGCTACTCAGTGAGCAGATGCTAAAACACTGACATTTAATACGTGTAGTTATTTGTAACTCATTAAATGGCAAGAAGCCATTCAGCAGCAGGTCAGCATGCTTCCGGTGATGTCTCATTTGCATAAAACATTAAAAGAATTATTCATACTTATTTCCATATATTAAAAGACAACAAGGAAAACTCAAACAAACACAATCTCAAGAGGCCTTGAAAGTTCAAAACAGAACTGCTCAGGTCTACCCATCTGTATATGTTTACTTTAGATCAGGGCAGTAGCAAAGATTTCTGGGCCCCCTGACTGTATATTGCTCTGTGCCCTTTACCTATTAAAAAATACAGTTTTGAATTTGTTGTGGGCCCCCCTGGACATTTGGGCCCCTAGAATCATTACCACTTTTCACTCCACTTGCTACGGCCCTGCTTTACTGTAAAGGTAAATATTACTTTGACACAACCTAATAAAGTAAGCTAATATAGAAGTTCTATATAAGGCCTAGTGGTTAAATATCTGGGATGGTAACCCAGAGATTGGTTTGAACCCTAAAAAGGACCGTTCACCTAACCTCAAACTAAAATTCGATTTTAACTGCAATAAGTGTACTGTAAGTTGCACTGGATAAAAGTGTCTGCTAAATAACTACTCATATACAGATGTTACCATTCCAGAATGGCCTTTTTCCGCAGCTGTTGCCGTGGTAAATGTGCACTTGCTTCTCGAAACCACTAAGTGGCACTTTAACCATACTGTTTCAATAGGTGATACCTGAACACACCAAAGCTTACTCTTGTGAGTAGTAGTTTGCTATTGCTACTGGGAAATAACTGTCATATATTCACACTTTAAACGCAGGTCACACACAGTAACAACTAAATAAATACATTTACGTAAATGCAGTACAAATACATTTATTTTCATTTAATTATGCAAATAATTGGGGGGGTGGTGATTTAATGTATTTCACTGTCCCCTTCTGCATATGACAGCACCGTTTTGATGCCCCTTCAGCTTATCGCGGCCCCTTTCATCATATCGCCGGTGGCCCACTTTAGCATATGGCCGGCACACTGGGAAAAGTCCTGGTTCTCCCAATGGCCAGTCTGCCTCTGCTAATAATAGTAGGCTAACAACTCTCACTTTCTACACATTTAACAAAGGTGCAAAAAGTGTTCCTTTGCAAACGAGTCTCACATGCGACTTGAATTTACAGTTTTACCGCTACAGTGCCGTAAATCAGTCATCAGGAATGCATATATAATAACCCATATCCCAACCCTAAACCTAATCACCAATATGTAAAAATTTAATTTTTGAGTGAAAATACAACCTCCGAAATGTGTTTATTATTGATTATGTGAGCACGACTTCCTTGTGTATGGGACCAGAACCCCTGTCTTGGAGGTTGATCAGTAGCATTACAGGAGAAGGTAAACACAATTGAATTGATGCAAAGATGTCTGATGGGACATGGCTCTTGTCAATATCTTTGCAAAAATGGGGTCAATGTCAAGGTACTGAAACATTCGGTAGCAGCATGACAAGTTCCAGTGTGATCATGTTGAATGGTCAGAGAAAGGGTGGAAAATGAGAAACTAAATTATTGTTTTTGTTGCAAGAAACCTGTACTGACATTATAAGAGGACCTCAGGGGGGGAATACAAATGATTATAAAAAGGATGAAATTACACCTTTAAAGGACAGGGATATATCTCCTCCTGTATTCAATATCTTAATAAATCAACAACTTTGTTTTTATCGCCAAAGGCTTTTGCCAACAGCTCTGCTACTGTAGCTGCAGGGCTTCACTTCAGGTTTATTTAATGCTGTCACTCAAGCTGTTTACTGGCATTAACATTCCTACGCTCAGTTTAAATGAGAGCAGTGAGAGTAGAACAGTGCACCATATTCATTAGGTTATATATTGACTGAGATACATATACGTATACATGCATATACAACTGTATACACAAGTTTGGACACAGACCAAAATGTCTCTGTCGCCAGACATCATAAAGCATGCTGACATTCTAATTGCGCCATGCGATTCCTGACACAACTCGCTTGCATCTTCCCTTGTCACTGAAAGGACGTACTTGGCAGGTGCCAAGTATCATTTAGCTGATTTAAAAGGGTGATGATGGGCACATTATGCCATTTGTTTGTTTGTTTACAGCCAAACACAGCTGAGGCTGGTCTACAAGTTTGCCTCCAGGCTCAGCGGTGCAAAATTACAAATGAGACAAAACCACATGGTTAGAAGGTCACGGTAATGATAAAAAGCTTGATTTCATAAAACTAAGAGCTCAGAACTAATAGAGAAAGGGTCTGATTAATTGTCTGAACTCAAGTGCGTTATCATTGCGACGTGTCATTTTTTTAACCTGACCGCTGACGTATTATAAACGATCTATCGATTAATGTGCCGTACATATGAACAAAGCGACTCTGACATCGTGCAGCTGGTGTTAAGGTAGCCATATTTCTGTTGAGTAATTACCTGTCATGAATAGATAACAGGTTTGGCAACAATAATTCATGAAGCACTTCCTGAGTGCTGCCAGGAAAAAAGGGGGTATAATGTATCACCATCTACCTTTTTAAAACACCACCAGCCTCCACCGGGACTTAAAATAACAGCACTCCGTATAGATGCATATCCAAATTCCACCATAAGGACATGGATTCCAGAGCATTAATCACAGACAAAGCTACAAAGACACTGTGCTTTCTCTTTTCTGTTCAGCAGACCACAGAAACTGTCCAGAGATAACCTCCCATGTTCCAACAGAAATAGTTCTGCTATAACTGTAACTCAGGCGGAGACCTTGTTTCCATCCTACAATCGCTAAGTCACAACAGGTTAGAAGAAGCAACTCGGTGCTTTCGGGCAAAATCACATTCAACAGAATGAAGTGAGGGAGTCTGTAAGGTGTCATCAACAGTCGAGTGTCCCCTTGCCAAAACTCTTTATTTGCATCAAACTCACCATTTGCCACAAATAGCTGACACATTTTTATTGCTAGAGGAGTTTGCCAGAACACTACATATATTTTATATAGGTGTTTCTTCAACTTCAGGCGCTGTCATGTCCCATGGGTTGATTTTTATTAAAACGGATGGATTTCAACTATTTTCTTTTTGTTATATTAAGGTCATATTTAAACTGAATTGAAAACTTTTAACCAGCCCATCTGTCATTTATTTTTGGTACTTTTTAAATGATCTTTAAGCCCTGTTCCAGATCCAGACTATAAATATGAAACTATTGTTATACATAATAAAAACACATATAATTTGTTATGTTTAAAACTATGACAATCTAAAGAAAGAGTCAAATATACATAAACTAATATTTCTTGTTTAAAAATTATCTTTTCTATCAATGAAAAAAAAAAAAAAAAACATATGTTGCGTCATTCCCATCATACCATGCAAATTTGCCCCAAATATATACAGTATACACTACTGGTCAAAAGTTTTGAAACACTTACTCATTCTTTATTATAATTTTTTTTTTTTTTTTTTTTTTCACATTTTAGAATAATAGTAAAGTCATCACAACTATGGAATAACATAAACTGCACTATTTTAGCATCTTCAAAGTAGTCACCCTTTGCCTAGAATTTGCAGACATGTACTCTTGACATTTTCTCAAACATCTTCTTGAGGTATCACCCTGGGATGCTTTTTAAACAGTATTGAAGGAGTTCCCATCTATGTTGGGCACTTATTGGCTGCTTTTCTTTATTATTCGGTCCAAGTCATCAATTTCAAAAACCTTTTTTTAATTTTTTTTATTAAATTTTAGTTTTATAATGAAATAAATTAATATGGTGGCACAATTATATTTTTGTCTACAAAACTAATTTCAAACATTTAAGCATACGCCTTCAGATCAAAAGATTTTTAAGATCATGAGAAACATTTCAGTCAAGTGTTTCAAAACTTTTGACCAGTACTATATATATATATATATATATTTGAAATCAGAAGTTTACATGCAGCTTAGCCAAATACATTTAAACTCAGTTTTTCACAATTCCTGACATATAATTGTAGAAAACATTCCCTGTCTTAGATCAGTTAGGATCACTACTTTATTTTAAGAATGTGAAATGTCAGAATAATAGTAGAGAGAATTATTTATTTCAGCTTTTATTTCTTTCATCACATTCCCAGTGGGTCAGAAGTTTACATACACTTTGTTAGTATTTGGTAGCATTGCCTTTAAATTGTTTAACTTGGGTCAAACATTTTGGGTAGCCTTCCATAAGCTTCTCACAATAAGTTGCTGGAATTGTGGGCCATTCCTCCAGACAGAACTGGTGTAATTGAGTCAGGATTGTTGGCCTCCTTGCTCGCACAGGCTTTTTCAGTTCTGCCCTCAAATTTTCTATCGGATCGAGGTCAGGGCTTTGTGATGGCCACTGCAATACCTTGACTTTGTTGTACTTAAGCCAATTTGCCACAACTTTGGAGGTATGCTTGGGGTCATTGTCCATTTGGAAGACCAATTTGTGACCGAGCTTTAACTTCCTGGCCGATGTCTTGAGATGTTGCTTCAATATATCCACATAATTTTCCTTCCTCATGATGCCATCTATTTATGAAGTGCACCAGTCCCTCCAGCAGCAAAGCACCCCCGCAACATGATGCTGCCACCTCCATGCTTCATGTTTGGGATGGTGTCATTATGGTCAAGTTCAATTTTTGTTTCATCAGACCAGATGACATCTCTCCAAAAAGTAAGATCTTTGTCCCCATGTGCACTTGCAAACTGTAGTCTGGCTTTTTTATGGAAGTTTTGGAGCAGTGGCTTCTTCCTTGCTGAGAAGCCTTTCAGGATATGTAGATAAAGGACTCGTTTTGCTGTGGATATAGATACTTGTCAACCTATTTCCTCCAGAATCTTCACAAGGTCCTTTGCTGTTGTTCTGGGATTGATTTGCACTTTTCGCACTAAACTACATTCATCTCTAGGAGACAGAATGTGTCTCCTTCCTGAGCAGTATGATGGCTCACATGGTGAATGTGGTACCTTCAGGCATTTGGAAATTGCTCCCAAGTATAAACCAGACTTGTGGAGGTCAACATTTTTTTTTTTTTTTTCTGAGGTCTTGGCTGATTTCTTTTGATTTTCCCATGATGTCAAGCAAAGAGGCACTGAGTTTAAAGGTAGGCCTTAAAATACATCCACAGGTACACATCCAATTGACTTCAATTAGTCTATCAGAAGCTAATTGGCTAATTGCCTAAAGGCTTGACATCATTTTCTGGAATTTTCCAAGCTGCTTAAAGGCACATTTAACTTAGTGTATGTAAACTTCTGACCCACTGGAATTGTGATATAGTCAATTAAAATTGAAACAATCTGTCTTGAAACAATTGTTGGAAAAATTACTCGAGTAAGAGTAAGAAAGTATCCAATAAAAAGAATACTCAAGTAGTGGGTAACTAGTTATTTCCACATACATAACGTAATGGATGTTTACTCTCCTATATTCCAGTACATGATACACATTTAACATGCATTACAGAATGATTAATACTACTACTACTACTACTACTACTAATAATAATAATAATGATAATAATAATAATAATACTATTATTATTTCATTGTTAATAAAGGAAATTGTCATCATTCACCACCATGTTGTTCCAAAACCATATGCATTATTTCTTCCCTGCATCAAACTAAAGGGAAAGCTCCCCAAAAAATTAAAATGCTCTCATTTTCTCACTCTCATGCCATCCCAGATGTGTATGACTTTCTTTCTTCTGCAGAACACAAATTAAGATTTTTAGAAGAATATCTCAGCTCTGTTGGTCCATACAATACAAGTGAATGGTGACCAGAACTTTGAAGCTCCAAAAAGCACATAGAGGCAGCATAAAAGTAATTCATATGGCTCCAGTGATTTTCAGAAGCAATATGATAGGTGTGGTTGAGAAACAGATAAATATCTATAACTTTATAATATAAAAAGTCTTTTTTTTCTATTAATTCTCCTCTCTGCCCAGTAGGTGGTGATATACACAAAGAATTGAATCCCCAAAAACACAAGAAGAATGTGAAAGTCTATTAGAAGAGAAGTTTGGAAACCTTTTCTAGTAATTATTACAGCGAAAAACATGAACAATGTCACACAATCCCAAATTATAATATAAAGTTTAATTATACACTGAAGCAAGATCATGCTTTATTCATGCCTTCTGTCATTATTTCACAGCTTTTCATGTCCTTCGTGAATTTAGTTAAATGTAGTTCCAGCATTGCCAATGTTGAAAGAATCTAGATAAATAGTTCTGTACACTACGGGTGAATTGCACCTTATCTCTGTGTGTGGAAGCTTGTTGTCCATAAGGCATTGTGTGGAGTGAAGCAATGTTTGTTTTGTGCACTTGCTGCTGTAGTGTTGAATGTGATTCGAGTGACAGCGTGCAGCTGTAAAGTTCCACTTTCGTAAGAGCCCCATTCAAAAATCTCAATAAATTACGAATTTATTAACACTTATGACATTAAAACCAGTAATGTAACGACAGGAATGCCACTCATTGTAAAGAAGTAAAAGTAAAAAAAAAATTGTTAAAATATGCATTCATCTACACTGGATTACAGCCTGTACAGCTCAAAAAACTTGCTTCACAACTCGCTTTTGGCACCCCTCTGTTACACCCAATAAATGGAGCTCAAACATGCCCATACGCCCAACAACACTTACCGCTTTGGCCTCTGAGAGCAGTGTTTCGCATTTTGGTAAACTCAGACCTATTCTAGCTAAAATAATATTAACCAGCTGTTTCCGATTTCACTGTGGGGTCAGTCTGGTTAAATGTCAAATACAGTATTTTGAATTCAGTTAATTAAAGCCAGACAATGTACAGTTCACTTTTTGCCTGAATTGGAAGGAGACTGATGTTTCATCCATGTGGTTTCATCCATGTTTTACAGAAATTAAATAAGAGTGTATCACACTTCCATAAGCTGACAGTCTTGGATGCAAAGACATTAAACAGGTGATGCTAGAACACAACATAGATTAAAAATAAATAAATAAATAAAATTAAAAAAAAAAGTGGCTATATAATGCATTCTCAAGGAGGCTCATTACAAATCTTTCTCCCCTCACTGCCAGCCTGCCTCAGCATCCAGACGGTACACGGCTTTTCCATTTAGTCAATTAAAAAAAACACCCATCTGGTGGGAGAGAGTTGTTCTGGAACAGCCCTGATGTAGTTATGGGAGGAGCTATGCCTCATCCAATGTGCAATCCAGCTCCTCTTCTCTAATGGAAAACATTCCATTAGCTACATGCCTATGAGCGGCATTCACGTTGCTAACCTTTGGGGCAGTGGTGGCTCAGCGGTTAAGGCTCTGGGTTATTGATTAATAGGTTGGGGGTTCAAGCCCCAGCACTTCCAATATGCCACTGTTGGGCCCTTGAGCAAGGCCCTTGACCCAATCTGATCTAGGGGTGCTCTGCACTCTGACCCCAGCTTAGCTGGGATATGTGAAAAAAATAATTTTACTGTATATGTGCAAATGTATAATGTGTGATAAATAAATACAATTATAATTATTGTGTGTGTGAGAGAGAAAGAGAGAGAATATTTGTGTCACCGCCAGGCAACAGCTGCCGCTGTGAAACACACATTGGGACTGACTCCAAAAATCTGTCTGCCTCACATATTAATTTCAAACTGCCACCTCTAAAGGTTGGCACATGACGTGACATTCACCAAAGTGACACATTCCCTTTGAGTGACAGAATCTGGACTTTGTTGAGCTGTGATGTGGTATGTTGGGAATGTTTGGGCACACAAGAGAATTGGCAGAGATGAAAGTGTTTTACGTTTTGCATTATGCGTCGAGTTCACGCATGCATGCTGAGTCAACAAAGCTAAGCTAAAGCACTCATGCATACAATATACTCCCAATGCTCCACGCCAGAATCAAAGATAGAATCTGACATACTTGCTATATGCTATGCATTATATATACTTGTGCTCATATGATTACACACCATTTGCAGAATATCTAAGTTGATTAAATTTATTTATTTATTTTTTATTAAAGGTAGAAATTTAAATCCTGATTGCATGCATTCAAAGCCGTTATAAAATGAATATGAACACATCTTGGTTTTCTTCAACTTAAGGCACTTTTAGCACAGTGGACTTGAAAGTAAATAGTACATCCGCGTTAAAACATTTTTCACACTCTCAACAGTTCATTTAATTTGTCTACTAACAATCATATATTCATGCATGCACTACAAGAGATTTGTCATTTCTGTCATTTTTTTTTTCTTAGTTATGAAAATTCCCACCACAGTGTCATTTCCAGCACATCACAAACTCTGTATTGTGTTTAATAGAATCCTATGGTAGAAATGACTCTTGATAGAAATTAAATTTTTTGGAATAAAATGCCAGACTCCTTTGCCTTGCTAAGGCTGATTTCATAGACATCCTAAATACACACAATTATCCTCTGGCAAAATTACAGCTTAATTGTAAATGATGCCCAATAAAAACATTCTGCTCACAAGTGATATTTACTTTTATTTATTTATTATTTTTTTTCAAACATCACT
The DNA here is from genome assembly GCF_019703515.2 of Myxocyprinus asiaticus. Lineage (NCBI taxonomy): Eukaryota > Metazoa > Chordata > Actinopteri > Cypriniformes > Catostomidae > Myxocyprinus > Myxocyprinus asiaticus. The sequence continues at coordinate 4,987,921 of NC_059380.1, read as the reverse complement.
TGCCTCATATTTTAGCTCCAGTATGCTCTTCACTGACACTTTTGTTGTCTCGTTAAGCAAGTACACTTGTTGGGGAAATAAAAAAAATAAAAATTAAACAATCTTTTTAGGGGCAAAATTGTTTGGTTATTAACTTTTTTAATATCTTTTGAAATAATTTTCACTCAATAGACATTGAAATGGTTTATTCATTATTCATGTTTCTCTTGTTTAGATGATCATAGTTTTAAATATGCAATTATTTGTATTTTTATAATGGATATTTAAAGTCTGGGTCTGGGACAAGGCTTACTTAGTAAAATCAATACATAAAAAGTTTTTGAAAAGTAACAAATATACATGATTAAGGTCTGATTAAAAGTTTCCAGTTCAGTTTTAATGTAAACTTCAAATTTTTTTATCTGTTTGTTTTAATAAAAAGTAAACCCCGGGACATGAAAGTGCCAAAAGTTGAAGAAACAGACCTGTGATCACACATTCTTTATTAATGCACCAAGTCCATTTGTTGTATGGCAACCACAATCAGCCTGCTGTTTGGATAATTAAGCAATATCACACTTGCAATCGTGCTATATGGCCCTAAATCAGCACTGCTGTGATTACCTACGGCACTTGGCCGTACCCACAGCAGTGCTGATTTAGGGCCATACAGCACGGATTGCAAGTGTGATATTGCTTATATACAACAGTTCAATGAACATGTAAATTTTAAAAACTTAGGAAAAACTGAGTACGGTCATAAAAACGCATTTGTGCATGGAACAACATTCTTATGCGACGGATCAGAATCTACCGTTGCTGGGAACCAAATGATGCGTCCAAGCCTTCATTAGTAATTCAAAAATATCACTTTAGAACTCGTATTATGGCTTGGGCTTTTTCTTGCAAGTTACTGGATAAACAAGGATGTTTGTGTGTATGTGTGTGTGTGTGTGTGAGAGAGAGAGAGAGAGAGAGAGAGAGAGAGATGGAGCGTGTGCGATCACCTGTTGCCACACCCAAGCAGAGATGCTGTCAGCTTTCTGAAGATCAGCTTTCTCAGTGGAAAAGTACCCGTCCAAGTGGGGGTATTTCTCCCTATTTCGTGGTAGCCGGTGTGCAAGAGTCATTCACTATAGAAACTGCAATGTCCTCCGCCATTTTAAACAGCACGTCCTGTCCAGCGTGGAAAGTCCAGTAAGATGTAATCGCCTTGAGTTTGTGTAATTAATCAGTCTGTTGTGTCTCTCAGCTGTGATGAGCCGTAATGCTGAAGTTGTTCTTTTAAAGCCATTTAAAGCTATTTCCTAGCTTAAGTAGTGTAGTAGTAATATGAGCTATCATGGAGCACTGTTGTATGTAAACACTGGCTGACGTGGATTCACTTCACCTCACCTAACTGGCTCATATTACACACAAAAATGATCTTTTGCCACCACCTGCTGGCTAACATATGTAATGTAAAAACAATAAATAAAATACATGTAAAGAGACACATATACAGTAGCTCTTAACACATATGCACTGCTCTTACACTTTAGTTTAGAACAGCATGAACACAAGCGGAGTGATACACACAGTGAAGCGTACGAATGCTGATGGTGTCAGACCATCAGTGCTCATGGAACATCTCTCGTCCAATCAGATTCGAGGACCGGAACTAACTGTTGTATATTGAACTATATTACTTGGTGGAAGAATTGTTTATTTTGATAATAATTAATAATAAATTTGACTGTTTATTGAACATTGGTGACTTTTATCATGCTGTTATCACCGTTTTCAATGCTTGAGGAGGCAACACATGATATTAAGAACCAGGCGGGTCACGCTGTGAATTCAGCAACAATAGGTCGAAAGTTCTGCTGCTGTAATTGGTCTGTGCTTACAGAAATTTAAAGCACTGCCCCCAGTGGTTGCACCTGGAAATGTTGTTGAACGTATGGGCACGTGTGAGCTTCCATGTGAAATATTCACAGAGGGTGCCGAAAGCAATTTGTATTTTTGTTTAAAATTATGTAATACAGTCAACAGGAATGCATATTTTATTAACTCTACTCCTGACCCAAACCCCAACCCTGAACCTAACCGTTATTGATGAATGGGGTTGATTTCGGGGTACATGAACTTTCGGAAACATGTCGATTTCCTTTGTGATCATTTTTTAAGAACCAATTTTGTCTTGTGGAATGAATGTAAATACTGTATCTGTTAGGTAAAATGGCTTCATCAAAGTAATACTAAAATAAACACAAAATGCAATTTATATGATCTCTATATTTAAAGAATGACAAACATCTTGCTGATTCTGCAAGGGGTATGCAAAAAGAGGTATGTAATAGCAGAACTGTATGTCTGCATATGTCTTGGAAGCTGAAAGTAAGAGAGCTTTGAACAAGGTGATATTCATATTTTTAATAATTGTCCCTACATAGAAATGAAGGAATAGAATTTTTCCTCCTCATCATCTGCTTCAGTCAGCAACTCTCTTGGGAGGTGATGCATTTCCTCCATTAGCAAAGGGCCAATGTGGGGAGAGAAGCCCAGCCAGTGATGATGGCCTGCTGGGAGATAGGGGTGTATAAAGAGAGCTGCCGTGAGAGGAAAGTGCCTAACTACAACAGGACAGTTGAGAAGAGGACCGTATGGAGAGGCAGTCGTTTTGCTCAAAGATGATGTGGAATTGAATAGGAATTGTGCAGAAGAAACATGTAAGAAATCACATGAAAATCTATACTGAGTGTATATTTATATTAATACAACAATTATTTCTCAGCCTGCGGTCTCGTGTCTGCGGCCGAATCATAGCCGTGCTGATGTAGGGCCATACTGTACAGCAGTCACGCTTGTGTAATATTGCTTTAACATAGTATACATTATTATAAAATGTATTATAATTTTTTCAATATTATATATATATATATATATATATATATATATATATATATATATATATATATATATATATATATATATATATATATATATATATATATATATATATATATATATATATATATATATATATATATATTATTATTATTATTATTATTTTTATTTTTTATTATTAATAAAAATATAACTTACTTCTTAAGAAAACAAAATTATTATTATTTTTTTTTTTTTTCAAATGGATGAATTAGAGCTGATAATGAAGGAATTGTGAAATTTTGGCATTGATTTTTTAAAATATTACTGATCATGCAAAAGGATATTTTATTTAAGGATAGTGATTATATGAAGCCATTTATTATCACACAGTTGTTTGGCTCCTTTTTAAATCATAATAATAACAGAAATCACCCAAATGGCCCTGATCAAAAGTTTACATACCCTTGTTGTTTGGCCTTGTTACAGACACACAAGGTGACACACAGGTTTAAATGGCAATTAAAGGTTAATTCCCCACACCTGTGGCTTTTTAAATTGCAATTAGTGTCTGTGTATAAATAGTCAATGAGTTTGTTAGCTCTCACATGGATGCACTGAGCAGGCTATATACTGAGCCATGGGGAGCAGAAAAGAACTTTCAAAAGACCTGTGTAAAAAGGTAATGGAACTTTATAAAGATGGAAAAGGATATAAAAAGTTATCCAAAGCCTTGAAAATGCCAGTCAGTACTGTTCAATCACTTATTAAGAAGTGGAAAATTCGGGGATCTCTTGACACCAAGCCAAGGTCAGGTAGACCAAGAAAGATTTCAGCCACAACTGCCAGAAGAATTGTTCAGGATACAAAGAAAAACCCACAGGTAACCTCAGGAGAAATACAGGTTGCTCTGGAAAAAGACGGTGTGGTTGTTTCAAGGAGCACAATACGACGATACTTGAACAAAATGAGCTGCATGGTCAAGTTGCCAGAAAGAAGCCTTTACTGCACCAATGCCACAAAAAAGCCCTGTTACAATATGCCCGACAACACCTTGACACGCCTCACAGCTTCTGGCAAACTGTAATTTGGAGTGAGGAGACCAAAATAGAGCTTTATGGTCACAACCATAAGCGCTATGTTTGGAGAGGGGTCAACAAGGCCTATAGTGAAAAGAATACCATCCCCACTGTGAAGCAGGGTGGTGGCTCACTGATGTTTTGGGGGGGTGTGAGCTCTAAAGGCACGGGGAATCTTGTGAAAATTGATGGCAAGATGAATGCAGCATGTTATCAGAAAATACTGGCAGACAATTTGCATTCTTCTGCACGAAAGCTGCGCATGGGACGCTCTTGGACTTTCCAGCATGACAGTGACCCTAAGCACAAGGCCAAGTTGACCCTCCAGTGGTTACAGCAGAAAAAGGTGAAGGTTCTGGAGTGGCCATCACAGTCTCCTGACCTTAATATCATCGAGCCACTCTGGGGAGATCTCAAACATGCAGTTCATGCAAGACGACCAAAGACACTGCATGACCTGGAGGCACTTTGCCAAGACGAATGGGCAGCTATACCACCTGCAAGAATTTCGGGCCTCATAGACAACTATTACAAAAGACTGCATGCAGTCATTGATGCTAAAGGGGGCAATACACAGTATTAAGAACTAAGGGTATGCAGACTTTTGAACAGGGGTCATTTAATTTTTTTAATTGTTGCCATGTTTTGTTTTATGATTGTGCCATTCTGTTATAACCTACAGTTGAATATGAATCCCATAAGAAATAAAAGAAATGTGTTTTGCCTGTTCACTCATGTTTTCTTTAAAAATGGTACATATATTACCAATTCTCCAAGGGTATGCAAACTTTTGAGCACAACTGTATCTATCTATCTATCTATCTATATATACAGTATATAAATATTGTAGCTGTTTATATATATATATATATATATATATATATATATATTATTCTAAATGTTGAAAGATGTAATTAAAAAAATAGAAAGTAGGTATGTCCAAACCTTTGGCAGGTAGTGTACTGTACACATATTAATGGTTATTTGTAAAAGAGAGTAAAAAAAAAAAAAAAAAGCTTTATCGGTGTTTGAAGATGGAACCTCAGAGATTATTAACAGAGTTTTCATGAATAACTCAATCTGATGAAGGTCATCGGCTCCAAGCAATGTTTGCTCTGAACACCTATTCACCTTCGTAATATAACTCTGCTGAGCTTTCTCTTATTGATACAGCACTGGGAAATAAATGGAATAATTAATGGAAATTTAATTAGATTTTTTTTATTTGGGTTTGCAGCACAGCATAATTTTCAAAGTGGCTTATGTGATTGTGACTTTCTTTCACACTGATCTCACAGTGAAATCGGAAACAGTAGGTTTACTTTTCTTTAGCTTAAATCGGTCTGTGCTTGCCGAAATGAAAAACACTGCCCCCAGTGGTCAAATCAGTAAGTGTTGTTGGGCATATGTTTTTTTTTTTTTTTTTTTTTTGCGGGTGTAATGTCCGCAGGAGAGCGTGAGTTGTAAAGCGTGTTGTTTTCAGCTTTACAGAATGTAAAACAGTGAAGTGGAATGCCTATTTTAAAATCTGTACTCCACAACCCAAACCTGAATCTAGTACTGTCACGGTACCAACATTTCAGTAGTTGGTACCAAAACCGCTGAAATTTCACATTTCTCTATACCAATTCCAATACCACATAAACATTTGGTGACTACACACGCCCGGACCCCAATCAGGCTAATCAGCCGAGCAGAGGGATAAATGCAGCCGGATGCGGCAGTTCGGGAGAGAGAGAGCCACACTCAGCTGCCATGTATATGTTTATGTTTGTGTCCGCCAGGGGACGGAGTCGCCACTGCCGGCTGCCTGGACGCAGGGGAACGGCCACTGTCCATGAGGGGAGGAGGGGCTCGCTGCCGGCTGTCTGGAGTGGTGGAGCCGCAGCCAGGGGCGGAGGGGCTCGCTACCGGCCGCAAGAACACGGAGGGGCATTCCATCCACCAGGGCTTGGAGGACTTGCTCCGGTCCGCCCGGGGAGGAGCGGCTGTCATCCGCCAGAGGGTGAAGGAGTGGTTGAGGACCAGGCGATGGCGTGTCTGGGAACAGGCAAGCAGTTTATTTTTCTCTCTCTCTCTCACTGTTGCTCCACCTTGCCCTTTCCCTCTCCTCTTTTTTTTTTCCTCACCTAGTCCCCCTCACCAGCTCTAGAGAGGCGGGGAAAAGCCTGCCGGTAGGCACAGCGCAAAGGGCAACGCCCCACCCCCCAGAAAGGAGGGAGGGGGTAATGTACGTCATACCGGGGGTTCCCCGGCCTGAGGCTAATGAGGGAGGAGTGTGACGAGGAGGAGGGCGGGCCGTGACTACACACGCCCGGCCCCTAAACGGGCTAATCAGCCAAGGAGAGGGATAAATGCAGCCGGATGCGGCACTTGTTTCCTTCAAGTGTTTCTAACACTTGTTTGTTTTTAAGCAGGCCTCTACTGAAATCTATTTTATTTTTTCCCCAAATCCTTTTTTCCTTTTTCTTTCATTATTTTTCCAGAATTCCATGTTTTAAAGTTTACCATTTTGATAATGAAATTAAACGTTTACAAACTTTTAACAAGTAAAAAAATAGAACAATTAATTTTCAACACTTAATCATTAATTTTATTATTATTTCTACAGTGAGGATTACATTTTACTATACAGTTATAATATATTTGTTGCAATTTCTTCAATTTCAGGCATTTAGCTTTTATTATGAATCATGCTTTTATTTTGATGTGTCTTTTTGACGGAAGTTTAACTTCTCCAGATAAACAGTTTGCTACATGGCCCAGTGTGATCGTTAAAGTGCAAATGCAGTGATTTAATTATATAAATTATATAAAAATAATGCTTCACAGTGGATTAGTGCTCTGTCATCTCTCATACAACATGAATGATTCTCAATGTCAGTGGAGTTCCCAGTGCATGAGCGGTCTGCTTCACACATTCATTTAAAGCTCATGCAGCTCATACAGACTAAGACTGCAGCATTTCACAGTTTAATAATCACACTGGGACATATCACAATTTTAATTTGATTAGTTGTGCATTTCATTGTAAAAGGAGTAACAGAGCACATGCTCAAATAACATGTGAGCATTTGAAAGCAGTTGTATGTCAGTAAGTACCGAATTAAGTCGCTGCTCGGTACTACCGGTACTATAGAATCTTTTCTATTTTTGTACCAACTTGGTACTTTTGACAACACTACCCAAAACCTAAACCTAACCATCAGTGGAGTAAAACTGTAATGTTAGAGGGACCAGCTTAATCAGCCTAGCACAAGCTTAAACCAGCTAAAACCAGCAAACCAAAAGGCAGCGATCACCAAAAGGCAATTTTTTCGGTGAAGGCTATAAAATGTGTGAAATTGTCACTTCCAATATTCTGCAACAAAACTCAAGTACCATTCCTACTGAGAAAGGCAGGAGCTGCAATTTAATAAAACCTATATTATCGCGGATGACGTACATGTACAAGGTTACAGAATAATGCAATGACCCCTGTACAGGCTGTAACACAGTGAAGAGGAATGCATATTTTAAAATCTGGACCAACAACCCAAAACCCAAACCTAAACCTAACCATCAGTGGAGTAAAAATTTAATGAAAGATGGAAAAATGCAACCTCAGGATTGAGCTCGTCACTGATTTCTGTGAATGTGATTACTTCCTGGTTTTAATGTAGGATATAAACTCAGGTCTCCCACGCTGCTGACGCAACACGCTCCTGGCTGCGCCACTGGGGAAGGTAAACACACTGGAGCTGTTGCAAAAATGTATGATAGATGGTACCGCTTTTTGGCATAATGTGGCCAATTCTAATATACTGGAAGTATCAAAAACAACATGACGACCTCCAGTGTGATCATGTTGCCACTTTACATAGTTACCAGAAAGACAAGAAGAGTGCTTCTGAAGATCTGATTAGTAAAAATAAATAAATAAATAAAACAATTTAAAAAAAGTGTTTAAAGCGATGTTTATAATTCAAACTTGCTGTCACTGAGTTTAAGGTATGGTTTTGGGCTATGACAGCAGCTAGGCAAATAAGAAAATGAATGTTTGTGTAGTTTCATAATTTTGAGCCTAATTAATCACTAATTACTTCCAGTAAACCACTTTTTTTTATTCTTTTTTTTTTTTGAATTTGTATTATGCGATCCCTGCTGAAAAATAACAGTTTAAACCAGCCATGCTGCTTTGCTGGTCTGCTAGCCTGGTCAGTCTTGTCCATTTGCTGGTTTTAGAGGGCTGTGGATACTTTCAGCTGGTCAGACTGGTCTGTACTCTGGTTTTAGAGGGTTCTGGGCACTTCCAGCAGGTCAGACTGGTCTGTTTGCTGGTTTTAGAGGGTTGTGGGTACTATCAGTTGTTCAGGCAGGTCTGTTTGCTGGTTTTAGAGGGTTTAGGCACTTTCAGCAGGTCAGGCTGGTCTGTTTGTTGGTTTCAAAGGGTTTTGGGCAATTTCAGCAGGTCTGGCTGATCTGTTTGCTGGATTTAGAGGGGTTCGGTCACTTTCAGCAGGTCAGTTTTTTCGTTTTGCAGTTTTTAGATTTTTTTGGGCACTCTCAGCAGGTCAGGCTCATCTGTTTGCTGTTTTAGAGGGTTTTGGCTACTTTTAGCTGGTTAGACTGGTCCGTTTGCTGGTTCCAAAGGGGGCTGGGCACTCTTAGCAGGTCAGGCTGGTCTGTTTGCTGTTATTAGAGAATTCTGGATACTTTCTGCAGGTCTGGCATGTCTGTTTGCAGGGTTTAGAAGGTTTGGGGCACTTTCAGCAGGTCAGACTGGTCCATTGGCTGGTTTTAGAGGGATCTGGGCACTTTCAGCTGGTCAGGCTGGCCCGTTGGCTGGTTTAAAAGGTATTTGGGCCCTTTCAGCAGATCAGGCAGGTCTGTTTGCTGGTTTTAGAGGGTTGTGGGCACTTCCAGCAGGTCAGGCTGGTCTGTTTGCTGGTTTTAGAGGGGTTTGGGCACTTTCAGCTGGTCAGGACGGTTCATTTACTGATTTTAGATGGGGTTCTGCACTTTCAGTTGGACAGGTCAGTCTGTTTGTTTTAAAGGCGTTTGGGAACTTTTCAGCTGGACAGACTGGATGACCACTATAATCAGATTAGCACAATCTTAAAGACCAGCTTAAACCATATTAAGTTGGTTTACTTAGCAGTTAGTTGTTTAATTATCAGGGCTTCTGGAGCATTTAAACTTCATTTTCTTTAAAAATGCAAGGCTAGTTTTACCTCGCATGCATGCAGTGATTACTAAAAGGCAATTTTTTCGGAGAAGGCTACAAAATGTGTGACTTGTCACTTCCAATCCTCTGCAACAAAACTCAAGTACCCTTCCTGCTGAGAACGGCAGGAGCTGTAATTTACTAAAACATAGTATATTATGCCGGATGACTCACAAGGTTACAGAATAATGCAATGACCCCTTCAAAAGTTCTATCGGATCAAGTCCAAGTGGATATTATTGATCATGTGCCCTGAGCACACTCGGCATCATTTACTGAGCAACAACCAAACCTCTAAAGGAGCTTGCTCCTACAGGCTCTAATAAACAACAGTCGCTTCAAGCAGGGAAAATAATAGCGGCTCCTCTGCAGAAGGATAGCACACTCACTCTTAATGAATCTTCTAAACAATAGTGCAGCATGGAAGAGCAAATGCAGTGTTGTTCCTATGGCCCCTCTATACTTAATGTGAGAAGTGAACACTTTGAATGCATGGCACAAACAGCATGGGGACCACCTACAGAAAAGTCCGGTGATGTTCTGACAGCTGTGAGCACTTTGCAGCCTGCTGGCCTATTTATAAATCCATGCATGGTTTGTGTAAGTGCATGGCGTGTACTCATTAAGGCATTGTGCTTGTCGTTGAGGGTATGATTTTCATACATTCTCATGAAATGTGAATGTAGAATAGTAAAATGCTTGTATGTTAGTTGGGTATATACAAATCATAGAATGTAGACCATATTGCTGCCTACTGTATGAGCAGCCTTATTCTGTAGCCTTATTCGGAGTGCAACTATGACCCACTTATTCAGCAGACCTCATCATTGGGACTTCAACTTGACTATTAAACGTATTATTTTAAAAATTAAGTTGAACTCAAACTCATTTATGGCTTCAACAAAAGCATTTATCATCATTTAAAAGGGATAGTTCAAACAAATATCATAATTTTCATTGTATGGGGGAAAAAAATGCAATTACCTTAGGTCTGTTTAACAAGATGTAAAAAATCAATTTCTCTACAACTATTGCACACTCTGATACTTTTGACTGTCCAATCAGTGCTCACTATCTGCATAACGCATGGTGTTTATGGTCCACTTCAAGTGCCAACATAATATGTACAGAAGTGCCTCTTTATTGCTCGGCAATTACTTACGCAAGCTAGCTTTGTGCAAATGTTTAAATAACTAATTACCAAACTGCATGGAAAAACACCATTTCATGGGATAAAATGCATTAATTTGGCATGCAATCATGGAATAAGAGGTTTAAAGTAGAAGGAGCATGCCAGTTCAGGGTTTAAAAGCCCCTTCAGGGTAATTAAAATCCCTGAGCCTCTCTGGGGTTATTTTACATCAATTGACGCCTTGCCTGTACAATATCCTTTACATAGAAATTCAACATCCAATCCTATGTAGGATTGTAATCAGAGGTTAATTAATAATTTTCTTGTTATAATGGAGAGAGGGGTTTGACACCACTTCCTATAGGCTACCTAGGCTGCCAGGTGGAAAACGGCTTCTGAATGTTCCTCACGTTCGCCCTCGAAGGTCTCAGACGATCAAAAGTCAATTAATACCTCTGGCATTCATACTCAATGCACAAAAGCAGCTTTAATTTGGGATGCTTGTTTAGAAAAGCTTTATTGTTGTTGCAATGTTTTTTGGTTGTTTTTTTTTTTTTTTTGAATGCAATTATATTTCTCTTCTGATTTCTTATTATCTTCTTGATTCTGACAAACTATACCACACAAATTAATCTACCATGGGATAATACAGTTTCTTGTTTGTTGAAGTCTAAAAAACATCTACATTGGTTCTACATGTATTTGAGTGAATATATACAGTATAAACTACCTTTTCTGAGGAGCCTTATGATGTTACTTCAGGGTCATAAACAAGGTTTACACATCAGAAACAAAAGCCAAAAGAGCTACATGGGCCACAAGAGATGACAGGTTCAGTTTATTGAGTAGCAATTACATACAGTAAAGTGTTGAAGCTCACTTTCCTCAATATTTTTAGAGGCTTCAAAATGCCGGTCGCTAAACAGGTTTTAGAGGACCTCAAACTTGAAAGGATGAACTAACAATGTACAACTGTATTTTTATTAACTAACATAAATATTAATAAATGCTGTAAAACATATATTGTTAATTGTTTAATTCATGATACCTGATGCATTAACTAATGCTAAAGGGTTAGTTCACTCAAAAATGAAAATTCTCTAATGATTTACTCACCCTCATGCCATCCCAGATGTGTATGACTTTCTTTTATCTGCTGAACACAAATTATGATTTTTACAGGAATATCTCAGCTCTGTAGGTCTATACAATCCAAGTGAATGGGTGCCAAAATTTTAAAGCTCCAAAATCCACATAAAGGAAACATAAAAGTACTCCAGATGACTCTGGTTGTTAAATCCATATTTTCTAAAGCAATATGATAGGTGTTGGTAAGAAACAGATCAATATTTATGTCCTTTTCCCTTCACTTTCACTTTCTCCTTCTGTTTTTGGTAATTTGCATTCTTCATGCATATTGTCCCCTACTGGGCAGGGAGGAGAATTTAAGATAAAAAAATGACTAAAATATTCATCATTTTCTCACCCACACCTATCATATCGTGTTTGAACACATGTATTTAACCACTGGAGCCATATGGATTACTTTTATGCTCCCTTTAAGTGGATTTTTGGGCTTTTAAAAAAAGTTCATTCACTTGCATTGTATGGACCTACAGAGCTGAAATATTCTTCTAAAAATCTTCGTTTGTGTTTTGCTGAAGAAAGAAAGTCATACACATTTGGGATAGCATGAGGGTGAGTATATCAAGAGAATTTTTATTTTTGGGTGAACTATTCCTTTAATGAATGGAACCTTATTGTAATGTGCTACCAGTTTTGCTGAAGTGAATGCACAGGCAGATAGTGATAATTCTTCCGGAAGTTAATGGTTGTTTATTTTCCCCTCAATTATCACCCCTGGGTTTTTCCCTCAGACAGAGGGATTAATTTAATAATTAATCTGTTTTTCAAACGCATCTAACTTTTCTTTTCAGTGAGACTCCTGTTGAGAACAAATGTCAAAATGATCCGTCCTCTATCAAAGAACTGATGGCAGGAGGTCAAACATCACGTCTAAAATTAAAATTCTTTTGACTGTTGAGTCAGGCTTCTCAGATGCTTTTCAAACCGTTCATTTAATGATGAAAAGAAGTCCAAATTAACAGGTAGGTTCCCTTTGGAATGGCCGAACGGCTGACCCAGCGGCCTTTGGTGGAGATGAGGAACAATGAAGCACATGGATTTAGAATAATGAGTTTTACTCAGAGGTTAAATGAAGATAAAGGAGACGGAGCTCAAGCCCTATGGTAACCTTGCACATATTATGCCTGGAGGCATCCACTCAGAGATGGAAATGATGGATCTGCTGAATACATTGTCCTCAAGAGCGACTTCCGGGCCATTGGCGCTGATATCTTTTCAATTTCTCAGGACAAGGATCTCTTGGTCTGGGCCTAGGTTTGTGAGGCATACCAGAGCTAAAAAAGTAGAACAGTACGCACGCGCACGCGCACACACACACACACACACACAGAAATTCTCTCAAATGCTCAACGGCTATCCATCAACACCCCCACCTCCATCCCAGCTGCTCCAGCACCAAACCTCCTGCATGTTTGTGCTGCAGCAAGGTGTCATTTATTCCTCCATTTATAAAAGCTGCACGGCTAAATATACATACTGCTTGATTAAAGTTGGGCACCGTAATTGAAGTGAATACCAGTTTATGGGATGAAGGAGTAATTGCTCCCCAAGCACCCCACAGCTCATCTTTCTCTTTGCCTCTAGCTCACTCTCGTCTGAATGTGTATACAGTATAAATACAGGGCCCTCTTGTCTTGTGAAGGATGTCCTCTCAATTACCTCATTGCTCTTTGCAAAGGTTAAAACAGAGTATTTATATGCTTACGTAATGTGAACATAAATGCAACGATCAAGTCAGCAGATGTTTTGGGACTACATTAGGCAACAGTGCACTTCTTAATGCATTTCTGAATCATACAAATGTTTCAACTAATGTAAGAGAGGTCTCCAGTAAACCATCATATCTAATGATAGAAGTGTTGGGGAGTAACTAACTAAAAGACGCAATGCTACTATCGTAACTACCTTTTCTGTAGTGAGACAGTAGTTCAGTTATACTGTGTAGCTTTTCCAGTAACAAAGCTACCTTTTTCAATGAGTAGAGGTGTAGTTAAAGGTTTAGTTCACCCAAAAATTAAAATCTCTCATTATTTACTCACTCTCATGATATCCCAAGTGTGTATGGCTTTCTTTCTTCACTAGAACACATTTGAAGAAAATATGAAAAATATCTTAGCTCAGTAGGTCCTTAAAATGCAAGTGGATGGTGATCAGAAAATCACAGACAGTCAGCATAAACGTAATCCATAGGACTCCAGCAGTTAAATGCATGTCTTCTAAAGCGACACAATTGGTTTTGGTGTGAAAAATATCAATATTTAAGTACTTTTGTACTATAAACCATCACTTTGGGTAAGCTTCACGAGAGGGTGGAGATCACGTGGCCTCTCGTGTGACGTATTCGCATTGCCATGTTACGGACGTAACCTCGCGTTCTTCTCTCAGTTGAGACATCCAGGAAAAGCACACAAACACACCATTGTGAGTAAAGAAACAGATGCAAATACAGATCTAAACGAAAACCAATGAAGCTTCTGTACAGCATTCCTCCTACTCACTTGTAAACAGCGCTGCTCTTCCGGGGGTGTCGGACGTGCCACAGTTCTCACGTGTCTCGTGCATACCGCTGCTGACCAGAAGCATGATTTAGAGTTAAAAAGTACTAAAATATTTATCTTTTTCGCACCAGAAGTGATCGTGTTGTGACATTAATTTATCCGCTGGAGTCATATGGATGACGTTTATGTTGACTGTCTGTGATTTTTGGCATTTTAAAGACCTAATGAGCTAAGATATTTTTTTCTAATTTTCTTCAAATGTGTTCTGGTGAAGAAAGAAAGCCATACACACCTTGGATATCATGAGAATTTTCATTTTTGGGTGAACTAACCCTTTAAAATACATTACTATATTATATTATATCACAACATATTACATCGCTTTTTAATTGTATAGTGCACACAGCAATTCAGCCAAACAAGTTGAAGCAGAAATAAAATGCACTCACTTAAACAGTCCTCTCTCTCATACTGTATGTCCAAATCATTTAAGTGAATTGGTTCATTGTTGCTCTTGGCTCTTGTTAATGAACTGGTTACAATAAGCGATTCACTGATTCACTTAAATGTAAAGTTAAAAAATGGACTTAAATTTTGATCTGTTTCTCAACCACATCTATTATATTGCTTCAGTCCAGGGGCAGACTGGCCATAGGGAGAACCGGGACTTTTCCCAGTGGGCCGGCCGCGAAACGGGGCCGATCGGGTGGCGATAAGCTGAAACGGGCTGCTGCATTATGCCGAACGTGCCGCGACTGGCTAAAGAGGGCCGCAAAATGGCGCCGCAATATGCAGAAAAGGACCCCCCAGGCCGGTTTCTCTTCCCAGTCCGCCCCTGCTGGAGTCTTATGGATTACTTCTATGTTTCCTTTATGTGATTTTTGGAGCTACAAAGGTCTGATCACCATTTACTTTCATTGTATGGACCAACAGAGCTCAGATAATCTTCTAAAAATCTTCATTTTTGTTCTACTGAAGAAAGAAAGTCATACACATCTGGGATGGCATAAGTGCGAATTTTCATTTTTGGGTGAACTATCCCTTTAAACTTAATTAAATTATTCAAGCAAGGGCTTATGAGTATTCCTCTATAAGATGCCACAATGCAACAAAATCTGGTTATTTTTATTTGCAGTAATAAGTTTTGTTACAACAGACAATAATCTAGCCTGCATTGAGTTTACATAAAAATACAGCATTTTATTAAGTTACTGTTACATCTTGTGAAATACTGACAATATTTTACAGTCGTCAGATGTTGTTGATAGAGTTTAAGTTGTGTTTAATCTAAAATATAATTTTGCAAGCGAGTGCATACTTTAGAAACCCCTTTAAGTTTGGCTACATTGTCTTCTCTTCGCTTACTTTTGGTTCACTAAATTTGAATCCAATTAAACAGTGGTATTGGACAAAAGAAATTAATTAGGTTTAATTCAGCTTAGCTTTTTCAACTTTAAGCCTTCACAGCCAGAGGGACTACTTTTTTTTTTTTTTTTTCTGTAAATAGCATTTTATTGTACTAATTACTTGCTCAACTGATTTACTTCACAAGTTTGTCCAAGGTCATCTCCTCTGTTGTTACGCTAAATGCTACTTTAAACACAGGTTACAGTTTAGTACAATGTTTAGCCTCAAGAGGGGAATGATATGCAAGACAAAGTCTCAGATCAATAAGTGGCAGAATATATAAATGATAAAGATGAGGTAAACATTGGTCTGTCAATTTGAGATCTGTTGGCAAATGTAGTTGGAGATATTTGGACCAGACTTCTAATGAAATGAGCGAGAACAAATATCATCATTATAATGAGATGCAGAGAGGACATCTCTGTTTGTCGATGACAAGGCAGTCGAAGGGCCCACAACCGCAAATGATAGAGCAAACATCAGCAAAGTGTTTCCATCCAAATGCTAATTTCCCCTGTATATCACAGAAAGGTCACGGAAACAGTTTTACCAAAATATGCCATGAAACTAAGCAACTAGGAACTATTTATATGTATTCAAACATGAGTATTCAGTTGTATGAATAAACATCATAAGGTCTTGTTAACCACAGTCAATGATATAATAATTCATACGAGATGACAAAATCCTAAGATTACTAGCTTATTAAGCTTTTACTCCCATAGAGACCAACTAATCAACCAACATAATTTCAAAATGATACAACACAAGCATCTGTGAACAAATTTGGGTACAAACACTGGGTACCATATTTATTTATTCAATACAAAAAAGTTAATTCCTATTAAAATAATGGTTGGGTTCAGGTTTGTGGTTTGGCTTAGAGTTTAAACTTATGAAAATGGTCAGATTGCTAGTTCAAAACCCAGATGTTTCTCTTTCTTCTGTGGTACACAAGATTTTCCAATTAAAATCGTAGTTAAGTCAAGGGTTTGGAAGCACTTTATGGTTATTGGTTTCTGGTTTTTAGGTTAGGGGTTAAATTTTGGAAAAATCACAAGAACATCATTTGTTGATTGATTTTTCTACAAAAAAGTTGTACTTTTTGTGCAAGCCAACTCCCGATTTCGCCATCACATACTATTATTACGACTTCTCATGAGACTGGGTTATCTGGTCCATATTGAAGCTCATTCCGGTCAAGAATTGCCAACTTAGACAGGAAGAGAGCGTCTGACTGACATGAAAAGCAACCAACCACCGTTTTTGTTTTAGTATGCCGTTTAGGGGCTTTATCTGAAAGAAATGGTACCACAATAATAGACTGGCATTTCAATCCAATAATGTCCAATAAAGAAAACACCAGAAAAATATTTTAAAATGTGTTTAGACTCTTGTGATCAGAATTTCTGCCTGTGCAAATGTAATGAGCTCTAATTAATTTACACACATAACCCAGAATACAAAGATGAATATACAGTTCTTCTCAGGGATATCTAGTTAACTTGCAAGTTTGATGGAACTAACTTTACAAGATTTGGCAAATCCAGTGATTATTTCAACCTCCAAAGTGCTTCAAACAGAACTTAATTTCCAAGTGAACTTGTACAAAATTCTGTGTGTCCTTACTCCCAGAAGTTGCGTAATGTCAACCAAATTAGAGCTTGCCAGATCGAAAATTACTTTCCAGTTTAGTGTGCACTATGCATTCAGCAAAACTTGATTAAAAGTTTCAGAGAAATTTTGATTTAAATATACTTATCCATTCAATGCTGAAAAGTACAGTAGTTTAAAACAATAGAAAACAGACTATTTTACCCAAAATGTGTGTGCTAGGCATATTTATGCTCATAAGAGTACAGCATTCCAATCTGGCCACTTACTGTATGAGGTTCCATTTCAGTTAGGATGTTACCTTAGAAGGCCGCTGCCTACTAGGTTTTGGACCAGACCTTATATGTTATGTCACTTTTCTATGCCCTTTGCAATAAAGTTCCTTCCCTCAGTGTTCACTTCAACCTGCTAATTGTCTCATTTGAACTTCAAATGACATATGGCCTGTAATTGGTCTTTGGAAATACTTACTAGCCAATGCTTGATCACACTGGCTCACAAATAAGCAATTTCTAAAGTTGGAGTTCAGGGAAGAGACACCCTGGACTTTTGAATTAGCATGAAGGAGATTTGAAGAGGCACCAATAATTCCACGTCTGGTCTTAAAAAGCAAATGATTGAATTTTGTTGCAAGGCTTCATTAAAATGGTCATTCTTATTTATGAGGTTCTTTAACAAATTAAAATACTTTCCGTGCAAGGCTTCCTATTAATGAACTTTTTCACTCATTTTCTTTCGCCTGTTCTCTCTCTCCTCTACCCAGTGAACTCGCTGCACTAATAGGTTATGAATAATTCTGTTTCAGCTTAGATGGCAATTAGCCACAATGCTAGAGGCTATCCTTCTTCCCCTGTAGAGGTGTGGGGATTTACAAGTCAGCTAAGCAAGGCACAGACTCTCACACATACTCCGACAAGCACTGAAGTTAGTCTTTAAAACCTCTCCGATTGATAATGATTAGCCCATTAGCATCAACTCTAACATCAACATGGCTTCTGATGCATGATACAATTACTCATATTGGGTTTTGTTTAGTGATTTGTCACAATACTCGACTAGTCTGTATATCATAAGCCCTTTTGACATTTAATCACATGCAGGATATAAATTAGAGATAAACAATTCAGCTTTCAGTATTTAAAATGCTAACTCTTGATATCAGCAGTGGAATTACTACCTAGGGAAAATGCTATCGCTTGATATCAAACATGACATCATTACTCGTGGAAATACCTATTTTTGATAACAAACACTGAATTTCAACAAGTAAAACACAAAATTACTGACATGTGGCATTGCATTTTCAATGGCAAAATTGCACAATTATCTGTCATTCACTTTGGTTCAAACACAATTACAGATATCTATAATTAATTTCTTACTATAGTAGTACTATAGTTTAAATTAAGAATATCAGCTTGTACTTCTTACCTATAAAAAAGATATTTGCCCTATATCAATAATTACATTGTGACTATTATATATATACACTACCGGTCAAAAGTTTTGAAACACTTGACCGAAATGTTTCCCATGATCTTAAAAATCTTTTGATCTGAAGGCGTATGCTTAAATGTTTGAAATTAGTTTTGTAGACAAAAATATAATTGTGCCACCATATTAATTTATTTCATTATAAAACTAAAATTTAATTAAAAATAAAAAAAAATGTTTTTGAAATTGATGACTTGGACCAAATAATAAAGAAAAGCAGCCAATAAGTGCCCAACATAGATGGGAACTCCTTCAATACTGTTTAAAAAGCATCCCAGGGTGATACCTCAAGAAGTTGGTTGAGAAAATGTCAAGAGTTCATGTCTGCAAATTCTAGGCAAAGGGTGACTACTTTGAAGATGCTAAAATATAACACAGTTTTGATTTATTTTGGATTTTGTTTAGTCACAACATAATTCCCATAGTTCCATTTATGTTATTCCATAGTTTTAATGACTTTACTATTATTCAAAAAAAAAAAAAAAAAAAAAATATATATATATATATATATATATATATATATATATATATATATATATATATATATATATATATATATATATAATAAAGAATGAGTAAGAGTTTCAAAAATTTTGAACGGTAGTGTATATATATACACTATATTGCCAAAAGTATTCGCTCATCTGCCTATAGACGCATATGAACTTAAGTGACATCCCATTCTTAATCCATAGGGTTTAATATGACGTCGGCCCACCCTTTGCAGCTATAACAGCTTCAACTCTTCTGGGAAGGCTTTCCACAAGGTTTAGGAGTGTGTTTATGGGAATTTTTGACCATTCTTCCAGAAGCGCATTTGTGAGGTCAGACACTGATGTTGGACGAGAAGGTCTGGCTCACAGTCTTCGCTCTAATTCATCACAAAGGTGCTCTATCGGGTTGAGGTCTGGACTCTGTGCAGGCCAGTCAAGTTCTTCCACACCAAACTCGCTCATCCATGTCTTTATGGACCTTGCTTTGTGCACTGGTGCGCAGTCATGTTGGAACAGGAAGGGGCCATCCCCAAACTGTTCCCACAAAGTTGGGAGCATGGAATTGTCCAAAATCTCTTGGTATGCTGAAGCATTCAGAGTTCCTTTCACTGGAACTAAGGGGCCAAGCCCAGCTCCTGAAAAACAACCCCACACCATAATCCCCCCTCCACCAAACTTCACAGTTGGCACAATGCAGTCAGACAAGTACCGTTCTCCTGGCAACCGCCAAACTCAGACTCGTCCATCAGATTGCCAGATGGAGAAGCGTGATTCGTCACTCCAGAGAACGCGTCTCCACTGCTCTAGAGTCCAGTGGCGGCGTGCTTTACACCACTGTGTGATGTGTGGCTTGGTTGCAGCTGCTCAGCCATGGAAACCCATTCCATGAAGCTCTCTACGCACTGTTCTCGAGCTAATCTGAAGGCCACATGAACTTTGGAGGTCTGTAGCGATTGACTCTGCAGAAAGTTGGCGACCTCTGCGCACTATGCGCCTCAGCATCCGCTGACCCCGCTCTGTCATTTTACGTGGCCTACCACTTCGTGGCTGAGTTGCTGTCATTCCCAATCGCTTCCACTTTGTTATAATACCACTGACAGTTGACTGTGGAATATTTAGTAGCGAGGAAATTTCACGACTGGACTTGTTGCACAGGTGGCATCCTATCACGGTACCACGCTGGAATTCACTGAGCTCCTGAGAGCGGCCCATTCTTTCACAAATGTTTGTAGAAGCAGTCTGCATGCCTAGGTGCTTCATTTTATACACCTGTGGCCATGAAAGTGATTGGAACACCTGAATTCAATTATTTGGATGGGTGAGCGAATACTTTTGGCAATATAGTGTATATATATATATATATATATATATCACAACTAGTGAAATTATAATTTCTCATATCTGCAAATATTTCAGCATGTTAGATTTGGTATTTCAGATATTGGCAAATGGATTTCAGATACCAAAAAATGTAAGAATAAGTTAATCTTAAAAGGCTTTCTAAATTCTTACTAGTCACAATGACATTATAGCTATCTGAAATTACACTGTAAAAAAATATCCATAATTGTAACGGTAAAAGACTGTAAAAATGCTACTGTAAAAACAAGTAAATTGATTAATGAGTAGTTACCGTAAAATATACGTTTAAATTTTTAAAGATATTTAAAAAGACAATTTTGTAGCTTTTACGTTAAAATGTTAGATGTAAAAAGTATGATTTTCCTACACATTCTCACGGCGAAATCTTAAGGATTCATGACTTTTCTAAATTTTGCTAATTCGTATGATATTGTACAACTCCACTCATTTGAATTCCTACAATTTTCATTACAACCAATGACGTCACTGGATATCGTTTTCATCTAATACGCGACAATTACTTGCTTCTGTCACACACAACAGCTTCTTATCATGTTTACACACTCTACTGATCGGTTAGGTTTAGATAAGGGGTTTGGGTAAGGGCATAATATAAATAAGCACATCCTTAACGCTTCGGGTGCCACACTCACGCTTACTTCCGCATTAGACATCCGGGCATTTGCACATGATGAGATCGAACTCGTACGAGATCATACGAAATAGCCAACTCGTAAAATACGTAAAAATATTCATGAGACTGGGTTGGATTTTCCTGTATAATTAAATTAATTAAATTATGTTTAACAAGAGAGTACATGTACTTCTACGGTAAATTATTGTTAAATAATTGGGAGTTCCCAGAATTCCCTGCGTGACCCATTACATTTCATTATATTTTATGGGAATAGTTATGTTTCTTCTTATTTTTTTATATCAGTTATGTACTTTGGGGTGTTCTGTGTTATATTTGATGTTAATGTTTATAGCATAATTTTAATGTCATATGTGTTACCCTGATGTGTTTGTGTGAGTGACACTGAACACTTTCTCTACATGTTTATTGGTCAATGCTCCTGGAAGATCACTATTGATGAAATTCATGTCATCATGTGACTTAACAATACATTATAAAGTGAAAAGCAGATTTTTAAAGTTTCAGAAGTTTAATATATTAAGTTTATAATTTAATAATATAAACAACGGTACTGTACCGCAAAATATACCGTAAAAACAACAGTTTTAGACTGTAAAATTTACAGGTTGTTCTGTAAAGTTGATTACATTTTCACTGTATTTTTTACATAATTATTCTGGTATTCTGGCAACCACACCTGCCAGAATTTTTTTTTGTTTGTTTTTTTTATTTTTTTTGTAAAAACAAAAGTGTAGCAATGCCACTTGTGAAAACCAAATTAAAATAGCCTATATAAAAAAAAAAAAAAAAAATTTTTACAAGCTGTAATTCAACTGTTGGTATCAGGAATGGACACGTGCACTAATGAAATTTTTACAAGTAAGTGGTACATTGCTTACTGTATGTGAAACTGGAATTTCAACAAGAAGGAAATTAACTAAACATATCTGTAATCATATTTTGAATATAAGTGAACAGGAGCGTTGAATTTATTAGACAGCGTGTAAAGTTAAAAATAGTCCAACTTTTAAAAATGCAAAAGGAAGAGAAAGAGGTTGCGAATGAAGCCAAATATGCACGATTTAATATATAACTATTATCTGCAATTGATTAAACATGTTCAGCATGTAGAGACATTATTAATCTCTGTCCGTGTCTTGCCTATTTGTAAATATTCCCTCATGCGTGTCATCCACACAGACTGCTGAACACAACACAACACAAACATAAAATTATGTTTTCTTTAGAAAGGAACGGAATTCTTTAACAAGTTCACAACAAAAATGTGATTATTCGTGATTGACTGTGTTTCTCCCGCTCTATCAATACGGGTGCGGTCGCGCGCATTCTTTTTCAGTGAGTTGACAGGGACGCTTAGGTCATTGTCATGGCAACGGTTCACGATGTTGTCAGATTATGTCAGAGTTTGTTGGAATATCATACCACACTGCTCAAATATTTCAAGACCCAACAAACGCTGATTAAACATGTTGAATCGGTGAAATCAGACACCAACGAATGCCAACAAAAGCCAACAGAGAGATCACACTGATCCGAAAAAACCCAACAATTGTTGGATGATGGTGTTTGCTGGGGCAGTGTGAAAAGTCATACTGGTTTGGAAAGCCATGAGGTTGAATAAATGACATGTTTTAATTTTTGGGTGAACTATCCCTTTAAAACCAATTATTCAACTAGTCTAACTAGTCAACGACTCAATTCTGACAGTAGTTTTGCACATCCCTAGTTATGTTCTCTCTATCTGTATAGCTGAAGAGGCTAGAAGTGGCATTCTTTATTGTAAGATGTGTTGGTTCATGTCAGCTCTTCTGGGGATTTCACACACTCTCAGTCTCTCTTATCAGAGAGCTCAGCAGCTGTTCAGGATAGTACTATCAGCCTTATGACTGCACACATCCATATTTATTTATTCATTTTAACAATGGGCCTAAAATGATGATGGTCCTTATTAATGGCAGGCTG
Source organism: Myxocyprinus asiaticus (assembly GCF_019703515.2). NCBI lineage: Eukaryota > Metazoa > Chordata > Actinopteri > Cypriniformes > Catostomidae > Myxocyprinus > Myxocyprinus asiaticus. The sequence continues at coordinate 4,965,022 of NC_059380.1, read as the reverse complement.
CATCTCTCTCTGACTGGTGGACAAACCCAGACATACACAGATAGGCTGACTGTTCTTAGTCAAGTCTCATGCTTATGGCTGTGGGGAGCTAGTGGAGATGTGTAGAGTGGATGTAAGTGTCTGGGGCCCTCGCTTTAGACAGACACAGTGGTGCTGTTAAGGCAACAGATGAAATAGAATATCTTAGAGTGTCAATCAGGACAATGTACTGATAAACATTCCCTCTGTGGCTGCTCAGACGGTGAAAGAAAGAATTGCTAATGAGCTCTATCTAACAAAAAGTAAATCATGTTGATTGACGATAATAAGGAAATAGGTAATACAAAAAAAAAAGATAAATAATTCATAATGCTTATGATAACGTTAATAAACATTATGTAATGTTCACGAGATGATTAATTTATCTTCAAATATGAATATACCAGACTGATCTCACTGTGAATTCAGTGACAGTTGGTTGAAAGTTTTGCTGATGAAATCAGTCTGTGCTTATCATAATTTGCATCACTGCCCCCAGTGGCCAAACCTGGAAGTGTTGTTGAATGTATGAGCATGTGTGAGCTCCAGTTTATGGGTGCAATGTCCACAGAGTGGTGCCAAAAGTGAGTTGTATTTTTTGTTGTAAATATGTAAATAAAGTAAACAGAAATGTGTATTTTAGTAACTCTACCCCCTAACCCAAACCCCAAACATAAACCTAACGTCAGTGGAGTAAATATGTAATCTCCAAGCGAAAACGCAACTTTTGTATCGCACTCATCACTGATTATGTGAACCCAATTACTTCCTGGTTCCACAACATTCGGTAGCAACATGTCACATTCCTGTACAATAATGCTGAATATACAGTACATGAACTATATCAGGAAATGTCTAACTATCTGAATGTATGTCAACTTTGACTTATCATTAAAAAGTTATGGAAACGTAACGTGTTACGAAAAAATTTGAGGTGCACTGACCGATCGGCCGCAGATCTAAATCGGCCGATCTTCATCTTAAGTCTGTGCTCGGCTGATCGTGCCTAGAATCAGGGCCAATCTTTTTTGCAGCACGCAGGGAATCACACATACGCTGCTACTCTAATGAATGAGTGCATTCTCAGCCCTTGATGCATGACAGTGTAGCCTCCGGAGGGTGAATTGTTGGCAATTCTAAGTATTCATGAATGTAAACTTTCAGACATGCTGTTTTTCAGATGAATCTGCATGCTTGTTTTTTTTTTTTTTTAATGTGTAAGAATGTATGAATAATAAGTTGCCGTTTTCTAGAGTCATTACGGTAGTAATTCTGGCTTGCTACACTGTGAGCACAGAGAGGATGAAGAGACTGCAGATGGGTATAAAAACGAATAAATAAACATGTGTTACAAATCTGAGTATATGTGATGTAATGTGAGTCATGACAATCAGATGGTGTGTGGAGCGATAGAGCATTTTCAGCTTCACTCCCTTCAATATGCTCACTCGCGGTGTCAATCAAACATGCACGCTCTCCAGGTGCTCTAAATATCTCATCAGTCACTCATCTCAGCACTATTCTGTGAGGATCCCAATTTAAATCAGATTAATGTTAGTCACAGTACCACTAATCACAGCAACTGCATTTTAACCATAACAGCACCACGTCTTCTTCGCACATTTGCTTAATAATTAGTGATTTGTGTTACAGCAAAATGCCAAAGACAGTAAACAAATCATAGATATTAATGATTTCTCACTGGAGCAGTTTTAGAGCTTGTAATTGATATATTCTTTTCTTATTTTTGAACGTACCTCTACTGTGTGTGATGCTCTCAAGGTTTTTACTGCTTACCAGTATGTCACAATGACCTTTTGATATTGACAACAGAACTATTCATAACTGTTTCAAAACAAATAATTGTTAGAAATTCACACTTAATTTAATTTTGGTAACTTTATAAAAAGGTTCCATTTGTTAACATTAATTAATGCATTAGGTATCATGAACAAAAAATTAACAATATATTTTTACAGACTTTATTAATTATAATGTTAGTTAATAAAATTACGATTGTTCATGTTAGTTCATAGTGCATTAATGTTAACATATACAACTTTTGATTTTAAAAATGTAATAGTATATTTTGTAACTAACATTAAGTTCATTAGTTCATGTTAACTACAGTAATGCTGTTAAATAATGTAAAACAAATGGAATCTTTTTGTAAAGTGTTACCGTAATATTACTGTGTGGGGCATACTGCGTGGGGCACAATATAACTTGCAAAAGTGTGGCAAAGGTCACTTTTTGAAAAATTGGTATCGGACGAACTTAGTGTTAATAAAATCGGAGATCAGTATAGGCCTCAAATTTCTTGATCAGTGCACCACTATAAAAAAAATATCTACAAGTGATGAGTATACAAGTAGAATGATTAAAATAAAATCAACTGTCTTTGTATCTTTGCATTCTCCTTGCCTCAGAATTTCCCAAATGATGCTCTGCAGTACAGCATGAATATAAATAGCGAGATGAGGTTTAAAGCAAAGTCTTATGCATTGTACACACACACACACAACCCTTCTTCTCATTCAGAAGTCCTTATAACACAAAGACAGTCAGACATAATGATGGGCCCATTCCAGCCTAACTTCTCAAGCTCTAATAAAGAAAACACACAAACATGTTTACCAAGCTATCAAAATGGAAACATACCATAGACTTCTACGGTTTTTATAAAGAGCTAATTAGAGACTACAGGGGCAGAATCACTAAACGGTGGTATATCAGCGCAAAAAGCTGCGTCTTATTCACTAACCACCCACAATCTAGTTTAAGCAGCAACAATCAGCGCTGAAATTGTGCGCTGTCTTGAGTAATTCAATTAAGTCATTAGCATACCGTTCTGCACAAACACACCTCCTTTCAACAGCATGTAAATTAGGCTCAATATAAATTTCGATTAATTCTCAAAAATTGTCAGATGCAATTTAAAGTGCACTATTACCACCAGATGAAAACAGGCTGTAAAATAGTTTTTATTTAAAAGAAATGTTCTATCGATCATATCAGCAGTAATTCATCAAATAATGATCAAATGATGTTGAAGAGCATTATAACCTGGCATATATCCAGATGTGAGGTATATTCAAGCCACTTTCAGTATGTTAAAGAGATGATTCAGGTCTCTGGATCACAGTAGTGGAGTGATGCTGCACAGTTCCACCAGTAGGTCAGATCATAGTGGTCTGATGCATTACCCGCTATACAGGGCTCAGAAGCAGCCCTCAAGATTGGGAACTGCAACATTGCTTGTGCATTGCCTGATCAGCATAGTTCCCTCAGTGAATCGGGCGCTAAACCAGCTCAAACAGCAAGTTTAAATAAACAGTGCTTTTACAGGGTGCAATTAATTCGTAGTGAATTCCCCCCAAACAGAGATTTTGTCAGATTTAGCTCATTTCTGGGGACAATTTTGTCCCCAAACTATAGCAAATACACTCACTCCATAAAAAATCATGGGATTTACCACTTCAAAACTCAGATTGCATGTTCAAGGACAAGACTAAAGATTTATGGGTCAACTACTGGGTGCAACGCCACCTTTGAGTAAACTTCTCTGCCAACTTCTGTATAAAATGCCAAAAGCCCTGACACATCATTTTGTTTGTCACCACCAGGCGTCGGTCTAAGATCTGAACTAAACACTTCCAGCTCCATCATCAAGGTTGTAGCGCATCCCTCCAAATATTCAGATTCATTAATGGTCAAATACATAAATTATGGTTACCCTCAATCCTGAATACATGGTTACATCCTTGTTCATCTGTTTTGAAGATGCTTTCAAATATCACATTCTGTTCCACATATCTGATGGATGCAAATTATGGGACATTTTGGCAGTGCATTTATACTCACACATGACCGTAAGCAAGACGTTCCCTGATGCCAGGACGATCTTCTCCCGTGTTGCACGATCATAGATTCCTACATGGCATTCATAAGGTCCGTTGTCTGAAATCCGAACCTCTGGGAGCCTGAAGAGAAGATCAAAGTGCATGAGGCAAACCAGGCAAAACACATTGCCTTCATTCAAACATATTTATTATAGGACATTTTCAGTAATTCAAAGACTGTGCACAATGTCTAGGTAAAATAGAAGATCTATAGATCCTGAAACATACTGTATGCAGCTCTGAATCATGTAAATAATACTGTATTTTATATTTACATAATTTTCAGAAGAAAATGTGAGCGGTGCTTGCCATGCAAAACTAGCTCCCACAATTCAAGAGTGCTCTGGGTCGATGCCTGGGCATTGCTGTGCAGTTGATAAGGGGTTCTGGGTGTTTTATAGCCATTGATATGTGGTTGCTAGGGTGTGCTGAGTGGTTGCTAGGTGATTACTTAAAGGCACAAGTCTAGGTTTGCCAACTGTATCATATTAGCCGTACGTCCCGTATTTTGGCCGAAATAAAGATGTCCTGTAAGAGACGGCTATTGTCCCGTACCGAAGCAGCTCAAAGGGAACCCTGCTTTGAGGGCTTCGAAATGTGCCTTATTGAAGACATGAAGTGCTAAAATTCTCCAGGGGGACTCGCCTGTCTGATGGCGAATTCTCCCTTATTGAACCACTCAAAATGCTAAAGCGTCCCACAAGCGGGTTTACTGGTCTCAACTAGTTTAAGCTGGTACTCAGCTGGTTTAGTTGAGAGTCCAGCTGATCTTCCAGGCTGATCAGCTTAAAAATGTCCCAAATCCTTCTAAACTGTCAACTGACCAGGCTGGGAGGCCAGCTAAGACCAGCCATTCAGCTTAGGCAGCTCTTTGCAGTTTTTCCTTTTCCAGCAAAGCTAGTAAATGATTTCTAGAGTAAACAGGTGATGCCTCTTTCAAAAAGGTGATTGGCTCTTTAAATTAAATGTGGGACTTCAGTTCTTGCATTCACTATATTAAGTGTTACGATTTCTCTTATTCATTGTACTCTGAGTTAAGCTAAGGTAAGGAGCTGGATGTGCTGTCATTTTAGTGTGCCAGTTACTATTCCCTATGAATGCAGTTGCCTCTCTGCTGGCTTGGAATATTCCCATAATGCCTCTCTCCATCCATCCCTCCTGTTGTGTCTGGTGCTCCGCAGAGGGAAGCAGACTGCTGAGAATGGCTGATGGAGATACTCAGATGTTCGATTCACACAAAAATGCCCTGTGGTCCATTTTCATAGCTTTTATCTCTTTTTTCTCTTCCTCTTGTTTTTCTTGGCATCTTTGTCTCTAAGGATGCTCCAATAAAAAAAAAAACAGTCGGCTATAATACCAAGTTTACTTTCGACTGGGTAAAAATGGCTATTGCTGCAAGCTATAAAAATAGTTTAGACAACGTGGACCGAGTATTATCTTGGAATCTAGAATGATTTAGAGCTCTACAGAGCTGCAGTGGATCCAATGAGGTTGGATAATCAGTAGTTCTTTATATAGTTGGTTGGTTACTTAATAGTCCAAATCAAAAGAACCCATCCCCAAGTCTTTACGATATTATGGTCCCTAGACATGGCTTGGGTCCTTCTTTTAATACAGTGAGTCCCCAAAAAGTATATGGACACTTTTGGACATTTAGGTAACACTTAAAACTGTCTAAATTTCATTGCACATGTCATAAAATAACAAACCAAGTTACATCTGCAAACAAATTATGCTAGAATTGTTCTCAGAACATCGCTTTTCACAACCATGTTCGTAATGACATTTAATCAACTGGTGTTACAGTGATTTTTAGTGCATGTATGAAGTCAGTTCCCCTCCTGTTTACACAGGTGTCCTGGCAGAGTATTTGTTCATCACATTACAGATCAGTGTTGTTTAAAGTATCCATTTACCATACTTAAGTAAAATTAAAGATACCTTCATGAAAATTGACTCAAGTAAAAGTTAAAGTAGCTCATAAGAAAACCACTTAAGTAAAAGTATTAAAGTAACTGATTTTAAATGTTCTTAAGCATCAAAAGTACAAGTAAACTGCATAAATTATGGAACAGCTAATTAAACCCGTGGCAGCTTATTTGATTGGTGGTGCTCATTATTTACTCATGCCATCCCAGATTTGTATTACTTTTGTTCTTCTGCTGAACACAAGGAAAGATTTTTAGAAGAATATTTCAGCTCTGTGGATCCATACAATGCAAGTGAATGGTGGCCAGAAATTTGAAGCTCCAAAAAGGAGATAAAGGCAACATTAAAGTAATCCATACGACTCCAGTGGTTTAATCCATGTCTTCAGAAGTGTTCCAGTTGGTTTAGGGTGAGAACAGACCAAAATATATATATCCTTTTCCACTGTACATGTTGCCATTGCAGTCTTAAGGCATGATCGTGATTTCAAGCTCGATTACACTTCCTACTGCTTGAGGCATGCTCAGAGCACTAGATGGCACTATAGGAAGTGTAATCGAGCTTGAAATCATGATCACCAAGGAGACTGCTGTCAAGATGTACAGTGAAAAAGGAGTTATATTGCAGTTATATTGGTCTGTTGCAACCAACTGGATTGCTTCAGAAGACATGGATTAAACCACTGGAGTCGTATGGATTACTTTTACGCACCCTTAATTTGCTTTTCAGAGCATCAGATGTCTGGCCACCATTCACTTACATTGAAAGGACATACAGAATTGAAATATTCTTCTAAAAAAAATATTTGTGTTTGTTCTGTCGAACAAAGAAAGTCATGAATATTTCTGGGATGGGATGAGGGTGAGAAAATTATGAGAGAACTTTCATTTTTCAGTGAACTATCCCTTTAATGAAGCATTAAAGTCACATCAAAATGATCATATCTATGAGATTAGTGTGCATGAACAGCAAAGTGGTAAATCCACTGAGATGGGGGCATGCCAATTTAAGAAGCACGGCAAGAATCAAGCAAATTGGTGACTGTACAGTTTAGATTTAATGTATTTGTTGTCCTATTGATGATGAATAAAGCTTGCCATAAAATAAAACTTATTTAGCTAGTTTACATGAGGTGACAGGCTTACAGAATAACATTTCCCATCAGTATATGTGGCCACACAAGAATGATCAAAGAAGACACACCTAATTTTCAGTGTATGTGAATAAATGTACGTCATTGCATTGGTGCTGAAAAAGCTTCCTACTTTTCCACTTTAAAAAAGTTCCACTTTAGTTGAACGCTCATTACATCGAAATGCCAACTTCTGAACTTATAAGTACGAACTTCCCAGGATGACTGTAACAAAGTTTAAACCAAAACATAACTGAAATAGTGTTTATATTGGCTATGTGTTAAACATACACCGATCAGCCACAACATTAAAACCACCTGCCTAATACTGTGCAGGTCCCCCTTGTGCTGCCAAAACAGTGCCAACCCACATCTCAGAATAGCATTCTGATATGATATTCTTCTCACTACAATTGTACAGAGAGGTTATCTGAGTTACCGTAGACTTTGTGAGTTCGAACCAGTCTGGCCATTCTCGTTTGACCTCTCTCATCATCTGTCCACAGAACTGCAACTCACTGGATGTTTTTTATTTTATTTTTGGAACCATTTGGAGTAAATTATAGAGACTGTTGTGTGTGAAAATCCCAGGAGATCAGCAGTTACAAAAATACTTAAACCAGCCCATCTGGCACCAACAATCATCCATACGATTATCTAATCAGCCAATCGTGTGGCAGCAGTCCAGTGCATACAATCATGCAGATACAGGTCAGAAGCTTCAGTTAATGTTCACATCGACCATCAGAATGGTGCATGATTATTTGTGCCAGATTGGGACAATAAGCAACCATACAGCAACCACCCAGAACACCCTGGCAACTGCATAGCAATGTGCTAAAAACACAGTTAAAACTACTTAACAACAGAATTGGAACAACCTGACAACCACCTAGACACCCTAGCAACTGCTGAGCAATGTGCTTCAAACACAGAAAACAACTTAGCAACAGCATAGTATCAACCTGGCAACCATATACTGTGGCAATGCACTAAAATACACAGCAGATCACCTTGACAACTGCATAGCATGCCACAGCAACCACCCAGAACATCCTAGTTTATAAAATAAATATTGTTAGACATACACACCTTGGTTAAATGTAAAAGGTAAATGTGTTTGACTTTTATATAAACTGGATTCGTGGAAAGGTGGAAAACTGATCGCACATAACTTCATCATTATTTCACAGCTTTCATAATGTTTAAGCCTAAACCTATTAAATTAATTTGTCCAAAAAAAATACAAAAAATAAAAATAATTTAACTTACATGAGCAGTTTCTTGTCCTCCCCAGTGGAGAGAGATGACAGAACACACATTATCTGATGCACGCTTCGCTTGTGATTTTGATTCAGATTCGTGTTTCACAAAACAAATCATTCAGAACGCTTTTTGAATCTTTCTGATCAGTTCAAAGGAATCCAGTTTAAAAGATTTGACTCAAATGATTCTTTCACGAATCAGACATCACTGTCGCCGATCTGCATGAATTATTGCACGTACAGCTTTTTTTGCGGTGTTCAGTCGCAAAAGTAATGAAATGGTCTGGAGAAATTCAGCGAGTAAAAGTATAAATTTTCACTTCAAAATGTAGTGAAGTAAAAGTAAAAGACCAAACAAATATTTACACTCAAGTAAAGTACAAATATTGAAAACCTGTACTTTAGTACAGGCACTTCCATTGTAAGTGCCTCACTGTAACCCAGATGTGCTTTTTTTAAAGAAAAGGAGGACAAGTCAAAATGAATTTTTTGTTGTAATCAACATTATGCAACAAATGCTGTCGAGTGAGCTTAACTTGTATTGAACCCAGAATATTCCTTTAAAAAACATAGTGACAACGTGCCCCAACCTGACATTCATGAAAAATTCTTTTGTCATAAGAACACATTTAAACCTTTCGGTAAAAATCTGCCTTCAGAATATAGTTGAATCTTGCCTAAATTATGTGGTTTGATTATGTTAGCTTGTTCACCCAAGAGCTATAACAAAAATATGATGATAGTGAAAATTTACTTTGGAGGGTAGAATTCACAAAAATGATTCTAACTTAATAGGCTTTTAAACTAGGTGTTTGAAACCAACACATACAAATGGATTGCTTAGCAAATAAAGCAAATAACAAGATACATTCCTAACTTTACTCTTGGCTAGATAAAACTGGCTATTGCTGCTAGCTAACAAAATAGAGCAGAATTGTGGGCCAAGTTTTTCTTGGAATCTATAGTAGTGTCTAATTTTAAGCTCTTCGAGCAATGATGGATCTGAAGTGGCTGTATCATCAGTGGTGCTTTAATATACGTAGCTGATGGACTGTCTTTTGTAGTCCAGTTTTGAACACAACACTTGCTTCTGGGCTTTATTTGTGTGCCAAATCTGCTGTTGTCTGAGCCCATGTTCCACTTTCGTATGATATCATAATTTTCTAAACGTCTCTTTTGAAAAATCTCTGCTCTTATAGCTTCAGTCAAGCAACCAGTCCTAACAGAAATCATAACAGTGCTCTGGTGCTGTTGACAAAGTCCTGCTGCTTATGTCTGTTTAAACAAGCAAGAAACAGCTAGATTGACTGAAACCAAGCTCATAAAAAAAAAAAAAAAAAAAAAAAAAAAAGTCCTCTCACTTTCAACTGCTTTTATTTTCAGCAATCTTAACATGTACATATTTGTATGAACATAAAAAGATTCAACTAAGACATAAACTGAACAAGTTTCACAGACATGTGACTAACAGAAATAGAATAATCTGTCACTAAACAAGGGGGGGGGGGGGGGGGCAAAATCAAAAGTATCAGTCAGTATCTGGTGTGCCCACCAGCTGCATTAAGTACTGCAGTGCATCTCCTCCTCATGGACTGCACCAGATTTGCCAGTTCTTGCTGTGAGATGTTACCCCACTCTTCCTCCAAGGCACTTTCCCGGACATTTCTGGGGGAAATGGCCCTAGCCTTCACCCTCCGATCCAACAGGTCCCAGATGTGCTCAATTGGATTGAGATCCGGGCTCTTCGCTGGCCATGGCAGAACACTGACATACCTGTCTTGCAGGAAATCACACACAGAACAAGCAGTATGCCTGGTGGCATTGTCATGCTCAAGGGTCATGTCAGGATGAGCCTGCAGGAAGGGTACCACATGAGGGAGGAGAATGACTTCCCTGTAACGCACAGTGTTGAGATTTCCTGCAATGACAACAAGCTCAGTCCTATGATGCTGTGACACACCGCCCCAAACCATGATGGACCCTCCAAATCGATCCCGCTCCAGAGTACAGGCCTCGGTGTAACGCTCATTCCTTCGATGATAAATGCGAGTCCGACCATCACCCCTGGTGAGACAAAACCACAACTCGTCAGTGAAGAGCACTTTTTTCCAGTCTTGTCTGGTCCAGCGAAGGTGGGTTTGTGCCCATAGGTAATGTTGTTGCGGGTGATGTCTGGTAAGGACATCTAACAGACCTACAAGCCCTCAGTCCAGCCTCTCTCAGCCTATTGTAGACAGTCTGAGCACTGTTGGAGGGATTGTGTATTCCTGGTGTAACTCGGGCAGTTGCTGTTGCCATCCTGTACCTGTCCCGCAGGTGTGATATTCGGATGTACCGATCCTGTGCACGTGTTTTTACAAATGGTCTGCCACTTCGAGAACGATCAGCTGTCCTTCCTGTCTCCCTGTAGCGCTGTCTTAGGCGTCTCACAGTACGGACATTGCAATTTATTGCCCTGGTCACATCTGCAGTCCTCATGCCTCCATGCAGCGTGCCTAAGGCACGTTCACGCAGATGAGCAGGGACCCTGGGCATCTTTCTTTTGGTATTTTTCAGAGTCAGTAGAAAGGTCTCTTTAGTGTCCTAAGTTTTTTATAACTGTGACCTTAATTGCCTACCGTCTGTAAGCTGTTAGTGTCTTAATGACCATTCCACTGGTGCATGTTCATTAACTGTTTATGGTTAATTGAACAAGCATGGAAAACATTGTTTAAACCCTTTACAATAAAGATCTGTTAAGTTATTCAGATTTTTACAAAATTATCTTTAAAATAAAGTGTCCTGAAAAATGGACGTTTCGTTTTTTGCTGAGTTTATAAATAAGATGAGGGCAACAGGAGAGTTCTCAGCACAAGAGCATAAGCATTCCTTTCATGTATGCCTTAGGCCCCCCTGCACCTTGGATCACTCACTTTGGCTTGATGAGCAGAACCAGGCAGAATTAACTGCAGTGTATTCACCATCATGGCAGTGACTGTGGAAAAAAAAAAAAAAACACTCTGCCATTTCTCTTTGCAGATGTCTATAATTTGAACCTTGTCTATTGGTGGTTTTTAGCTTTTATTGCAGGGCTGCTTGACATGCATGGAGCATGCTGATTGGATGAGAGGTTTGGCTCTGTGTTTAGTACATTGGCATGGGTCTCACGTTTCTCCACGGCAAGTGTCCTCTCACTGGATGAGCTTTACTGACCTGGTCTCTGAATCCCAGCCAGCACATTTCTCAATTCCTGTCTCCCTCACCTTCTTAGCTTTCTAGCGTCTAAATCTCCATCTCTACTTCACTTTCAACGCTCACTGTTCCTCCTCTCCCTATTATTCATTCTTTCTCTCCACGCCCTCAGTTGCACACTTCCTCTTTGGATTACTGAAATGCAGGCGATGCTGCACAATCGTCTGGCTCGCTTCAATATTCAGTTCTTCAAAATAACCTCAATGGGAATGAAACTTCAGCCCGCTCACAGTTTCTCTGTCTCTCCCAGCCCTTCTCAATTTTTCTTTCCCATTCTCCCTTTCTCACACAGTGCTCTAAATATGTAGATGGATTGTTAATCAGAGAGTAATAAAAAGCCGATTAGCACTAAATCACACCGAGGCAAGAAGAGATTTGCCTAGCCAGGTCCTGCCACTCTGCGGCATGTGTAAGCATGTGTGTGTGTGTGTGTGTGTGTGTGTGTGTGTGTGTGTGTGTGTGCGTGAGTGAGTGTGCTGGGAGGGATGGAGCATTCAGTGCCAGGAACATAACAATTACAGAAATGTGCAGTAAATTTCTCAGCAGAGGCCTGTTCGTTTTGGTGTTGTGGGTGTCTTATATTAGAATACGTCTGAATTTATGATGTTAGAATATTTGCTATAACTTATGTTCCCATGAGTCATCAAACACATAGGTCAGTTGAGATTTATACCTTTGTTTCACTCATATATTCACTCACAGGCAGGCAGAACTGTGCAGAAATTGGAATACCAGTCTCTCACCAATTTCTGCACATCATCCACCTCACGTATGTAAATGAAAATTCCTAAAGCAATAAATCCAACAGCTTCCAATAAGAATGTGGTACTCTTATGGTGCATTCACATCATGTCAGAATTACTGTAATTATGAGATTCTGGCTTGTAAAAAGTGTTCACGTCTTTGCAGAACTGACCAAAGTATTCAGCTTTGAAACTCTATGTGGAGCAAGCTGAAAGTTTCTTTGGACATGTTATCTGATAGCCAGTTGGCTTGTGGCTCATTTAATCGGGTAGCCAAGCAACTTTCGTCTCTCTCTTTGTCTAACATTTATAGTTTTGCTGATAAGCCAGTTTCACTGCACTGTAAAAGGTTTTCTCTGGAACCCACCTCCCCCCAGCTCCACATGTCTAGATTTGCAACATGGAGTACAGTTTGTATGTCTATTTGTGCAGCAGCATGTCATACATGCTTAACAAAGTATGTCTGTGTGTGACAAGGAGGAGGGCGTGGCCGGGCCATGATGGTGCACGGCCGGTGATGAATCAGATGATCAGTGGGAGAGCGAGATAAAGGGGAGCCAAAGGTGCCAGATTGAGGGAGAGAGAGACCATTAAGTTTTACCATTTAAAGTTTTACCATTAAAAGTTTATGCTGACTGTTCAGCCGGTTTCCGCCTCCTCCTTGTCCATCCTTATACTGTTACAGTGGTGCCGAAACCCGGGAGGGAGGAGGAGCAGCCGCGGCCAGGGGAGCATCCGCCAGGGGAGCAGCTGCGGCCATCCGCCAGGGGAGGAGCGAGCTGTCCTTACACTGTTACACTGTGTATGTTATAGCAGTTGCAAGTCTCAGTACTTGCTCTGCAGCAGCAGCAGAAGCAGCATAGCATAGTCCACCAAGACCAACATCCTAACAATATGTCATGCCCACAATAAGCACATTTCTGTCATGGTCATTTCCACCACATAATTCTGTTAAACACATTGCAGAATTTGAGATGTGCTAGAAATGTCACTGTGAATTGGGGGCCTGGGTAGCTCAGTGGTAAAAGACACTGGCTACCACCCCTGGAGTTCACTAGTTTGAATCCCAGGGCGTGCTGAGTGACTCCAGCCAGGTCTCCTAAGCAACCAAATTGGCCCGGTTGCTAGGGAGGGTAGAGTCACATGGGGTAACCTCCTCGTGGTCACTATAATGTGGTTCGTTCTCGGTGGGGCACGTGGTGAGTTGAGCGTGGATGTCGCGGTGGGTGGCGTGAAACCTCCACACGCACTATGTCTCCGTGGCAACGCGCTCAACAAGTCACATGATAAGATGCATGGGTTGAAGGTCTCAGACGCGGAGGTAGCTGGGATTCATCCTCCACCACCCGGATTGAGGCGAATCACTACACGACCATGAGGACTTGAAAGCGCATTGGGAATTGGGCATTCCAAATTGGGTGAAAAAGGGTAAAAATCCAAAAAAAAGAAAAAAGAAGAAATGTCACTGTGGTGGGAATTTCATGACAAAAATGACATTCATTTCCTGTGATGCATGTACACACACTGTTGAACTTTGGAAAGAAAAAAAATATATACTGAGAGTGTGAAAAATGTTTTAACATACTTAGAAGTCCAAAAGTTGAAGAAACACATTGAAACGTTATTTTAAGTAAATTACTTAAATGCCATCCTTTCGCTGGAACATTTAGTTCCTGTCATATAAACAATAACAGAATGTTATTCTAGCAAGGTGAACCAGTGTTTCACATAGCTATTCATGTCTTTAAATATGGCTGGAAAGCTGTATCGACCAATCAGTTTCCAGGACCGGATCTATCAACTTTATAATTGGAAGTGTCATGAATCAGTGAGGGTGACATTAACATGAGCCATCTCAATCACCTTCTTGTCAAGGTATATGGCAACCAAACTGACAGTGCACACTGTCCACATTCTGAAAAAGAGACATCACATGCCTCATTGACACACAGCACATTTCAGCTCTCTCTTTACATTGTTGTCGCATTTTGGTGGGAAGTAATGAAATAAATGTGATAGATGTGCGTGATAATCAGGGGCTTTATTGAAGAACAGAACCTCTCCTGTAGGGCCCTGGAGGGACCAATGGGTGTAAGTGCTTTTGTTTCGGAGTTTAAAGCCAAATGTTTTGCTAAGAACGGTTGAATCTTATAGGAACTTGTAGGGAGATGTGGTGTCCATGATAATAATAGGAAAGGGACAGATCGGAGTGCAAGGGGAGCGTCCTATGGACCTGCTTGAGGTTTGATTGACAGCTCAAGCTCTGAACTCCGTCTCACTACATTGACAGCTCTGTGACAGGGAGAGATTTTAGTGAGGAACAAGAAAAAAAAAAGGTTTCTGCTCCTAACATTATGACTCATATGATTAATTTTTCAAACACCTTCAATAATGTATCCTAAAGGGGTGATGTAAGGGGAAAGTTTAGGGATTTCAATTTGCACTGTCATATGTCTCATTTGACACCCAGCGTGAAGTCGAGTTTTCTTGGGAATTCAAGCTGTCTTGTAAGACTGTGACGGGACCGGCAAATCACAAAAAAAAAAAAAAAAAAACATGTTCAAAGAGGAAAACAAAAGCTGTTATTATTCTACATTCCAGAATATAATATTTGCGAATTGCTTCCTTCTGAGCAGCACACAGGTAGTTTGAGGTTTAGACCTCAAGTATCATCACTACATGCAGTGAGAATTACGGCCCAGCTGGTGACCAAACAAAATATTTCGTCTAGTCATATTCATTCATTTTAGTCAGTTTTACTCCAACTGAAATGGCATATATGCTACGTTCACACCGCAGCTGAATGTGGCCCAAATCAGATTTTTTTTCACTCACATGTGACACAGATATGTTAACTGGATGGAGCAATTTCATATGTGGAAATAAATCAGATACGTATCTGATTTTTTCCAATGTGTCTTTGGTGTGAACAGCCAGGTCAGATTTAATGTGATTTTTATTTGATCTACCTCAACATTCGTCATTTACACATTTGATTTCCAGCTTATATACTGTAAGCCTATTATATTTTAAAACGTTTAAATGTGAGTCATCTGTCTAGTTAATGCATTCAGTTTCTTTTTAAGGAAATAAAAGTATAGGCTTCAACAGCTGGGTCCAGCAATTCATTTGGATTGCATGTTTAATATGCATATGAAAAGATACAGATGTAGATTTATATAACATCGTTCTTTGCTTGTGTCACTCGCTCAGAAAACACAGTTTCCATATTTCTGAAACTGTATCAAAATACGAATGCAAGCCAGTCAATGGAAATATGAAATAAATACAGATAACTCTTCTTAACTTACATAATGCCATTTATCCTGCTGTCTTTTGATTTTATGGTGTGTTTCGCTCTTAGGTTACATTACACTTGAACATCGATGATTATTTCAATTCCACCATACGAAGGCACATGACTACATAAAAATACATTATCCATCATCACTCGCGGACACATATGAGTTTGTTATACGCATGCTCACAGAACGCTACGGGTCAGTTTAGGAGTGTCGGCTCTTCAGACCAGTGTCTGATTAGGGCTACATTTAAAATGTCATCCCTATGAACAACCTAACAAAACAAATCAGATTTGAGCAAAAAATCAGATCTGGGCAACATTTAGGCAGCGGTGTGAACATAGCCGTGGTTGTAGTAGACAGAAATAGCACTTTAGTTGATGATACTGTACAAAATGACGAAAATGTGTATAAATATGCAACAAAGTAAAACCAACCTGTCAGATGTTTGGAAAAATGTGTAAACATGAATTGAAACATGTATCAAACATATAAAATATTTATATATATATATATATATATATATATATATATATATATATATATATATAAAAAAAACATTATACTACAATATGTGTGAAAACAGCCCTTGATTTGAAAAATGGGGCTCCTGAAATAATAGCATATAAAGAGTGTACTGACTTAATTCCAACTAGAGATGTACTGCAGCACCGATGTATCAGCCAAACATTGGTATCTGCCAATTGTTTAAAAACAGTCAATAACCAGGACGATTATTTCCTGTCAAAATGGGGCAGAAAAATGTGTCGGACAATTAGTCAACAACTCGTGCAGTTTGTGAAAGAAAATGTCTCTTGAATTGAATTACTTTGAATTGGATGACAATGACAGCAGAGTTGCAATTTGTAAGCTTTGCAAAGCTAGAATTCCACGAGGCGGAATGACCTTTAAAACCTTTAACACAACTCATTTGATGATTCACCTTAAAGCTCAACAAAGCAAGGAATATGCCAAGTTGACAGCATTTATGGCATAATGTTGATTACCACAAAACAACCATCCCTCCTTTTCTTTGAAAAAGCAAAAAACGAGATTACACTGAGGCACTTACAATGGAACTGAATGGATACGATTTTTGGAGGGTTTAAGAAATGTGGCACTTAGAATTTTATAAAAGCACTTGCATTAAATGTGCAATATGTAATATATTTACTGTACTAAAGCATACAATCATCATAATATGTTATCAGAGATTTAGGAAAGATGCTATGTTGAAAATTGGCTTCTCAGAAAACAATGCTACAGCCAGTATATTCCACTTTGAAATGTCCGTTCCAGGCCAGAATTTCTGTTTGTGTTTTGGCCTGTGTGATCCCGCCCACTGCGCATTTCCCAATAGTATTTTGACACCCCGGGTTGCCAGATTTGAAACAAGTTAGCGGTTAAACACAGCGTGCTGCAGCCATGGAAGCCAGCAATACATCTAGCTAACATTAACAGAGTTATAAAAATTCCACATGAGCTGGTTTATAATTGCAAACAGTAAAAACATTGCAAACGGATACATTAGCTGATCAACTTACAGTGTAAGTCTCGTCGCTTGCCATTGTCAGTTTGCTCGTTCCTGTTGCGTGTCCTCAACCTGGCAACCCGCGTGAGCTTCGAGTCTGGGGAGGAGGGGGCCGGGGAGACAACTCTCTCCAATATTTTGAATTTGGACTGCAGTACCCATTTTAAATGCTTGATGTCAATGTTACATATTGCTCCTTTAATTCTTCAGTTAAACTCATGTATTATTGAGCTGCACGTTTTTTTAAATGGTCATTTTTACAGTTGTTTAGGGTTTACAGTGTTACGTTGTCATGGCAAAGAGGTTGTACATTCTTTTGTATGCCAAATAAGGTTATACGATTTTATCACACTAAAATCATTTAGTTATCAATTAATCTTCAGCATTAGTACTAGACTATGTGTCAGCAGATGCTGTTCTGAATAATTGAATATCGATATCGACAGACAAATTTTGTATCTGTGCATCCCTAGCTACTTTTTCAGTTACTGTGTTGTTCACGCTTTGGAGACTGTGATTAATGTTTCATGTTTTACGATATTGCATTACGTTCAGCAACAACATTAGTAACACATTCTGACTAGCACGCAACTATGGACACAGCAGTTACATATAACTTTCTTCTGTGGAACACAAAAGGAGATGGCAGATTGATAGCCTCAGTCACCATTCACTTCCATTGTATGGAAACAAGATGCAATGCATGTGAATGATGATTGAGACTAACATTCTTCCTAATATCTCCTTCTGTTTCACAGAAGACGGAAAGTCATACAGGTTTGGGAAAACATGATGGTGTGTAAATCATACAGTGTTTTTGTTGTCTCTATATATTTTTGTCAACAGTATGTTTTAATTAAAATGGTTGAATAACTGTCATGACGGATCAGATTTAATCAGTTCTTAGTTGTCATTGATGAAATAAAAGAACAAAAAGCTTTGTCAGTGCATATTTTCGTGTCAACCCTGTCTCTCCATTTCCCTTTCCGAAGCAATCCTCATTTGTGTGTTTATTTACAGGCATATTACTGAGAGCTGAAACAGAGTGGCAGCGCTGCTGCTGATGCGGCTTTTTGCCACTATGGAATGAAAATGAGAGATAATACCTGTGAAATATCCTGTCTGGATGCTCTTGGTTTCCCACAGAATGCCTGTGTTAGTGGCTACAGGGAAAATAACTTATGAAGTGTGTTTGCTTGTGTGTCTTATGTGTGTGTCTGAGAAAAAAGAAAGAAAGATGGAAAACGTGTGTATGTGTGTGTGTGTGTGTGTGCGCGCATTTTGACTTGGGTGACTGCACAAAGAGTTTGACTGTCTCAGCAGTTGCCGTGTCCCTTCCTGAGCATTATATGAGACTGCGAGGTCAATACAGGTGATTCCAGCTGCTGCTTATACTGTGACAGTCAATTTACTTCCTGCTGGGTAAAAGTGTTTGTTTCTGTGTGTGTATGTGTATGCATACACAACATACGCTGTCCCACTTTTGATGCAAAGCAAAATGGTAGTGAGCAGGAATCTGCAGACTTTTGTGCATGTTCCGAGCTGATTATAGGGGGGAAATCTGTTGTTCAAGACAATATTCGAAGCCCCCCCCTGCTGTACTTCTGCAGTTATGATGACAAAGCTTTTTGTTTTCAAACTTTAAGTAACTCATCAATACATTAAATTATACCACAGGTCTGTTGAATGCTTGATTCTGATTGGTTGACAGACTTTCTAAGGTGTGCAATTATTTTTCAGTAAACTCACAGCTATGATGTATATCCAGGTCTTGACCACATAACGGTTCCATATCACTTCACCAAATTATTTCAGTTGTTCAAAAGAGCAGTACAGGCAACCACAGCAAAATAACCAATTAAAACAAAGACACTGGCTAAGTACATTGTATAAGAATTACAAACAACGTCTATAATTTCCTACATTTACTTCAATTTCTGTTGAAAAGCGCCCTTGTGCTCTCACTCACACTCACACTCACACTCACACACACTGATGGACACACACATGCGCGAGCAACAAACAGAGCCTTCCTGTCAACGCACTGCTGTGACTCAGTGGGGTTGTAAACAGTTGTTTAGAAACTGAAAAGCTATATACAACAATGGTGACACTCGCTACTGCTGAGAAGTATCCTTAAACTTACATCTTGTCAATTTGATGCAATGCTAAGCGATGTTAATGCTGACAAGAGCCGCATCAAATACAGGTAATCCCACACACAATCTGTCTCAGTTTCTCTCTTTCTCTTTCTCACTCACAAACACACAAACACACACACACACACACACACACACACACACACACACACACACACACATACAACATTGATAATCCAGTTAGTGGTCCAGTAAAGCATTGCAAGCTCTGCTACTAGTTCTAAAGTGACGTTTTCAAACTAGCAACGAAGGCTCAGGCTGCATTAAAACAAGATGCTGGATCCGTGGTGGAAGAAAGTAGCTCCACTCACAATAACGTTTTAGGGAAGAAAACCAGAAAATGTCTTGAGATAAAACCCTGAATGATGTCTTAAGGTGTGGTAACTGTGGTATAAGCAGAATAACATACCACTTATACCACGCTGCGCATCGTGACCACATTACCACTTTTTTATTTTTTGTTATAGCAAGTTAGATTATTTTTGCTGTTTTGAGTGTTGCCATTTTTGCCGTAATGAGTGTTGCCATAGAAACGAATAACTTCTGAGTAATTCTGTCATGGCGTGAATGCAGCATCAGTCACCATTCACTTTCATTGTATGGAATAAAAGCTGCAATGAAATTAAATGGTGACTGAGGCTAACATTCTGCCTAACATCTCCTTTTGTGTTCCGCGGAAGAAAAAAAGTCAAACAGGCTTGAAACAACATGATAAATAGTAAATCATGACATAGTAATTAATTTTGGGTGAACTATCCCTTTAATTCTAACTGTTACCAGAAAAACTTAAGAAAAACTGATTGAGTTTATGTACATATGGCAATCTGAGTTAGAAAGATAAAAAGGGCAGCAAGTCTTGAACCAGGTTAAACAAGTCATCAAAACTTGTTTTTCTCATCTCTCTCTTTTCATCTAAGAGTTTGTACCAGCTTTTAGTTTGACTAGAAAGTTGTATGTTTTGGTGAGGAGCAGAGTAGCTATTTTTCCGGCTTGCTTTGCCTTTCAGACTGCAGCTGAGCCTCAGGTAAGAGGGAAGACTTGGGAAACACGTCTGTTCCTCAGTGGGCATGTGAAACACTAAAGCAGCTGTAAGGAAGGCTAAAGACGAAGATTCCTGAATGAGAAACAAGAACATTTCAACTAAGGATCCAAAAGAAAAGAATGGCTACAGGCTCAGTGGATGCACAAATCAGAAAGTAGGGGATACTGAGATAAAGTTTCCTAATCGGCACATGTTTTATTTAAGTGTGAATCATTTTGTGATTCCAATCATATGCATCACCAATTTCTGGCCTTTAGGGGCCGTTCACACAGGAATGCATCCTTGCATTAAAAGCTAGATTGAGCCCAACAGAACTGAACATGAGTCAGGTTTATAGGTGAAGTTTTAATCTTGCCAACACAATTACTGATGAAAATGTCTGTTGTTGAAGGTTTTTTAGTACTTCAATGGCAACATTGACCCCCCCTTGTAATGCAATATCCTCAGAATAACATCTAAAGTGTGAGAAATTTGACACATTTTGTCAATTAAAAAATGTAACGGTCAAGGCGCAACGATGAAAATAAATGTAGCACAACAGAAAAAGATGTCTGTCTGTCGAACGTGTACACAGGCCAATAGTTTTAAAATAATGCACGTTCTGTGTCCCTGTAGGCATTTCTGTTTATGGTAATGTAGAATAGGACAAGAAATGATGTTGAGAAGCAGGAGGGGAAAGTTATCATATTTACAAAAATATAAAAAAATCAATCAAATGATTAACAGCTCTTACCGGACTGTCGACTGATATACCAGGTCTTCCCGTCGGCGGTAATCCTCCATATGGGAGTAATTGGTATTGAACATAGCATCGTACGTGAAAATCTTCTGCTTAATAGTGCCCCCGTCAGTAACCTGTTAAGAAATAAGAATAAAACATCAATGCAAAGGTATGTCTTATAAGTAAGTGGATATATTCCATAGACACATATACATAAATAATGAAAGGAGACAGTACTAGAGCACGATGCCCAAAGGCAAAGTTAGTCGTCATGCTTAAAATTATCCCATTGATCTGTTTAAAGTTATTATTGGTTTATTATTTAAGAGCCTGTGAAGAGATGAATTTAAATTAGCTCTCAGAAACCTGCCAAGCATGATGAAATCAGCGAGACACTTACTTATGTGGCATTAGGAATTTACTGCACTATAAGGCAGTGAGCTAACGATGACTGACATTTTTGCTGCATGTTGTTCGTCTATGCCGCAGGAAAAGTAATGAAATGTGAAGACATATTGCAGAGGTGAGGGATATCTGAAGAGCCATTGGCTCATTCTGCTTCTTTTTTCCCTCCCTGATGTTCTCTGCAAATGATGGAGCGTGGTTCTTTTTGCGGTAATATTCACTGGGGAGAGGATGTCGCTTAGCATTTGAATGATTGCGATTTCTCTTCAGAGCACAAAGAGGGGTGACAGATTTTAATGGAAGTGTTAATGCCTGCTTTGAAGCAGTGGAATTGTTGGCGAGACAGGTGTCTTTCTTTCGACGAAAGCTTGAGATGCTATCTGGCGCCTCTTAATCTTGTCTCCTGGTGCTGTAAATCAGTCCAAGGTGGATTTGCAATTGGTTTTACGAACGACAACGACAATGTTAAATTGGTTGGATTTGAACAAACAATTCATGCTACCCTCACAAATGGATGTGGGGCAGCCTCAATAACCCATAAGACTCTAGAGATTCACTTAATGCTTGCAGCCACTGCAGGGCACAATGAGTCATAATTTGCTGAAATTCCATTTTGAAAGGAAATATAGCCGCAAAGAATACAGGGGCAAAACAGTTCAAAAGCATGAGATAATGCGTACATACTGTAATACATATCTACAGACGCACAAGCTATTGCATTTTTTGAGAAATTTATATATTTTTTTATATACCTGAAGCAGTGTGGTTTAAGGGAATATGAAATGTGAAATCACTCACTGTACTTCACAAAAATTGCTGCATACTCACTGCAACAGAGCACAGCAGTCTGGTTCTGGAAATAAAAATTCCATTCGTTTTCTCCATAAGGGAATTGATTTTTAACGATAACTTATAAAAGTTTAAAGACAGAACATCTGTGAGCTCTGAGGTTGTTAATCGATGGTCCATGTTTAACCGGTCCTGCTCGACTCACTCTGTATTTGTACCAGCGTCAGCTGGCATGGGAGGTGGGTGTGCTAACGAGGAGGCTAAAGGCTACAGCCCCTAGCGCCGGTCGCTAGTGTGCATCTTTAGGCCAGGGGAGTGAGGTTTACACATACGCAAGCTATCACAAACCAGCTGGCTCCCGTTACACTCACCCTCCCCAAACCTCACTTACATCCGGGTCACGGCACCACTGTAACTGGTTCTGCTCGACCCACTCCGAGTGGGATTTGAACCGTGTCAGCCGGCATGGGAGGCAGGCACACTAACAAGGAAGCTAAAGGCCCCTAGCGTCAGTCGCTAGTGCACCTCTTGAGGCCAGGGGAGTAGGTTTACACATACCGCACAGCTATCACACACCAGCTGGCTCCCGTTACACTTGCTACTTTTAAAACAATCGGTCTGCATTGTTTCATCTTCACAAAAAAAAAAAAAAAAAAAAAAACTTGTTTAATTGGGGAATTATTGGTAAAGAACTACACTGTCCATGATCCTGAATGAAAAAAACACAACAATCAAAGAACTGTGTCGAACAAAGTGCCCCAGCAGTGACCGCTCACTTGTATGATGCACTGTGAATGGTGCAATCGAGTGGTCCTCCTCACACTCTCAAATTAGTGACTACTGAAAATTTGCAATATTTGTGTTGGGGGTAATGCGTTATAAGTAACGCATGTTACATAATCAGATTACTTTTTTAGAGTAACGAGTAAAGTAATGCAATATGTTTTATTTTAGACCAAAATATCTGAGTTACTTTTTAAATAAGTCACGCGTTGCTTTTGTACACCTCTCCTTTCCCCATATTGCGATAAATCAGGAGTAAAAGTGTGCAAACTTCGGGGAGGAGATGTAGTGCATGATGGGTATTGTAGTTCTAGAGAGTGGGAGGCTTACCAGAGATGCACAATGAAGTTGTAGTATGTGTGCGCATGATGGGTTTTGTAGTTCTAGAGAGTATGAGCCATGCTTATCAGTGATGGGCAGAGGACAACAAGTGTTCTTTTGGCCCACCCTGAGATTTATGTTGTAAAAACAGTTGTACTCGTCATTTGCAGCAGTTTATTTTTTTGTGCACTGGAGCTTACATGAGCAGCCATCATAAACTTTACCGTTGTCATGACAGTCACCGCAAGAGTTAAGAAATGTGTCCTCATTCGGGCAAGTGAAACTTTGACTCTCGTGATTGATTCATGTAGGCTGCATTTGTGTAAACACACATTTTGTGGTATAATATTGCACAGGCATAAGCTCGGAGAAGTTTTCCCATGGCCACAGCATGATTATACAGTTACATACAGTACAACGTGGAATGACTGCTGACTGTTTGTGCATCCGAACTTCTTTGTTTTAAAGCTGCCCGTAACTACTTCTCCAGGATCAGTTTGCATCAGAACTGCTCTGTGTTAAAGCATTTAACATTCAACATTCCGTTGAGTGAAACGCGATTGATTCAGGTGTAAATACATGTTACATTAAAAAATCAGTAAACATGTTAAGGCAGAGGAATTATAAGACTAGCCTTCCACTGGCCATGACATGATACACAGGGTGAAATACTCCATGATACAACAACCTGTAATTGGGAGAATGGGATGAGAAAAGCTGACTCTGGATCAGCGGTTGTGAGCAACATATTACATGGTTTGTGTACTCAGACAAAATGTCTTAATTTCTTAGAATTTTCAACATTTTTGTTTAATAATAAACAAGTAATCTGATTTATGAAACATACCGTTTTTATGACATTTTGGTAGCATTAAAAACTATTCCATTCAAGTTGTATCACCATACATGTTTGCAGTAGTCTGTAAGCAGTACGCACCGTGGATCAACTCAAAACAAGCTTGCACTGAGATGACTTGAGTGAAAAATATTCATTTATTCATCAGACTTATTCCTTGAACATGTTAGGTTGACATTCCCCACTGAATTTTATCCTGACTTCTGAAAAACATCTCAATTTGTCATTGTCAATGGGCACAACACATGATGACAGATATGATGCAGGTTCAAGTGTTGGACTTTACTGCTTTAGGTAAGACAGTGGTTATAGGCCTTTATCACATCCGGCTCCAAATAGTAGCGTAACCAAAACATCCGCCCACCAATCTGTCTATGGACGATCGCAGTTTTTCTAAATAAATTAAGCCAACTTGGATGCACTTAGCAGTAAACATCAGCCATTTAATCATTTCTTTGGAGTAACTCAGCAATTCAACATGTGTTATCTACCACTTTAATGTATAATAGTATCTGAGCAAGGCGATTATCAGCGCAAAGTTTTCCCAGTTCACGAGGAGCTGCGCGCGCTGTTCAGCCAACTCCCAGAGGATAATTTTGCTCAAGTCCGAAGAGACCGCATTTAAGTGTTTTAATGTTGTTGTTTTCACTACTGCAGCATGCTCATCTCCCGTTTGTGAATATAATAAAAAAAATGTGTGACTTACAGTATACCCTTGTCTTGTTCTAATGCTCTTTAAAGTGTAAATGTACTCTTGTTTGTATTATATTCTTGCACTCCTCTAATAAAAAAAATGTACTTATACTCTGTGAAGTGGTCCCTGCTCACATACATCCTGTTTAAAATAATAAAACAACATGACATCGTTTTTCTTTACTTCATTATCCCTGGGTAATGATTGTAAGGTGAGGTTTGTCTGTTTAGATTAAGTATTTGAGATTAATCGTACATAAAATAGGCCATAATAATTCTGCACTCTGGACACTGCCATTGAAACAGACTGTAGCGGAATTTGTTTTATGCTACTAAGTGAAGATTCCGCTCTGCGAACGTGCAAGTGTGATAAAGGCCTATTCTTCATTATTCATGTTGGCTGCCATGTCAATGGAAAAAAAAAAAATCATGCATATTCCTGTTATCGAGTATTTATTATAAATATGACATGAAGACCTTCTTCTAAATATCTGTCTGTTTACTTTGTTGTTTTGACATGAGTGTTGTACAGTAGCTAGCATGACCTGTAATGTCTCTTGTATGCAATGCATGGCTTATTTGTATGGAATGCATATCATAGCAGAAGAGAGAGTGGCGGTGAGAAAAAAGTAATGCAAAAATAACGCAAAAGTAACGTAACACTTTACTGTCCATAAAAAGTTAATTTTAATTAATTAAGTTACTTTTTTAAAGAGTCACGCAATATTCTAGCGAGTTACGTTTAAAGTAGCATTACCCAACACTGATAATAGCATATGATGTTCTACACTTATAATCAAGAACTTTAAATCAACAGCTATATATTTTTCAATCGTTTTTAATTCGGTTATGTCATTTAGAATGCTTCATGGGATTGTAGTTCATTCCCTCATTAAAGACACTAAGAACACAGCCTTGTACCATTTTGTCTTTTTGTCGATTTTCAAATACTTTTTTGATTCAAATGAAAATTTGTAAAGTTGTGATTCCTCACGGAGCTGGTTGAAGGATTTTATGAAATCCCTATGAAAAAAAAAATAATAATAATAATTGGTAAGAGTACTTCCAGAACCAAGACGTCTAAAACGTTACATTCTATGCATACTGAATATGTCTTATATAGATGACACTTGCTCAACACACATCACAGACAACAAGTGCTTGTGAGAGCCAAAAACAGGTCAGTGAAGTGCTCATATTTTTGCTGAGTCAACCCAAGGCTTTTTTAAGTGACACCACTTAAAAAGCATTTAAGGAACACTTCGGCATTGCACTTTGAACATGAAGATTACTCTGGCTATCTGGCTGTCTTGTAAGCATGCGAGGTTGTGGCTGCAATGGGGGCCATGCTACACTTTGCTACAGGTTTACAAGAGCTGGTGATGTTGAAAGGTCAGTCGCTAAAAGCAGGGGTGTAGATTCCAGGTGGGATTGGGGTGGAGTGAGGTAACCCCCACAATAATCAAAACAAGCAAGTACACATACTGTAGGCCCTCAATATATATATATATATATATTATTTTTTTTTTTTTTTAAATTTTGTACTTCAAGCCTTTTTTTAATCTTTAATGGATACACTGATCTGAAGAAAAATGTGAATCTATAATTGCAGAGAGACACAAGGTGAGGGACTTGCTCTGTTTACATGCATTATGAAATGAGAGGGTGCTTGTGTTTATTAAAGCACATATGAAAACAATTCGATAAGTAGTGAGCGTACGCTACATGATGAGTTGGAGAGGCAGAATAAAGGTGCTGACATTCTCTCTGATGAATAGAATCATAAAATGGGCCTCTCCAGAAAAATAGACACCTCCACCCACTTTGTCATCATGACAATAGATGAGGATGATAATGACAACGTCAAGATCATGGTGAGAAAAGAATGGTGTACAACTGAATTGCAAAAATTTGAATTGAAAGAAAAAAGTAAACAAATGAATTATCATTGTGAGAATTATCATCTTGCAACAGATTTAACATGGATGAAACAGAGTTTGAAGTAGTTTTATTTTTAAAGATTTCGAGCTCTAGAAAAAAAAAGAAGCTAAGAATCAAGGTACAACTTTAAATTCAACAGCTCCCTTTAACAACAAAAAAAGAAAAAAAAGTCAAATTTATTTGGCACAACAGGCATTGTGTCAGAAAATTAATTAATATATTGCCAATATTAGTTATTTATGTTTAGAACTATTAGTGGTTAAAATTATTAAACTAAATAAGTGTTGTGGGTCAATGGTTAAACAAAGTAATTTTGTATGAACTATAAGTTTTAGTGTTAAAGTTCTTGAAGTCATGCCGAATTAACTGAGGAAATACACGTAGAGGCACTGTTCTTTGATTTTGGTCGATAAAGGCTTTTGTTAGTGGTTAATTCATTTTCTATGTATTTTATAAATAGTCACAGACAATGGGGATCTTTTAGTCTAAAAGGTTGAGAACCACTGTGATAGAAGGCAGCTGAACATTTTGGTGGTCCATCAGCTCAACCAGCGTCAGACCAGCACTAACGAACAAAACTCAGAAATTCATGCCGGTCTAAGCTGGTCTTTTGGCGGGGTGTGATCAGACCCAGGAAATTTCTTGTACATTTGGGCCTAATGGACCTGAACTCCCATGCAGAAAGGCATCCATCACGCACGACTGTCCGCCCTGTTGTCTTGACAACTACCTCGGGTATGTGAATGAGGAGAGAGACAGCCAGACAACAGGAAACCAGATAAATTACAATGAAGACAGGCTAGTCTAACAGCTGCCATCTAAAAACTGGAGAGGAGAACAGTGTCTGGGTGGATGAGAACCATCTCAGTTTTCTCAGTCCTCGTACATTTGACCAGGCTCAGAAATTTCATTGATTTAAGTCTTTGACATAAAAGTCAATGACAACATGTATTTTCTTTTTGGTTTTAAAAAATATACCCCAATAAAACGCCCCTGAAAATCAAATCTAATATTGCCTCTGAATGGAAAAGTTGGTGGGTTAACCAGTACACCAGCATCCCAAGCTAGGGACTGGTAGCCCAAACCCAACATACAGTACAAGTATGTATCCATGTGGATGAGTGTTGGCTTTTAAGCAGGGATTTTTAATCTTCAATCAGTCAGCTTTGATCAGTGCCATGTCTTAGAAGAGCAGCCAAGCAGGCAAACAGGATCAAAAGGGGTTCAAGAGGGGTGCAACCCACAATGGTAGGAACGAGTGTGGCATCCCTACAGAGTGTAAACAATGCACACCGTCTGGTGCGGTTCCAACTGAAGGACCTGGCCTGCTCCTTACCTTCATTCAGCTCACTTCAGCAGAATGGCACCCCATCCCCCGGGCCTAACCAAGCTGTGGTTATTTATAGAGCACTCCTGCATCACTTTCTGCTGCCTGAGGATAGACGCACACATGTTCACAAAGACATTCAATCGCTTAATCCGATCGTGACCTCTAAGCACTACCACGCTCTGAAAATGAGGATTCAGAGAGACGCATCGATGCTTACCTACTGTATATACCTGCAACATTTCCATATATAGATAGCAATTTGCGACATTCTGGCTTCATGTTTAGTTTAAAGGAGGCAAATTGATCAGGAAGTTCTCAAAGAATGAACTAGTGGTTAATATGCAACCAAACACAATGGATTGACAGTATTTGCTAACAGGTTTGGATCTATTTTTTATAAGCACATAGCATATTGATGGCTCCAAATCAAATAGACGTGGACCAAAAGCAACAAATTAATTTTCATTCTAAACTGTTCTGCATTTCGAGACTCTCCTGTTGCTTTCATCATCTCAGATATGTGGTCATATCTGGTCATATTTTTTTTGTAATTTGTTTTTTGTGTTCCCTCCTCCACACAAACACTTAACTGAAGTTTTGTCATGCTGTACAACCTTACAGCACCCGTCCATTTTTTATATAGCTTGAGAGAAGTTGACAGCCCTAATATCAGTGATTGACAAACAAAATAAAAACCTGCGAAGCATGCACTTCTGTCAAACATACTGTATGTCAAAGCCTTGAAAGACAACTAGTTGTGGTCTACAGTTCCGTTCATACAGCTTCTCATATCAACCAAACTCGCTCTCAAATTTCGGTTGTCAGTCCTCAAAATTTAAGGAAGGAACTTACTGCTGAAAACTAGTAAGATGTGACACAACCAAAGAGAGACAGTCTACAAATTATATTAATATACAGGTATTATAAACTATATATACAGTACTGTGCAAAAAAAAATTAAAAAAAATAAAAACAGCCGATATAGATAGAGGAACTGTGGCGAGTTCTTCAAGAAACTTGGAACATCATATCTGCCAACAACCAAGAAAAACTGTGTCCAGGTGTAACTTGGAGAATTGGTTCTGTTTTGAGGGCCAATGTTGTCAAGTTTTTAAAAGTTCCAACATTGACCATGTTGACAAAGTCCTTTGTACAAAAGGTCAGATTTTCTTGCTTTCATTGAAGCACACAAGATGCTCATTGCAAAATTCTCAACTTATTCTGGATAACATGATCATCTGGTTCTTGCCAACTAAAATCCACACTGGCATTAAAACAAAAGGGTAACATACCAAATGTAAAAAAAATAAAATAAAAAATAAATAAAAAAAAAAGTTGTGTATGTCCATTTCTCACCTTTTTTTTCCACTAGTGGAATCAGACTTGTATACACACACACACACACACACACACACACATCTCAGTGCAGCTGGGAGGTACCATTACACCGATCTTAAAGGTACAGTGTTGTCATGTGTATGGCCAGCATAAGAATATTTGTGACAGGCTCTGCACATTTTGTGTGTCATAACAAATAAAACCACAGTAATGAGGCACATAGGTAGTCAAAAGTACACATTTCATATATTTATACAACTATTCAGGGTGCAAACCTTGTTAACACTGTCAAACGGATACCCAAACGGCTAGATAAATCTGTCTGTTGAGCGAAAACCCAAAGCTGTAATGAGGAACTGGTGTGTGTGTGAAAAAGCGAGACACACACAACAAGATGGCCATTGGGGTGTTTAATATTCCCCTGTCCCGATATGAGTGCCACATGCTCTGGGCATGCTGTCACTCATTTCCATTTCAAGACCACCAGGGCGGACACAGCACTGATTGGATGAGGCATTTTTTTGGCAGATTGGAACTGTGGGATTAAAACTCATGCTGCCAGACATGTTGCAGCTCCAGCAGGCCCTGAAATCAGGACAGTGGAGAACATCAGAGCGACTCTGGTTTAATAAGGTCAAAGCAAAGGATAGATATAGGTGTCATTTGAGGTCATCTGTGAGCGTGGCCTCTTAGAATGGCCTCTTTTCACATTTCCAGGTTTGGAACGCCGAAGTAAACTATAGCGGGTTGAATTTGTATAGCAGAAAATGAAAAAAAGCAGATTTACACTGCTAAATAAGGTGGAAACGGGTGAAAAGGGTCAGCAGAGGATGAATAAAATATCCTGTGCTATCCTATTCTATCCCACAAATAGTCATTACTAGTTGCAGAAACACTAAGTGATTCAAGATCAAGCCATGTGATGTTCTTGTGTTCTAGTCGAAAGCCATTAACATACTTTACACAAGTACACAAATGCCGATGTGTAGGCTATGCTTGCAAGTAGCGCTAGGCGATATATTGAATATTAATGATATTAATCATGATATTAACTGATGATGTAAAATTGGCCAATAACGTGAATATCGCAATGATTTTAATGTGCTTTCATTTGGCCATTAAGTTTCATAAAGAGCGCATCAGTAGACTAATTTCACAATCCTTCAGGGCTGCACAATTAATCAAAATAACATCAATATGGCAAGTTGGTCATGTGTGATTATTATTCCACAAAGGGTTGTGATTTAAAGACAGATAAATGGTCTGTGTGTGATTCAGAACAAACCAGTGACGGCGCTCTCAGATCAGTTCACATGCGTTGTGAAATCAAAGTAATGCAGGTTCAAGCTTTCATGCAATTTCAAACAATAGTAACAGTTACAAGTTATTATACAAATCTGTAAACAGGTCAGAAATATATTACTTTTGTGTAACGCAAATCTAATAATCAGAATAATAATGATAATTCAGCATTATATTATAATAATCAACCTGATGTGTCCCACAGTAATAATTTAGTATTATGCAATGTTCAACTGGGGTTTCAAAAATAAGTCAGTGAAGAAGCTTTGCACAGTAAAAACATTTGAAGGTAAAAAATGCTTTTTATTAAGCTACTATGTATAATTGTATTGATTGCATTGATATGATTGAATTGCATTCTCCCTTGTGTTTATTTAATGAAAAACTAATTATTAGATTTTTATTTAATGTCTTTAAGATATATAATCTACTTGGCTGTCTGGATGAAATGATGATAAAAAATAAAACAATAAAAAAACTTTTGAGCCATTTTAGAGCAAATACATAATTATCGAGATATATATCGAATAGGCTGAAAAATATTGAGATATAATTTTTAAGACATATCGCCCAGCCCTACTTGCAAGTGCAAACATCCTTCAAGCCTGTTTTACTCCTGTTTTACACTGCATGCCAAAGCAGTACAGGTGCATCTCAATAAATTAGAATGTCGTGGAAAAGTTCATTTATTTCAGTAATTCAACTCAAATTGTGAAACTCGTGTATTAAATAAATTCAGTGCACACAGACTGAAGTAGTTTAAGTCTTTGGTTCTTTTAATTGTGATGATTTTGGCTCACATTTAACAAAAACCCACCAATTCACGATCTCAAAAAATTAGAATATGGTGACATGCCAATCAGCTAATCAAATCAAAACACCTGCAAAGGTTTCCTGAGCCTTCAAAATGGTCTCTCAGTTTGGTTCACTAGGCTACACAATCATGGGGAAGACTGCTGATCTGACAGTTGTCCAGAAGACAATCATTGACACCCTTCACAAGGAGGGTAAGCCACAAACATTCATTGCCAAAGAAGCTGGCTGTTCACAGAGTGCTGTATCCAAGCATGTTAACAGAAAGTTGAGTGGAAGGAAAAAGTGTGGAAGAAAAAGATGCACAACCAACCGAGAGAACCGCAGCCTTATGATTGTCAAGCAAAATCGATTCAAGGATTTGGGTGAACTTCACAAGGAATGGACTGAGGATGGGGTCAAGGCATCAAGAGCCACCACATACAGACGTGTCAAGGAATTTGGCTACAGTTGTCGTATTCCTCTTGTTAAGCCACTCCTGAACCACAGACAACATCAGAGGCGTCTTACCTGGGCTAAGGAGAAGAAGAACTGGACTGTTGCCCAGTGGTCCAAAGTCCTCTTTTCAGATGAGAGCAAGTTTTGTATTTCATTTGGAAACCAAGGTCCTAGAGTCTGGAGGAAGGGTGGAGAAGCTCATAGCCCAAGTTGCTTGAAGTCCAGTGTTAAGTTTCCACAGTCTGTGATGATTTGGGGTGCAATGTCATCTGCTGGTGTTGGTCCATTTGTGTTTTTTGAAAACCAAAGTCACTGCACCCATTTACCAAGAAATTTTGGAGCACTTCATGCTTCCTTCTGCTGACCAGCTTTTTAAAGATGCTGATTTCATTTTCCAGCAGGATTTGGCACCTGCCCACACTGCCAAAAGCACCAAAAGTTGGTTAAATGACCATGGTGTTGGTGTGCTTGACTGGCCAGCAAACTCATCAGACCTGAACCCCATAGAGAATCTATGGGGTATTGTCAAGAGGAAAATGAGAAACAAGAGACCAAAAAATGCAGATGAGCTGAAGGCCACTGTCAAAGAAACCTGGGCTTCCATACCACCTCAGCAGTGCCACAAACTGATCACCTCCATGCCACGCCGAATTGAGGCAGTTATTAAAGCAAAAGGAGCCCCTATCAAGTATTGAGTATATATACAGTAAATGAACATACTTTCCAGAAGGCCAACAATTCACTAAAAATTGATGTATTCTAATTTTTTGAGATGGTGAATTGGTGGGTTTTTGTTAAATGTGAGCCAAAATCATCACAATTAAAAGAACCAAAGACTTAAACTACTTCAGTCTGTGTGCATTGAATTTATTTAATACACAAGTTTCACAATTTGAGTTGAATTACTGAAATAAATGAACTTTTCCACGACATTCTAATTTATCGAGATGCACCTGTATGTGAGCAGAATGAAGCAGTGCGCCACGACAGTTTCGTTGCAAATAACGCGTGTGCTTTTACACCAGCAGAAACGCTCTATACAGAAAATCAAGTTATAAAATGGTTATCAGGAGTGAGCTTTTGTTGCATCAAACATGGTCATCATGAAATCGTATTGACATGATGCTGGTGTAAACTAATGCAGTCTTGTAGAATTATTTCATGTAAACACAATGAGCTCTGCTCATTCTTAAACATCATTATTTAGTGGAAGGGGGAGGACGATGAGCCTGAACGTTTTACACAACAGAATACGTTTGATCACTCGGTTTGGCTCAGTCACACTTAATAATATAGCTTAATAATATAGTCAGAAATAAGTAATTATGCTCAACCATTGATAAGCTATATCTCTTTGTTCAAACACAAGCCAAAATTTGTAAGTGTTGGGTACTTTCCTCACTTCCAAGAATATGTTACATCTTCACCAACAGCCAGGTACAGCATCCCACGTTGTTTTCTTTGTTAATTAATCCTTATAAAAAGTTGAGAGTAATGGAGCACTTTAATACAAGTGTCTTTCAGTGCAAGACTTAGGCAAATTCTGAATTTACCGACCACACACGGAGTGCATTTGTTTATATTTGGCAGCACACTGGGCTGTGTATAGGTATTGCTGTTAACCCTTTAGCCATGCACTCTATTTAATAGCATATAATAGGGCAATTTTATTTTGTTTTTTGTTTTTAAGGCTACAACTTGAAGTATTCTGTAGTTTTAAATGATAAAACCTCCTGTCTGCTTAAAGGTGCACTCAGCGATTCCTGAGAAACACTGTTGATATTCGAACTCAACTGCCAAAACAAACACACCCCTCCCTTCAGTGCTCCTTTGGAAGCTCCGTCCCCCCAACTTCTGCATCCGTCTTCAAGCCTTTTACTTCTCGGAGGTCTCTCCACTGCTGAAAATTCTCGCCGATGTTGACACGGCTCCTAGCCCTCGACTTATCATAATCCTTCTTTTTTAGTTTACATTCGTCTGACCTTTTTCTCTTGGTCTGTTTCTCAGCCATTTGTCCTCCGAGTTTAGAAAGTTTGCAGCAGCCAGATTTGCTGTCGCTCTTCTAATGATTCTCCCTCTCACTCTGCCCCCACACCCATCCTGTGCACGAGCAAGAACCACCCCCTGTTGCTGATTGGCTGGACTAGTGTTGTGTGGATCGGTCTGATCTACTTTGTTTTTGTCCCATTTACAGAGCCAGGGCTGTGTACAAATACTAGATTTTTTTTTCAGCCCACCCACAGAACAGACAGCTAGCAGACAGTGAGGAGATATTTGCAGAATTTGACAAAAAGTGTACTGGATTACAATTACTGAATGCACCTTTAAACTAAATAATTAAAATATTTACATTTTGTTTTTGGGTAATAAAAAAAAAAAAAAAAAAAAATATATATATATATATATATATATATATATATATATATATATATATATATTATTTTATTTTCCTATGAGCTGTAATTAATACAAAATACACTACACTACAAATACATGCTTATTCTGTGCAATATTTTTTTTCCCGTGTCAGTTCATCTTCATGATCAACAGTGCACTGTCACTTTAATTCAGTGTGAAAATAGACTCGTCAGCAAAAATAGACTCAATGCTGAAACTGCCGCTGCACTGCAGCTTCTACGCTGCTTCTGTCTTGCGTTGACGCACTGCTTCTGCTTCCAATGTAAATGCACTCATTTGTTAACATGAATGCCGAAAAAAAACCTGCACTGCTTCTGTCCTGCTTCGGCGTGCAGTGTAAAACAGGCATAACACACACTCCATTGTGGTGGTAACAAACCTCAGTACTCAAGGGGCGTTAGAGTAAACTTCAAATGTCTGTACAATTAAACTGGACATATTACTGTTCAGGAAATTAATTATAAATACTTCCCATTTAAATTGTTCAAGATTCTCTTTAAAATGTTGCATCTCTATGATGGTGGTCTACCTGCAAGAGAAAACTGCCCAAAACTAAAGCGCCTCTAGTGGCAACTCTGAGAATGAAACGCATACTTATGTTGCATTATCAATTGTGGTCTGACACATTTCGGAAAGCAATGAAGCATGAAATCAGTGTAAATTTTCACATATGCTGTATTCAAATCATTGGAAAAATTTATTTAGTGGAAAAAAATACTTTAAAGGGATAGTTCACCCAAAAATAACATAAACGAGGTATAAAAGTAATCCATAAGACTCCAGTGGTTAAATCCATATCTTCTGAAGTAATATGACAGGTGTGGTTGAGAAAACTGTCAACCTACACTTTCACTTCCACATTCAGCCACCCACTGGGTTGGTCAAAGGTGGATATTTATAGTAAAAAAGGACTTTGTATCTGGTTCCCACCCACACGATCATATCACTTCTGAAGATATAGATTTAACAACTGGAGTCATATGGATTAATTTTATGCAGCCTTTATGTGCTTTTTGGAGATTCAAACTTCTGGTCACCATTCACTTGCATTGTGAGGACCTGCAGAGCTGAGATATTTTTCTAAACATCTACATGTGTGTTCAGCAGAAGAAAGAAAGTCATACACATCTGGAGTAAATGATGAGAGAATTTTCATTTTTATGTGAACTATCCCTTTAATTAATATACTGAAGTATTACCTCCTTTTCAGAAGTTACCGGTACTCTGTTTTTAATTACTCATGTTTAGACAGTTTAGGATATTGCGTTGCGCATAGCACATTTTAAAGGAAACAGTGTATTTAGGCTACAACACAAGTTACGCATTCAGACTAGTGTGAAACTTCTATCAGGAAGACTCACAGACTTGAGTGGAATTTAAGATGACATAATGTCTCTCTTTGGCATAAGCCCTGTCTGGCGGTCTGAAGAAGTTGTACTCTGAACCATCATATCCTGCCAGAGATAGGAGCCTACCCCCATGCAGGACGGGACTCAACTGGTGGTGGTGGGGTGGTGGAGGTTGCTGTGTTAGCACACTGAATCAGCAATGTGATAGATTGTAAGCAGACTTATAAAGCAATGGCTTACATGTGATTGGCTAGGACTTACCTAGCTAATAGTGCAATGATGTACAGCTGCTAGTCTTCCCGCTAGAACTACGCTGCGCTTACATTTCAAGTTCACCTGTTCATTTGGTTCATTTTCTGTGCAGATGGAAGTTGTAATCTTAAATTTATGTTGTGGACATAGCTGATTAATCTCACATACTGCTTATAGGATGCTTTTTTTGTCTTGTCTTCGTTATCATTGACAAAATCAGAAAACCCTTTGCCAATGAACATTTTTATCAGTAATTTTGTTGACGAGACTAACACTGCACGAAATCGAGCTTACACAGCTTGAAGCATTAGTTCACATACTTGTATCTTTGAGTATGTTTCAGGCATAATAGGAACCAGAAAAATAAACAAGAAGGTACATTTAATAGAGAATATAGACATGAGACCCTGCTGCTGGGGAATATACATAAATTAACCTACAGATCAAGGACCAAGAGGAAGGCAAAGAGTCTTGCTCTGCCAGAAGGACATCAGAGGCGGTCTTTAATTCACAACAAACAGGAAGGAAGGATGCATTTCCTGGCCCTGTGCTAATTGTTACAGAGATGTTCACTCATTTCCTGTCAATTTAAGTGTCGGAGGTTTTCAAAACACTGGAACAGTGCAGAAATCTAGGCGCACTCAACCATACACACACCAAACAACAAACACACTCATCCCCTACCCATATCTACCCACACAATTGAAAACACTGAGATGTTACATAAGTTTTAGTCAATGAGTAGACAAAAACCATGCGTTACGTAAGCATTGTGTGATAGCAAGGCTTTGACTGAAGGACAAGGTGACAATGGGGGGTTACAGATGAGGACACAGAGAGCTTACCAATAATCCCTTTGACCAGAGCAAAGCATGGGTCTTTTGGGGATATGACATCCAGAAATGGGCTTTTTAGCTATATCTTCATGCACATTTTCCAAGCTACATTCCCAGTTCCAAATTACTTACTTGTTCTGAATTGAAGTAGATAGTTCACCCAAAAATGAAAATTCTCTCATCATTTACTCAGCCTCATGCCATCACAGATGTGCATAACTTTCTTTCATCAGCAGAACACAAATGAAGATTTTTAGAAGAATACTTTAGCTCTGTAGGTCCTCACAATGCAAGTGAATGGTGATCAGACCATTGTATGTCCAAAAATCACATAAAGGAAACACATAAGTAATCCATATGACTCCAGTGGTTAAATCAATCTTTAGAATCTTTACATCTGAAAAAGTCACATGTGATGCCTGTTTAGTTTCACTTTCACATCTGAAAGTTAAAGTGGAGATTTAGAGTAAAAAAGGACTTAAATATTGTTCTGTTTCTCACAACACTGGAGTCATATGGATTACTTTTATGATTCCTTTAAGTAAGAAAGTCATACACATCTGGAATGGCATGAGGGTGAGTGAAATGATGAGAGAATGTTCATTTTTGGGTGAACCATCCCTTTAAAGTACTTTATACATTTTTCCAATTATTTGAATATTTGGTTAAAGTCTTGTCTGTTACAGTTTGACACATGTTTTTGTCATTTTGCACATTGTTATAACAATTATATGCCATTTTAGTAAAATTTAATAATTTAATAGTAAAATTAATGAATATGAACTATCCCTTTAATGCACACAATTTGGTTGAACTGAAAGGTCTGTTAGAACTGTTTGACTTGCCCACTTCCTGTTACTAAGAACTGTTTATATTTATTTGATTATGATGACAATTTGTCAAATTGCTAAAGCAAGACTGAACAGAAACTGTCGGGCCTTGGTCGTTTTTCATCATCCTTCGGGCCCGCGGCCATTTTTATGGTTTCTTTTGGTCGACCGTTGCGGGCCCCCTCTCACCGCGGGCCCCCTCTCACCCCGGGCCCTAGGGCGGCTGCCCACCCTGCCCTCCCTCTAGTTATGCCCCTGCCCAGGAACAAAATATACTGAAATAGCGTTGTCACTATTTAAATTATTTTCACTGTAAATGCCTGCTTTCTAAGTAAATTAAGCTTATTATCAGGCAGATTGTTTTTTTGTTTTTTTGTTGTTGCCAGAAACCATCTATAAGATCCTGAATTGCGCTGTGCAAGTTGCATTTAGCACAAAAATGTTGGACGCATTTGCACTGTTACCCCCATTTCTTTAGTGAATCAAGTGTTAAAACAACACAGACAGCATATGCAAACAAACAATGCTATCAGTGGCTACAATTCATTCTTATTTCACCAATTTGGAAAATCGTACACACAAAACTATGGCCCCACTACACACCTGTGAGTCAACGCAATAATTATTCAGTTGATCTGTCATTTGAATATTTCATTTTATCCTTCTGCAGATGCGAACAGGCAGGGGTGGGCAAGAGCGCTAGGCAGACAGATGGTCCAGAAGACATTATGGGCCACAGCAGATCCTGTGTGTCTGCATATGTTTGGAGCATTCCAGAAGAGACTGTCTCTTTGCACTACACCTGCCCCTCAGGACAGAGACTCTCGCCATCTGGATCTGCTGGTAACAAAGCTAAATAAGAGAGAGATTGGGTAAATTATGCAAAGCTAGAAAAAGTGATTTAAACTTTAAAAATATCCCGTCTCATCTAAAAATAATGAAATGCTTTTATCAATGTTTGTGGTTATAAATTTGGTCGTGTTTCTAATGTAAATGTTATTTCTCTTCCCTTATGTGTTTTATTTGTTTTGTTTTTTTCTTGTTTACTTGTATTTGTAATATCCAAAAGTCAACATGAAATTAAATTGA
Organism: Myxocyprinus asiaticus; assembly: GCF_019703515.2. Lineage (NCBI taxonomy): Eukaryota > Metazoa > Chordata > Actinopteri > Cypriniformes > Catostomidae > Myxocyprinus > Myxocyprinus asiaticus. The sequence continues at coordinate 4,926,264 of NC_059380.1, read as the reverse complement.
CCCTATTTCTGAATACATGTTCCTGGTCTTATTGTGCACAACAGAGTGCAAAGATGCTCATCCACTTTTTAAGCAGTCTTGATTCTGGAAATATTTTTCACATTTATTTATTTTTCATAGGGATTTCATGAAATCCTTCAAAAAAAAGTTCTAAGCCATGAACCAAACCAACTAGCTCAGAGGCGAATCACAACATTACAGACTTTGATTTGAAGTAAAAAAGAATACAAAAAAACAATCAGACAAAAAGATGAATTAACTACAAACCTGTGAAGCATTGTGAATGAAGTAACCAGGGATGGATTACCGGGCCGATTGGAACGTTGCCCAGGGCCCTCTAAACCCAAAGGGCCCTGAGCACTAAATTAATTATTTATTTATTTTGAGATACCTATTATAAATCCACATAAATGTCAGCCTTATGTTAAATACCATTTGTTCGGCCGAATGCGTGCTGGATGACAGCAGCGCGAGCACAGGCACTCGAGTGCGCGCTCAGGGAATTTGCGCCTCACAGGTGCAGCGTGTTTATTTCAAGGACTAAAGAGAAGACAGCCTTTGATTTACAAAACGCTTCAAAACACAAAGATAAGGCGCAGTTTACCCTGGCTGCGTACAAAGCTGATGGTTTAAATTCATATAAGCAACAGAATTTGTGCAACTGTACAGAGGACTTTAAAATGTTTAAATCCTGCATGCATTTAATATTTAATGATAAAGAGAAAGGTCTCTTAATTCCTTAAATATGTGCAAGGTATATATATATATATATATATATATATATATATATATATATATATATATATATATATATATTTGGTTAACCATGAGAGTTCACGAACGGTTATTGTGTTATTTGTCGGAAGTCGGGACTCGGGAATGAAGAACATTTATTGCCATGGATGCGCCAAACACAGTCTCAGATTAGCAGGGAATAAAGTACACAGTGAGCTATGAGCCTAAACAGCACAACACATAGATCTTCAAATGATAAAATCACATTAAAGCCGAACAAAAATAATCTGTCACTGCCTGCAACATAGTAGGCCTATTCTTAATCGATGGAAAATGCGTAATTCTGCCCAGGCTGGTTCACTTTCCATGAGGCAGCGAACGCTACGGATTGTAGGTTTTCTTCGGGATGCTTCGATTTTTAAATGATTCAGCATTTAACTTGTGTAATTATTGTCTGCACACAGAGCAAAAGGGGAAAAACATTGGCTCACTGTTTATCAAGCGCTGAAACTTTGCCAGGTGAAAAACAATCTGGAATGATGTGTAACAGTCACATTAAGTCCTCTTTGCAACCTGAACTTCATCAGAATATCGACTTGAAAAAGTTGAAAAAGCTTGATGCAACACAACAAATGATGAAACAGAACACAGGTGTCTCGAGATGTGTTAATAAATATTGAAATTATTATTAAGTTAACAGTGAGTTGTGGCACAACGATCAAAGACGTCCGTCCAGTGCATGTTTACATTGCAACAATGCACGTGTGAACAGCCCCTAACTCGCCCTATTGCCTAATTGGAAAAACTGACCCGAACCTGGCCCAAAACCTTTGGGTTTGTTGGGTACCGTCGGACTCAGATCGGGTTGAAGACCTCTAAACACGTACAGAAAAACTAGTAGTGATTTTGGAATACCATGCACATCCCTGTTAATAACGCATGACTTTGGATCGGTTCATAATTAAAAAGTACATAAACTGTAACCGGCCGTGTAAGACATTGCTTCAAGCTTTTCTTCTGCCAATTTGAAAAATCTAACCAAATCTGGAAAGCATCCTGTAGTGCATAAAATTGACAAAAACATAGTCACATGACACGTCATTGGGGGGACTCCATGATGTACCGGCCCATGGGCCTCTCAGTTCTTAATCCGTCCTTGGACGTAACTGTGTTAAAAATTATGGAAAAATATAAAACTATTTGTTTAAAGTTTGTAATTAAAAGTATACAACATCATATTTTAATTTTATTGCAAGAAATTCAGTAGTTCGTAATTTGAGTGTGTAGGGAGACTGACTCGACAGCATCATTCACATGGGAGCGTGCAGTCGCTACAGAGCTCTTTTGCCGCGGTTTGTTTGCCGCAATTCTAAATAGTGGATCTTTTCTCTTCATGATCACAGGTGTGTAGTTATTTTCCAGGAATTACAGTATGCTATTAAACACCATTTAAAATAATCCCAACTGAAGCATATACCACTGATTAACAACACTGGAGTTTACTCTGATCTGTCTTTAAATATATAAGTTATCGTTAAAAAATCAATTCATCAAATGAATGGGATTTTTACTTCCAGAAACCGACTGTTGCGGTCTATTTATTGGTGCACATTATTGCAAAGAAATAAAGATTGTCTTTGTAATCTTGTCTCAAAACGCAATAAATTGCTACACTTCTGAAATGTCTTTCCTTTTCGGTTGATATCATTTTCCCATTTTCCCCACTTTATTCACCCCGTCCCTCCAACCTACAAACTCCAGACTCCATTCTGGTATCCAGCACCCACTTTTCAAAATCCAATCAATTCCTAACGGATAAAATCAAGTCCCACCCTACTTTTTTTTTTTTTCCTCGTAGAAAATCCTGTTTAATTTACATGTCAGATTATGGAAGTCAAATGCATTGCAAACTGTGTTTCACTTAGACTTTAAAATACAAGTTTACATAGCTCTTCATTCAACAACTGTGCAACATTCGCACACAGGAAAAAACAAATTTCCACATGAAAACCGTTCCTATAATATCATGTTTAAGAAGAGTGAGAAGCAATTTTCAACTTCATTATGAACTTCATGTGTAAAAGCCCAGTTTTATGTTCCACCTATTACTGCGAAGGCAGGGGCGTCGTTCAGTGACAGGCTTATCAGTAATCCAGAGAAGGGATATGGACTTTATTTTCTGATGACGGGGCGTCAAGCAGGTTACCAAGGATTAACATACAGATTTGAAGTAATCATTCCTCCTATTTCCTGCACAACAGCAATAATAATAATAATTATAATAATAATAATAATAATAATAAAACAGTTTATTCTTCGATAAAGCCTTAAAATATTCATCAATCTCACATGCTCAACAAGAAGGCTTGTTTTATATATCTCCTAAATCCAAGTGTTGTATGACACTCATTTATTCATTTTTAACATACATTGCAGAGGAAACAGATGGCGGCCTTTTATTTACAAATCATTTAGGTTAGTGTGACTGTCTCCGCCAACCGAACAAAGCTTGACGCAGGTAATTACAGAACAAAAACCTTCATTCAATATTAAACCACTTCTTGTTGCAAGTTTTCCACCATGCGTCAAATGTGGTTTTCTAGTGTTTCTCTGTTTGTCATTTGGTATTGATGTGGATGCACAAGCTGGATCGTAATGCGTTATGACAGCTAAAGGGAGGCTTCAAAGGAAAGTTTTTAAAGCAAGTGTAAGAGAGAAGCTTTCAAAGATGAACCAAGAAACGTCACCCGTATTTAAACAGTGTGTGAAAAAGCTTTCTTCGTGGACGCCGTCCTTAAGACATTTCTTTCCTCAGAGAGAGCATGGTGTCATGTTGAATTTGATCAAAACTTTTTAGGGCATAGCCAGAACTGCAGTTTTAGTATGCAACACTTTCTTGCGACACTGATTTTGCACATGACTTCAAGTACAGAGCTTGTAGCACTAGAGTTGCAGACAATTTCTTGATCAAATTTATTCCGGGGGCCATATGTTTCACCTTAATCCAGTGCAGCTGCCGAACTAAAAATAGAAATGCTACTGACAGTGTCATGCACATTCTGCTTTACAGATGAGCGAACTGAGACTGTAATATTTAAAGGTTCTCGCCTAAAATGTCCACTTTCTCACTCACATATTAAGTATTATTAATTTTAGTGAATAGGTTCACTTGGACACTTCAATGTCAGACTGATCTCACAGTGAAATCGGAAACAGAAGTTTGATTTTTCTTTAGCTGAAATAAGTCTGTGATTACCGAAATGCAAAACACTGCCCCCAGTGGCCAAAGCCATAAGTGTTGTTGGGCATATGGGCATGTGTGAGCTCCATTTTCCGGATAAAATGTCCACGGAAGGGCACCAAAAGCGAGATGTGAAGCGAGTTGAGACCTAACCATCAGTGGAGTAAAAATGTAATATTAAGGGGTAAAATGCAACCTCAAAATTGCACTTGTCAATGATTATGCAAACACAATTACTTCCTGGTTTCAACAGACGACTGCATGGCATTTTGCGTTTTCTTTTTGTAGTTATGCACAAAATGATATTGCAATCATTTAACAAAATATTATAATATTTAGTTTAGTGGCCATTTCCATGTTTTCTAGTTTATTGGTATTAGTGGTATTTTGTGTGAACTGATCTGTCAAAACTCTCTTGTTAATGCTGTTGTATATATGGGTGTTTCTTCAGCTTTGGGCAATTTTATGTCCCAGGGGCTGATTTTTATTAAATCAACAGTTTTCAAATGTTGTCTTTTTGTTATATGAAGGTTACATTAACACTGATTTGGAAACTTTTTGCTAGGCCTTCATATATATATATATATATATATATATATATATATATATATATATATATATATTTGTTCTATTTTTCAAATGCCTTTTATGTATAGATTTTACAGTTTTAGCCTTGTCCTAGACTCAGACTTTCAATATTAAACAATGAAAACCCATTATAAAAAAAATACACATTATTAAATTGTAATATATTCCAAAATATATTACATTAATTTGGAATATTCTAAAGGAGTAAGTTGATTTTAGTGGAACTACTTCAAATAATGAGTTGCTTGTCAACCTTCCTCGACACTGCTACTGTACCAAGCATTCAAGATATTTTTGACAATGTAAAACTTGAATTTATAAAACTGTGGGTTGTTAAAACATCACAGCTTTCAGCTGCATGCCCATTAAATTCTGTAAATGGCACCCTACCACTCTGAGTACTATGTTGGACACTTTAGCTGTGAATAAAATGGCTGTTTTGCAGAAATAGGAGTGGGTAAATGTGTTCCTTGACAACTAACACAGCACCTAGAGCACAATAGGCCCTCCCATTCTCCCTCTACTACAGACATTGCTTTGACTGAATCAACTGTTCTCCAGAGGCTAAATGCTAATTAACAATATTGGACTTGAGCATGCTGACTTTTCAGAGCACATGAGTTTGACAGGTTTAACAGAATATTAATTGTTTGGGGCAGTTTACACGAGTACAAATTAAGCAGTGTAAAACGTTAAGCAATAACACTTGGACGTTTACCCAAGCACAGTAAATTAGCACTGTCAGGCTAGCGCGATCAGTAGACACTGTTCACATTTCAGGTGTAAGTCAATGTGCCAGTCAAATTTGTTGTCCCATCACGTTCCAGACGTGAAGTTTATTTGCATTCTGTGGTACAGTTTTGTTCTCTCACAAGGTAATTTCCCTTAATGTTCTATTCCCATACTACAGAAAAAGAAGGAAATGCCATAGCCAGAGGATAGAGCTTCAAGCCATGCTGCTGACAGAAAAGCATAATGAGTTCTTAGTCAAAGCTGAAGAAATGCTGTGCTGTCTGTCCTTCATGAGGAAGAGCTTCTCTTATGGCGACTCTCGTGCACTCTGATATGACTGGAACTAATTATTTTTATGTGCGTCTGTATTTCACTATGAATTTTATTCTGATTAATACCCTGCTGAAAAATAACCAGCCTAAATGAGTTTGCTAGTCTTTGAGTGTTTAAGCTGGTCTCTGAGCCTGGCTAAGCTGGTGCTCACCTGGTTTAGCTGGAAGCTCCAAAGCCCTTCAAAGACCAGCCTGCCAGGATGGATGAGTAGTGGTCAATCGTTTTTTTTTTTCCCCAAAAATATATTTTGCTAGATCTCATGAAAATGACGTGACTGTGGTGACATTTTTCGCAAAATGATATTACGTGGTTGTTTACGTGTACAGTGGCAGTTCCAGTGTGAAATGTCCACTGTGTGGCGCTAAAATCAACTGAAATGTTCTGCCATACAGATTTTAAACAAATGTGTTTTAAATCAATTAAACCTACCTCCCTACCCTAAACCTTAATCCTAAACCAAACCGATAGTGTCATAAAAGCAAATGTGAGATGAAAAACACATTAACTGAAACACTTCTGTGATACTTTTGGCTCATGTGACGACTCGCCTTACAAGTCATGTGCTAAAGTAAAAGTGTTTTGATGTCATAAAATAGCACTATGTGTAGAACAGGGCGAAAAATAAGTGCTTATGAAATGATAATCTGCCGTCTTACTCGTGATTTTTTTATGAAAGCGAGTAAAAGTCGTTGTTGTAGCACAATTTCACCACGAAACTGCAGCGATGCGTATACTGTACGGCAAGCCACATAAAAATCATTTTGCAAAAATGGGAAGTGATTTTATGAGACCAGGTTGAAAATATTAAAATGAAATCTAAAAATACTAGATTAGAATCAGGGACAAAAAACAAAATGTTTTTCATTTCGGTCCGTTCAGAGCAGAAACTTTAGTTCTGGTCCCAGCCTCCTTTCCAAATGGTAACAGACTAGAACGAAATAAAAGGAATGGTTAAAAACTTTCTTTTTAAAAGGAACGTACTCTGTGCTAAGGGTGGGTGATATACCAGTTGCAGTGTTTCCAGATCTCACAAGAGAAACAAGGCACCTTGTAACAGTATAAGGATGGGCAAGGAGGAGGCGGGAACTGGCTGAACAGTAAACAAAGTTTTAATGTCAAACTCAACTTAAAACCAACATAAACAAACATGCAGCTCAGCCACGTGTGTCTCTCTCTCTCTCGAACCGGCCTTCTCCGGCTGCACTTTATCTCACTCTCCCTCTGATCAGCTGATTCAGTGGCGGTCATGCTCCATGCAGCCGGAGGCCATGCCCTCCTCCTCGTCACACTCCTCCCCCGCCTGATTCAGGCCTGGGCGCCACCGGTCTGACTAACTCCCCCCATCTCTGGAGGGGAGACGCTGCCCTTCCGACCGTTCTGTCAGCCGGTGGTCACCCGGCCTCCTGCGAACCTGGGGGAGAGACAAGGGGAGGCGTGGGGAGAGGGAAAGGGCGAGTGGAGACACAGAGAGAGAGAGAGGAGAGAGAGAGAAGAACTTGCTCACCGGCTTCCGGATGCGCCGTCACACCTCCGCCCTCTGGCGGACGCTATCATGCTCCTCCCACGGCGGACGGCAGAGAGTCCTCCAGCCCCTGGTGGACGGAACCGCTCCTCTCCTTCTCGGCAGACAGCCACGGTTCCTCCAGCTCTCAGCGGCTGGCAGCGACCCCTCCATCCCCAGGCAGATGGCAGCGGCAAGGACTCCACGGTAGCGGAGTCAAAGTGCATGCTTGTGTTATATATAATAGAGGGAATTTCTTTCCGGCAACAGAAAGTGGTGTAATTCTGAAAATGTACTGTGATAAACTGTTTGATCTTTGGTTTCATAAAAAAAAAAAAAAATATCAGAACAAAATTAACCAGTTATTAACTGTTAACCAGCATTTAAAAATAATGTTTTAACTCAAGAAAAATGTAAAGGAATTTCGACCCCATTTTTGGTTAAGTTCTGCAAAAAACTTTGTTTTCGGTTTTCGTTTTTATTCTTTGAACCATTTTTAGTTCCTGATTAGAATATCAGTTCACTGTAAGGTAACATATTACAATACTTTTTGTTAAATAGTTGTTTCTCCATCACTTTAGTTTTCTTCAAACACATCTCTCCTATTTATGAAAATTCACGCATATCTACGTGTGTTTGTGCCATGTTTGCATGAACACATAATGCCAGCGCACAAGGCTTTTTTTAAATTATGGTCTGTGAGGAGGCATACTGTATGGTATAACTGTCATTTTCCTCCACACACAAAGCAGATAATTTATGTTCTTCCTTTCATCACCAAAATGAAAATAAGTAAATGGAAGAGAGAGAGAGAGAGAGAGAGAGAGAGAGAGAGAGAGAGAGAGAGAGAGAGAGAGGGAGGGAGGGAGAATAAGAGTACTAAATAAAAAAAGAGAAATTATGTTTGGCCGTGAGGGACCCAGGTGTCTAAACATAAAGAGAGATTTTAGAGACTTTCTTTCTTTTTTTTTTTTTTTTTATCAAGGCAACGCTTTTTGTTCTTTTGAAAATGGAAGCTGTAAAGTGTTTAATTTTGTTATAAAAGGAATGTTCTGGATTCAATTTAAACTCAATCGACCGCACATGTGGCAAAATGTTGTCGATAACCTAACATTTTTTATTCATACTTGTCCCCCCTTTTCATTAAAAAAAGCAAAAATCGAGGTTACAGTGAGGCTCTTACAATAGAAGTGAATGGGACCAATCCGTAAATGTTAAAAAACTCACTGTTTCAAAAGTATAGTCACAAGACTTAAACAATATGTGTGATCATTTTAGTGATAAATCACTTACTAACCTTTTCTGTGTAAAGTTATATCCAATTTTACAACTTTGTTGCCATGATGACGCATTGCCATATGTAAATGCCTAACATGACCGTAAAAAAAAAAAAAACCTTTTCAAACTATTTTACAGCTCAAATAATACAAAGTTTTAACAGAAGAATTTTGCAAATTATTTAATAAAATTGTAAGCTTCACATTTCTGCCTTTAAACCCCTCCAAAGATTGGCTCCATTGACTTCCATTGTAAGTGATTCACTGTAACCTCAATTCTTTTTTTTTAATGTATTTATTTTTTTATTTTTTTTAAAGGAGGGACGGGTTGAAATATTATTTGTGTGTGTGTGTGTGTGTGTGTGTGTGGTGTTAATCATCATTATACCAAAACTTGTTTTGATTGAGCATAACTTGTATTGAACCCGGAATATTCCTTTAAAGATCAAACACAATAGAAGCTTGATGGTCAGAGTTATGGCCCTCATTTTGCTCTTTGGAGGCAAACAGGATATCTATGGTAAAAACTAGTGTCCCTCAGTAAACATGCCCTTTCTAAGATAACACAAGTACAAAGAATCAATGGATGCTCCATCTCTAGGACATAGAATGCCCACCAAGCAATGCGAATAGCTGGTAGTACACTTGTTACAGTTTATTCTATCAGTTCCCAAAACATGGTTTGAACCCTCATCCTTCCAAACCCCATTTCCAACTCTTTGCAGCAGCTAATTTGTTGTCCAGAGAGAGAACTGTCTGCGAAAGCTTTTTTTAAGCAGTTGTGGTGTAAAAAGCAGCTGAGAAAAATATGGGCTAATGGATTCTGGTTGGGAAAATAACAACTCCGGCAGGGAGGAGGGGACACAAGCGAACACATCGAGGCATAAACATTCACGTTCTTGTGGCATTGGAGACAGAGGCTGTGTCTTTCGTACCAGCAACTAAAACAGGCGAGCGTACCACAAACCTCTCATTATCATTTAGATGACGGATTGAAACATGAACTGCGGTTAAAACAAAACCTGGGTCTTCTGGCAATAGGGCTGAAGGGATTTTAAGACCCTGTGATCAAGCACCACGGTGTGATAAACCGAGCGACTGCGGCTTCACACGGTGCCTGCAGATTGATGCTGTTTTCCTGTTTAAATTCATTCTAAACCCTCTATTTCCCCTCACAACCTCACTTCCCTCATTACTCTGCTTCTTCATGTAGTGCACCTCTTTTAGAGTCTGAAGTAGGCGAGGGCGCTATCAAAATGAAAGTATGAAGAAAGCTATTGTTTCCTCGCCGTGCACATGCCCAGGGAATAGAATCCTGCATATGCAAGAACCGCAGCCTGGAAGAGTGAAAAACCATGTAAAAATGGAGAGGCAGGAAAACAAAGAGAGTGGCATCACAAAAGGGGCATTATTTTATGTGTTATGCACTGTTGGGCTTCTGTTGCACTAAATTTTTCAACCCAACACACTATGGCAATAGTGCAACCGATAGTGTCAGAAAAAAAACAAATGTGAGATGAAAAACGCAATTGCTGAAGCAAACACTTCATTTTATGTTATGCTTCTACGAAAGGACTCGTCTCTTCTTCTGAACTCGTACGCTGGTCTGTTGCGTTGCAAGTGCAATGCTCTATCAGTTTAGCTACCACACATTTGGATGATGTTTAAACAAGCTTGTAAATGCAATTGGTTCTGTAATGCAAATGTTACAATGTGGCTCGCAAGTCATGTGCAATAGTAAAAGTGTTTTGATGTCAAAAGATTGCATTGTGCATTGAGCATTGTGTGAGAAACAAAGCGAAAGTACGTGTTTATGAACCACTAATCAGTGTTGGGTGTATTGCATTACTAAGTAATTAATTACTGTAATGAAAAAAGTTAAGTAAGGGATTACTCTTAATTTTTAAGTTATTTATATTACAGTTACTTCTGATGTAATTGTGTTAAACACTGTATAGACTATAGAACAATTCTATATAAAACAATAGTGAATTTAAAATTGAAATTTAAAGTCTAATGTTAAAAAATACTTTTTCTAATTAAATGCAGCCCCCTTAAATTCTTTGGCCTGTTCATGAATAATTTATTTGGTTTTATATGATTTATTTGAAAGAATTAAAAGAACAATTTCTTGTCTATCCTTGTATTTTTGATCTGGTCAAGGTTGATAAGGGTTTTAGAAAGTAATTAGTAATAAGTAATGCAATTACTTTTCAGATAGCGTAATTAATACATTAATCTAATTACACTGTAGAAAATGTAATTAGTAGTTAGTGATTAATTACTTTTTTAGAGTAACTTACCCAACACTGCCGCTAATCTGCATTTTACTTGTTGTAGCGCATATAGTGTTCATTTCACCGGGAAACAATGAGCCACGTAAAAATTATTTTGCAAAAAATTTATTATCTATTATCTAATATTTTGGCCTTTTTTATGAAAGGGCACAGTTTGTTCAGATCAAATTGAATAACCCTAAGAAAACTCAAAAATATAAAAATATTTCAAGATATACTGTATGTATACTGTATACTGTATATAATGTATTTATTCATTTTTTGCAGAAGATTTTATAATGTTTTTTTTTGTTTTTTTTCAGAAATGCATAAACCAACATGGACACAGATATACATTTATACGAACCTGAAACGTGTTTTAAACTCAGAGGGAGGTAGTAACATGCTAAATTTACTCTGTTACATTTACTTGAGTAACTTTTTGGGAAAAAAATACTTTTAGTGTAGGTTTAAAAGTGGGTACTTTTTACTCCCACTCAAGTAAATTTCTAATGACATTTTTTTACTTTTACTTCTTTAAAAGTGGGTGTCATTCCTGTCATTACATTACTGGGATTCATTTGAGTTAATGTGTAATTTATTGAGTTGATTATTGAATGGGACTTTTACGACAGGAAGTTCACAGCTGCAAGCTGTCACAGCAGAGTCCATCACTGCTGCAGCATCAAGCTCTTCAAACAAAGTGAAACACTTTCTTTGCTCCGCACAGTGAAAAATGTATAGTTTCGTCATGCAGTGCCTTCATTTAACAAGACAAGCGGATATTCCAAGATTAAAAGTGAAGCTCCAGCTTATGGCAGCACTCTGAGGTAAGTTGTGGCTCTAATGCTAACATGAGCTTTTCTGTGAAATTTTTCAGGATGATTCTGTAACTGGGCTCTTTTAACATCAGTTTCTAAGTGTATATTTTTAAATAAATGCAGCAATATATCAATGTGCTTTGTCCCACGTCCCGCATGTCATGAGTAGTATTTACGCATTTACCCCGCACCCTCGCAGGAGTACTTGAAACTATCGCAGCTACTTCGGGCTGATTAACTGAAAAAAATCCATGTAAACATCCAAATAAAGTGTAAATGCCTTTTGCTCTGCCGTTCGCGTGATTGACAACTGGAGCGCAAACAGACTGCATTTCTGTGCGTGCACAGCGAGGTGCGCGCATGAGAGATGTGCGGGTACGAGGCGATGGTGAAGAGAGTGGCTGTGTCCGATATCATCATTTTTCCAATCCACCTTATTTTGCAACGTGGAGTAAGCAGCGGCTGCATTTCCGGCGAATGTGTAAAAGTTCCGCTGTTATTGACCGTAATGTAAATAAATAGAAGGATAATAATACCAAAATTTTGTGATACAAGTTTATAAACTTTCACACAACCACAGGATGTACAGCAGAATGATGCCTTTGTTTATTTCCAAAGGCGATATAAGCCATGCTGAATGCCTGATCTGCTGTCAGTTTACTATACACTGCTAAGAAAGAGAGAATGCTCTCTGACAAGAACGGAGAGTAAAATGTGTTTATTAATTTGCCAAGATGAAACAAGATGCAGTTTTGGTGCAAAGAAAGTTAAAGCAGCATTTGCCCAGCGGCTTTCTTCTCTCTGCTGGTTGTGTAAAGTGGAGGTGTGTCAGACAGTGCAGAGGACTGTCTATGTCTGCGCCTGATCTCTCATTCATTCTGCCTGTGCAACAGTGTGATAAAACGATGCAAAAATGCGATATACGGTAAAACTATATGCGTTCAAAACCAATGAGTTTATGAAAATAATAATTAATGATAATAATATGACAACATAAATTGCCAGCCTGTAATATAAAGCAGCATGATGTAGAATTTTTGTATCGTTAAAATAGCTGGAAGTGGCTGATACCGGAAATGGTCCACATTCAAGGTTGATATGGCAGCATCAAATGTACATTCGAAATTAGAGTGCATTGTGGGTAAGTGAACAAAAGTAGGGAACGAGTGACTCACTCAGAATTCAGACACTCCTACAAAATGGCAGACACCCGAAATAGTGCACTATATAGTGGATAGGGGGCGGTTTCAGACACAGCGGGTGTTCTGCGACCGGGGTTGGTGCCCTACACAGGATGCATACTCTGCGTTTAGAGAGTGGCGGTACTGCTGTACAGAACTAATGATCTAAATTCTTTTGACACTGAAAACTGTAACTCCACTGAAATAAGAATCCACACAGGACTTTAAAAGTTATGAAATAGTGAAAGTAGGCATTAATAAAACATGATCTTGCTTTTGTCTATATTTCAGCATTATATATAATGTCCCTGTGGGACATTTTCACGTTTTCACCATAATAATTACTAGAAAGGTTTCCAACCCTCTCTTCTTATTGACAAATTCATCCAGATCTGACAAGAGCCCTTAAAGGGATAGTTCACCCAAAAATTTTAATTCTCATTATTTACTCACCCTCATGCCACCCCAGATGTATATGACTTTCTATCATCTGCTGAACTCAAATGAAGATTTTTAGAAGAATATCTCAGCTCTGTAGGTCCTTATAATGCAAGTGAATGGGTGGCAACATTTTAAAGCTAAACGAAATCACATAAGTCAACTTAAAAGTAATCCATAAGACTCCAGTGGTTAAATCAATATCTTACGAAGCGACGTGATATGAGAATGTGTGGATGAGAAACAGAGAAACAGATCACTTTCACATTCTTATTCTTGTGTTTTTGGTGATTCACATTCTTCTCTGTATATCGCCCCCTGCTGGGCAGGGAGAAGAATGTCTAGCATAAAATGACAAATATTGATCTGTTTCTCACCCACACCTATCATATCACTTCTGAAGATATGGATTTAACTACTGGAGTCTTATGGATTACTTTTATGCTGCCTTTATGTACTTTTTGTTGGCACCAATTCACTTGCATTGTACTGACCTACAGAGCTAAAATATTCTTCTAAAAATCTTAATTTGTGTTTTGCTGAACAAAGAAAGTCATAAACATCTGGGATGGCATGAGGGTGAGTAAATGATGAGAGAATTTCCCTTTAAAGTGATAGCTCAGCCATAATTTAATATCATGTCATCATTTCCCAACCTTCATGTTGTCCGAACCCATGTGACCTTCTGTATTCTGTGGAACACAAAAGATGTTAGACAGAATGTTAGAGACTGACAGTCTCAGTCACCATTCACTTTCAAAATATGGAGGAAAAAAACATGTTAATTGAAAGTAAATAGTGACTCAGGCAAACATTCTGTCTAATATCTCCTTATTGTGTTTCATGGAAGAAAGTCATACGGGTTTGGAACAACATGATGGTGAATGATGACATAATTTCCATTAAAAATAATAATAATAATAATAATTCTGTAATACATGTTAAATGTGTATTATGTAATGGAATATAGGGTAGATAACATCCATTATGTCATTTGTGAAAGTAACGAGTTACTCTCTACTCTGGTACTCTTTTAATTGGATATTTTCTTACTCTTACTCAAGTAATTATTTATGTTAGTACTTTTACTTCTACTTGAGTATTTATTTTTTAATTGTACTTTTACTTGAGTACAGTTTTTGGCTACTCTACCCACCTCTGTTTAAACTTGATTTTTTAAAAGTATTCAATTCTTTGTAATTTTGTTTATTTTTTATCTCAGACATCCTTTTTTTTTTTTTGGGCCACTCATACAAACAAATGTTGTTTTGATAGTGCCACAGTGTTATAATTTTAGATGCAATCAACCAACAAATAACTTACTTATAATTAACTCTGCATATTAAGCTGGGATTTTAACATCGAAAAAATTACACACATCAGCTTTATTGCTTTACAGAAAAACTAAGTAGGGGAGCTTTTGTTGATGGTTAGCTAATAATGATTAGTTCAGGACCATGCACAGCACAGTGCAGGCTGCCACACGGCTGATTCTTATATTTGCTCTTTACAGTTAATATTACCACATCTTTTTCCCACTCTTTTTTTTTTTTTTATTTATTTTTTTTATCTTCCTACCAGTGCTAGAGCAATTAACTTCACTGAACCAGTCAAAAGAAAAAACACAGACAACAAACACTAACCCAGCCAGGAAGGACAAAATGCCATCCGCAAAGCATGTTTTACATCACACACTTACATGCTTGAGTGAATCAAGAAATAATGTCTTGGAGACGGTGAGTCAGTTTTCATGTCGAGTACTAAGGCCGATGGGAGGAAATAGATGCTCAGAGCCATACTTTGTTTGTGGAATAAGATACTGACCTTAGTCAGTCAGATGATGCTCGTCTTTTCCAAGGCAGTACTGTGGAAATTGAATCGATTTACTGTGACACACACTGTTGATTCCAGAGTGTTTGAAAATGGATGTCTTTCTTTGTATGTATATTTTATTTAAAGCTGACAATTTAGCACATTACTTTAGTGTGATTAAACATTGAACAACAAAAAAATTAATCAATTAATCATGCACCCTGACCATACATAAACTCCATAATAAGGAATCAAGATGAGACTTCGACACTGAAATCCAGTGAAACATGACACAACCACAGCGAGACGCTCCAACAGCGTCCGTCTGACAAAGCACATAAAGAGAGCACAACAGCGACTGCCCAC
Source organism: Myxocyprinus asiaticus (assembly GCF_019703515.2). Classification (NCBI taxonomy): domain Eukaryota; kingdom Metazoa; phylum Chordata; class Actinopteri; order Cypriniformes; family Catostomidae; genus Myxocyprinus; species Myxocyprinus asiaticus. Next base: position 4,910,963 of record NC_059380.1, on the reverse strand, counting down.
TTGGATGACGTACTGTGAATGACGCAACTGAGTCTCAAACTACTTTTATACTTCTATATTTGTACATATTAAAATCTTTTGCAATAAAATAAAAATGTATTTTTTCTATACTAGTAATAAACACCTTTAAATCAAAAGTTGAATATTTTTACATAATTTTTAGTTCGATTATTTAATTAGCAATGCGTCATGGGATTGTAGTTCATACACTAAGTATACAGTTTTGTACCTTCGCCTTCTTGTTCGATTTACAAATACTTTTTATTTTTTTATTTTTGCGTAAAATCTAAATTTATCATGTTGTAATTTACCTCAGAGCTAGTAGGTATAGTTCATGGCTTACATCTCTTTTATGGAGGATTTTCTGAAACGCCTATGTAAGAAATGAATGTGAAAAACACTTCTGGATCTATGACAGTTTGATGGTTACAAACCTATATAATTTTCTTTCTTCCATGGAACACAAAAGAAGTTGTTAGGCAGAATGACAGGGATTTCACTTCACACACACACACACACACACACACACACACACACACACATATATATATATATATAAAGATGCAGTGAATGTGAATGGTGACTGAGGCTAACATTATGTCTTGTAGGGACCTCACTATGGCTCCTAACATAGGTCATTTGCATCATAAAGTCATAAGAATAAAAGTCATAGAATGTCAAGTGTAAAAACTTTTTTAAAGCATGTAATTCTCTTCAGAGATCACTGAACAAAGGATAAAAAGTAAAAAAAAAAAAAGAAAAGAAAAAAAGAACAGAGACATGAAAGGGCCAAAAAGCAGTCTTAAAAATCCCCCAAACACATGCATAATTTAAGTGAGCCTATGTGAAAATTTAATCCATTTTGCCTGGGAAAAAAATATTGTTCTTGTGAGATTAAACAGTTACATGAAGTTCTCCTTAATATCATACAGCTGTACCTCAAGAAAACCACCATGATTACCTTAACGTGTGCTTAAAATATGAAAAGAGCATCTGGCACAAACACAACAGATGGCACAATATAAATTCCTAAATGTTCAAATGAACACATCACCATGTGGTGTCTTTCAACTCAAGAACTAGTAGAACAAAAAGAACAGTTAAGTAGTAGAAATGCCACACCAGGTAAGACTCTTCTCTCTGTCTGTGAAGCACTGTGAAGTTTTTTCAGACATCTAATGAATCCTTGATCTCACCTTAATCCATTATCAATTCTCATACTTTCTACTGAAACACAGGTACAGCAATATAAGGAGCACATTAACGTTAGAGCTGTTTTTGTCCCATCTGAAAGCTTTTTCAGTCCAAATGTCCAAACAGGACACTGGAAGGAGAAACTCGAAGGTTCTCCAGCACAGTGCCCTGAACACGCATTAAGCTCCCTCGCCTAATCAATTCCATCCAAGTGTGAGTTTGATGGTGGTAGTATCGTGTTCCAACAGACACCTTTGGGAAATGGGGGCTTTGGAACACCACTACAAAATATCAATCGAGTCTCTCTGTGCCAGGAGAGGCTGATGTCATGGCCCTATCTTCATATCACAGCTGCTCTTCATCTCAGCTCATCTCGCTGTCACTACTCTGAATTTGATTCATCAGGGGTTTTTTTTCGTGGATGTTGCCATACATTTATGGCTTCCGCATGATAGCGAGGGGAAAATGGCTTGCGTCTAAGATACTTTAAAGGCTTGTAAAAGGGCTTTAAGGAGGCATTTGACAGATTTATCCGATACTATGGATTCTGTTGGATGTTTATGTATCTCTGGCTTTTATGCGAGGATGTGAATGAGGTAATTGAATCGGTAAACTGCGAGCGACTGAATGCTTGTATTCTCATTCCAGGTCAGCTCTTTCATGGGTGCTTGGGGATGAGGACAGGAGTGTTATAAATCTAAATGATGTGTTTACCATACCTGATTGAGACAATAAATCAGGGTGTGGAGGTACCAAGGGCGCTTTTAGCTGTAGGCGTGGTGTGAGCTTGACATCAGAGATCATTTTTTTTGGAGTCCGTGTATGTTGTGTTCATTAGATTTTTGTTTCAAAATGTAAAATATATACATACAGTATAACTGAATAGGCAAACAAGAATAAATGTCTTGTTTTTGGTTTATTTCTTTTGTTTAAAAATGGAAAAACAAGAAATCAGCTTATAGTTATAAAATGAGTATTCATCATTAATATTTGATTTGCACATGTGGGTGGACCTGAAATGCGATTGGTCAACCTGCAGTGTCATCCGTCCATCAGAATAAAAGTTCAACTTCATAACAGCTCTGCAGATGGATTATTCTCATTTTAACCCGAATGCATATGCAACTATATCCCCATAAAATGCATACAGTATGTGGGTCTGAAAAGACCAGGTGAAATCTAGATGCTTATTCTTTATAAAACTACTTTTTTTTTTTTTCGAGGAAAATTAACTAATGACAAGTTATTATTTTATTTTTTATTTTTTGCATTTTTTAAATGGTTGATACTGTGTGTATGTATATATATATATATATATATATATATATATATATATATATATATATATATATATATATATTTACTGTATATATTTTATTCTGAAGAGTTTTACACACAATGAAAATCCAATTTTGGTTGACCATATAAAAAAAACAAACAAAAAAAAGACTTTATAAATGAAACATGGGCAATTTCCATGTTTGCCGGTCACATATGAAATGCCTCAATAACTGTACCCACAAGTTTTCCACGCTTTCGTTTTCCACAAAAAGGGAAGTTGCTGGTGCAAACACATTAAGAAGTGGTCCAGGAGCTAATAACACTGTGCCCTTGCTGTGAACTTGGCATCTAACCTGATGCAGGTTGCTCCATGGGGACAGTCCCTGTAATAGGTATAATGTCATGCATTTTAGATAAAAGCATCATGTGAATGACAACATGCTATACTTCCATATTACATATAAATATGTATGTGGGCAAATATTTAAATTTATAACAGATGTAAAATTAAAGCAGTACATGTAATACAAGTATAGGCTACTACCAGTGTTAAATGCATTGAAACTATAATAAACATTTATAGGTCATATAGGACCCATATGCATTTTAGGGGTAGTGATGCAAACTCTCAAATAAATATTCAAATACATTTTAAAATAGTTAGTTCACATGGTCAAAGACACATTAACTGACGAATACCTGGAGTGTCCACTTTAAAAACATTTGACCCACAATATGCATTTTAGGTTAATAAAAACATTGAAAACATTCTCTTTATCAGATTACTATAAACAGTTAGCTGTGTTAAAATCTGTATCAATGCTGTACTGGCAGTTCAAGTTAATAAGTTGTGCTCTTGGAAGGTTTCAGCTCATTACATTACATTTTATATAAGAATAATAAAATGAAAAAAATAAAAAATAAATAAGCGCATTGAGTGATTTTCTCTTTTTCTTGACAATAATGTGTTTTTTGAAAACAATTGAAAACAAAATACCACATTTATTAGTCTGCATTTACACTGCAAGGCTTATTAAGCATTCAGAAAATTATATTTTTGCACAAGGAAGAAAGTTTTAAGCTCTGAAACTTATTTATTTCTTATATTTATTTATTTTGTTTTATTTTTATAAATTTTTTATTGTAAAATGAATGAAGGCCTTTATACACAGAAAGCCAATTTTCACCAAAAACAAGACTTTAAATTGAAACAATGCAATCATATTCATATAGCAATAAAACATTTTTCATGTGGACTAGTGTATTTAGTGTGGGGGTGTATGGGGGTTTATGCGCCTATAAACACGGTTTCTGCTTCTATTGAGCTCTGTCCAAACTGTTTTTAATGCAAGAATGTGCAATAACATGACCTCTCATTTCACATCTGGTTCTAATGCCACAAACTCCAGTCAACTGATATTGAATGACAGCAGGGCATCGTCTTACAGGTGTCTGATAGGTTTGAGTGCATCTGTTCCTAATTCCAAATACTGTCCATCTTTTCGACAGATAAAAAAGAAAAGGCCCGTTTTAAAGCAAAATAAAGCAAAAGTAACTAACACGCTACTTCTGTGCAAAGGAATGATGTAACTTTAAAATTAAAAAAATAAATAAATAAATAAATAAAATAAAAAGCTGCTCAGTCCATCAGAGTGAAAGATAATGATCGTTTGGGTAACACAACACAACAATAAGGTTCTGTTTGTTAACATTAGTTAATGCATTATTTGGTATCATGAACTAACAATCAAAAGTTTCTTTTAACAGAATTTATTAATCTTGGTTAATGCTAACTGATAAAAAAAAAAAAAACAAAAAAAAACAGTTGTTAATTGTTCATTCATGTTAGTTCATTGCATTAATTAATGTTAACATGTACAACTTTTATGCATGCACATCAACAGGTTTTAAGGCCCATTTCACACCATCGGAGACATTGCATGACAAAGTGTCATGTTCCCATTCATTTTCAATTAGAGAAATTTCAGCTTTATGCAAATGACGAGCGACATTCATGAGCAACTACCAGTGACAGTGAAGACAATGGAGCTCACGCCACCCATCTCCAGTGAGTGTGTGAGATACTGGAGTCGAGTGCAGGCAAGACGGAGAAGTTAAAAGTTTCTGTGAGTGATTTCACTGTTCAGTTATTTGTCTGTCACCACATACATGGATATAGCCTAATAAAATTGATGCGTGGAAGACCGTGTCGGCATTCTGAGTGAGTTTGATTCATACATTGATAGATCGTTCACTGCTGCAGGTTATATAAAAACACTCTCCCGTGCAAAATGTTCATTTTTAGAAGCAATAGAACTGATTCCTTGTCAAATTAGAATGATATCTCAGTTTTTTAGGCAGTATAATCGGTAATCAGAATTTCCAAAGCTACTATGCCAAACGTGCAGTCCACCAATAAGATTAAAGCGACAGCAGTAGGAACGCCCACTAGCGACACAGAGTCTAGCAACACCAAGCGACAGTGTCATTTGTGGTGTGAACTGGGTTTTATAAGTACTGCTGGCTTTGACTGCACCCTTCACATGGATGATGTGCTTTACCCGATAGCTGCAGCTGATATGAGACATCCTGTTGACAGTATTAGCTGGAGTAGCTTGATTCGATCAGGCCTATTACAGCCATATCAAACTAATCTTGGACCAGCACGGAGAGTCTCTGCAGCTGACTGATTTAGCGCCTCAGCGTACAGGTCAAGACTACTGTGTCAAGGAAGTCTGGACTGAGATTAGGACATGCAACTTTTTTAAATGAGAAAATTCTGGTGAGTGGCAAGCAACTGGAAGTTGGCCCCCTATTATAAATCTCATTCATGCTTGGCAAGAACATTCACAAATCAATGTGATCAAAAGCAACTCTGGCAGCCGATGTAACATAATCGAATGCAAGAGGGTCGTTTATTCAGCAAACAGGCTGATTTTGTCACAGATTACAAGACCATCAAAAATGCATTAAACGCTACAACTATGGGACTGTCGCTAAAATGCATCACAACAAAAAACTTCTCATAAAGGGATGAGCCTTGGTTAGTGTTGCCCTCCCTTCTCAAGGTCTGGCAATAACATCAAAGCCTTTTGGAAATCTTTTTGGAATCAATTAATAATTGCATTAGTCTCATATGTTGCATGTCAGTTTGTTCCGATCCTTCTGTATTAAGAGTGAAAAGCAATAGCTCGAAGCTCAATTACAGAATTTGTGGCATAATGTTGATTACCACACACACACACACACACACACACACACACACAAAGTTATCCCTCCTTTTATTTTATTTATTCTTCTGATAAAACTTGTGTATTATCTGAGCTGTAAAGTTTTTTTTAAAATCAAAATCGTTTTGTTCGTTTTAGAGTTTACATGCATATTGTTTACGTCTTGTGGCTATACCATTGAAACAGTAAGTATTTTAAAGGTGCACGCAGTAATCTTTTGAAACCTCTGCATTATCCTTTATTCCTTTTCCCTAAAAAAGCATGCAAATACATATTTGAAAAAATATAAAAAAACAGACAGTCATTTTCATTGCCAACAATATATAATGAAGCGAGATATGGGACAGCCCTCGGAGGACAACTGAGCACTCATGCCAGTAATTTGGTGTGTGTAGAACATAGCAAGCATTACTGTCAACAATTAAAACATGGGGTGCTTATCATTTGGATACGTTTGGCAGGAAGGATGAAAAAGAGGAAAAATTTCATTTTCTCTCATGCTACTTGGCTCATGTCAGTTCAGTCATTAGTCCAATGGGTAATGGTTTAAGCAGACCATGGATAATCCAGACTGCACTGCATGCAGACTTAAAGAAGCCAGACTAGATTCCACGCTGCAGTGCTATTATGACGAAAGATGTGGATGAAAAGAGTGTTTTAATCTTTCTGAGTGAAAGCATCTGGTTTATTCTTATAGTTCAATAGAAGCATAATTATGGCCTTAATTATGGGGACAGTTCACCCAAAAATGAAAATTCTGTCATCATTTTCTCACCCTTATGTCGTTCCAAACCCGTTTGGCTTTCTTTCTACCATGGAACACAAGTGCAGTATGTTGCATCTTTTTGTCAAACAATGAAAATGAATGGACTCACTGTGTCTTGAAACAAACAGGCACACAACCTGGAGCTAAAACGAGCAGATAATTATGTGATCCTGATATTGAATATTTTATTTTGATATGTGCATCATTTTAGATGAAAATGTGAATTTTATGGAATAGTTGATCATTATTAAGATGATATGTTAATTTGCTTTTAATTTCACCCCATAACCTCTAGATTTGTATGAATGTTCTACCTAAAGTATTTTCCCCCTCTAATTAGCACATTGATAATTCTTTGTAAAGTACAAAATAGAAAAAAAAAGTGTTAATTTCTCCTTTTTTGGAACATTCATAAGAAAACACAATGCTTGCACAAGGGTGCATAGCACTTCCTGGAAAAACAGGCATCTTTGTATTTGTGTGAATGCATATATATATATATATATATATATATATATATAATAGAATAAAAAGAAAGACAATGATGAACTCATTTGTGTCTAAAATTGACAACAAACAGTCAAAAACAGCTTCAGGAAAAGAAAACCCAAGGCTAACAAGGTCTTTCATCTTAACTGGGATGCTTTTTAATTGTTTAATTTTTATTTATTAAGCTCCTAGCTTGGTCCTAATTAACTAAATGCAAGCAGCAGGAAACTTGTTGAAAGTCATCTATAGTTTGTTAGCGTCTTTATCAGTTCATTATCACCCCTCTCCTCTGTGGTGGATTATGGTATTGCCCTAAAAACAAGCAACATGAATCATACAAAAAATTGCTTAAATTAAAAGAGCACCTTATTTGCAGGAGATTATGGAGCAAATTCAGAGGCCATGGCTCATGTATTGCACCACAGCGACACTTTTTGAAACAGACAGATGTTAAACCGTTCTGGCTTGAGTGCCTATAAATAAATCTTTCATTCCACTGGGGCCAAACATTTGGAGTAGCCAAAGAATCAGCCACACAAGAAAACACAAGAGGCACACTTTTTTTTCAGCTGACCGTGTTATATCATTTTTGAGAAAACACATGATTTAAGATAAATAAACTGTGGGTTTTAGCAAGCGAGGCTCTTGTGATGAAAAGATGTATTAGTTAAACTCACGGTGACACATTGACAGCTATGCTGCATTACATCACCACCCTGGAGCTCTGCCCTGAGGTCCTAACTGTACTGCCTGAATAAAATACCAGCCTGAAGTCCATACTCTGTGTGTTATCTTAGCATATGACATGAAGAATCACATGAACACACACTCAGATACACTGCATGTTCACCATTGTGTTAACATACCTTGTGTGTGTGTGTGTGTGTTTACACTGTAGAATGTTTGATTTTTCTCCTGATTAGCTGCATGTCTGTGCAATGCAATGCTATAGAGCCCAAATTGTTTTCCAAAACAATTTGCAATTTAGAAAAAAATTCATCAGCGCTATTGGATCAAATTACACACATTAGTCAGCCACCATTTTCATTCAAACCACTCATTTGGATCTGATGTCTATAATTCTCAGCATTCAAGTCAATTCTTGACACAATTTATTTTCTTGCTGGCGGTTTGCAAGGTCCAACACTTCCCTTGAGCAAGTCACTGAAAACACAATGCATATACACTGTGAGCAGACTGTCAATTTCTCTGGGCCATGACAATTTGTGCACGAACATAATGCTTTGTCTTTGCAGACGATCAATTATTTCCATGTAAACATTGCCACAATCAGCACAGGACAGAAGCCTGGAGAGACTAAATCAGTTTGACATGTTTATTAGAGAAAAAAGCAGAGCTGATTTTCTGTTGTAGATCAAGACTTTGGCAGAGAACTGCAGCACTCATACTTTGAAGAGTTGACTATATCTAAAATACCCTAGCTAGCCCATTGGTTCTTAACTGGTTTTGCATCAAGACCCAGATTTTGTATTGAACATCAAGTGGCAACCCAACAAACCAAAGTAAACAAAATTCTCTCAACAATCAAACACTGAGATTATTATTGCCATAAACTGCATATACCAAGCATATACAAAATTATTTCCCTGACATGTATAGAAAAATTTTCATTTTTGTACATAGACATCATCTCACAGTGAAATCGGAAACAGTAGGTTGACTTTTCTATAGCTAAAATCGGTCTGTGCTTACTGACAGCAAAACACTGCCCCCAGTGGCCAAAGCAGTAAGTTTTGTTGGGCTTATGGACAGGTGTGAGCTCCATTTTCAGGGTGAAATGTCCACAGAGGGGCGTCAAAAGCAGGTTGTTTTCAGCTGTACAGGCTGCAATGCAGTGAAGAGTTTTATTGTGTTTTAATCTGAACCCCCCCAAACCAAACCCCAAACCTAAACATCAGTGGAGTTAAAATGTAATGTTAGGGGGAAGAATGCAACCTCTGAAACGCATTGTTACTGATTGTGCAAACATGATTACTTCCTGGTTTCAGTGCAGGATCTGAACCCGGGTCTCCGACGCTGCTGACGCAACTTGCTTCCAGCCGCACCACAGAGGAAGGTAAACACACTTGAGTCAATGCAAAAATGTCTGATGGGAGATGGGGCTTGTCAATGAGTCAGCATAATGTGGTCAATCCTAGGTTACCGGAACTCTTGGAAAAAACATGCCAACTTCCCGTGTCATGTTGTACACAAAGAAAAATAAGTGGAGCGTAGTTCTTGCGGGAAGACTCGCAGCTGTATATAATCATGCCATTATCTAGGTAGCTCCTAGCTAATCATGCATCAGCCCTTGCTTTATAAATCTGCTTACAATCTATCACATTGCTGTTTCAGTGTGCCAACACCGCAAATTCATTCGACAGCTACTATGTCTGACGAAGAGTCAATTTTACTCCATGACGAGCTAATACCCGCTCTGGACATGGATCTAATTCACAGCTCATTACCTTCTATCCAGATTCGGATAGCTCCTCGCCGCAGCACGAGTCTGCACATTCCGGAGTCTCAGTAGGATTGCTGTCCTCTCGGAAGGATATTAGAAATGTTAGCCGACAAAGGCATCTCCATCAACCCCAATCTTTCCAGGCCTCAGGTGAACCAGCTTGCCCATAACATCTTGGGAAGCCCACCTTCCATCCCTGACGATGCCGCCGCTTCATCTCAGATTTTCGCCCCCACCTCAAAACCTACTAAATCCAGCTAAATCCAGATCCCCGGCCAGATCGCAGACACGGTGGGGACTTCCCGGCCAGTCGAAGCCATGTGCTCCATCGCCGAGTCCGTTAAAACCATAGACTCAAGACTTTTTCTCATCGAGTCTTCTCGAACTTCCCTTTCTTCAATTTCAACACAACCAGCTTCTCTTTCTACAAACATTATCAATAGCACTCCTCACACGCAGCTCCTGTTCCAGATAGGGAAGAACTAGATTGTTATCTGGCCATGATCGACGATTTCAATCAGCAATATGGCGGAACGCTTTTCTATGAGTACCACAAGTCAATTTCAGCTAAATCCACCTTGCACATTTCCCAGTCAAAGAAAAAAAAATAATTGGTCTGTCACTGACACAGAGCTGCTCATCAAACATTTCGTGGGGCAACGGGCACTCCCTTGCGCCATCTGCAGCTCTCACGGACATTCATCCGACATGTGCACAAAAATTGCGTTGCTCCAGCACCCAAGGTAGCCCCAAGCAGCCAAACAGCAAGGCAAAACCACTCATGTGGTCATTCCATCAATTATGTTAATGACAGGCCCATCTGTAACAACTTCAATGAACCAGTGTGTGCATTTTCTAACGTTTTTTTTCATCATGTTGTTAGTTTTTGCATGGACCCACATCCAAAATCCGTGTGTCCTCAATGCTCCCGTCCCTTTCGGGGGAACCAAAGAGCTTCTTTTTTATTTTTATTTTTAATTTTATCCCCTTTTCTCCACAATTTTGGAATGCCCAACTCCCACTACTTACTAGGTCCTAATGGTGGTGCGGTTACTCACCTCAATCTGCTTCGGAGACCGTCAATCTGCGCATTTTATCACGTGGTTTGCTGTGCATGACACCGCGGAGACTCACAGCATGTTGAGGCTCATGCTACTCTCCGTGATCCACGCACAACTTACCACACGCCCCATTGAGAGTGAAAACCACTTAATTGTGACCACGTGGAGGTTACCCCATGTGACTTTACCCTCCCTAGTAACCGGGCCAATTTGGTTGCTTAGGAGACCTGGCTGGAGTCACTCAGCACACCATGGATTCGAACTCGCAACTCCAGGGGTGGTAGTCAGTGTCAGTACTCACTGAGCTACCCAGGCCCCCAACCAAAGAGCTTCTTTAAGGACATTCTAACCAACCATCCCTCCACCCCAATCAACATTTCAGTTCTCTCGCATTTTCTCTCCTCCCAGCCTGATCCCATTTTTGTTGTTTATCTCCTAAGCGAACACAGAAATTTTGGGTCAGAGTTCTCTGCCCCCTTTCTCAAACACATGTAACAAAAATTTTGCAGTCAGTATTGAATGAACCTGCTGTCGTTTCTGGTCTACTGGGGAAAGAACTAAGTAAAGGTTGTCTTATTGGCCCTTTCAAGTCTCCTCCTTTCTGTTCTTTTAGAGTCAATCCCATCGGTCTAGCCTCCTCCTTTATGTGATTTTTGGAGCTACAAAGGTCTGATCACCATTCACTTGCATTGTATGGACCTACAGAGCTGAGATATTCTTCTAAAAATCTTTGTTTGTGTTCTGCTAAAGAAAGACATTCACACATCTGATGGCATGAGGGTGAGTAAATAATAAGATAATTTTCATTTTGGGTGAACTATCCCTTTAAGGCTGGATTTGAAACTTTTGACCAGGCCATCATCATTTATTTTTGTTACATTTTAAATACCTTTTATGTATTGATTTTACTGTTTTAGCTTTGTCTCAGGCCCAGGCTTTCAATAATAAACTATTACAATCTTCTACTACTACAATAGACGATGTTTTGGTGATGAACGACTACTGAAAGAACTTGTTTTCCCAATCTCCATGTCTGGGTCTCTGAGGGTTAAATATCACCACAACCTAATGTAGCTTTGCCAACAACAGAGAGGAAGCCATCCTCCATCCTTTCCCATTTGCCTCCACAAAATTGGTGGCTTTTTCCTGGAGACATTTATTTTTCCTTTTAGTAACATATTGTCTTATCATTTGTGTTTTGAACCTCTGTTAACCATGCTAGTGTCTAATGACTTGGAGTAGATTGTTTTTGAAAGTTTCTAGTATGTATGAACAAATTCATCATAGAGAATACTTCTATTACTCCAGGAATAGCAGTCAGAATTTTAAACGGTAAATGTAATAGTAAAAAAAACAAACAAAAAAAAAAACACCTGACCTGGGGACCCCCACCCAGACCCTCTGTCAACCCAGGGACCCCCTAAAATAAAAATGTTTGAAATATCTCCATAACGCTGTATAAAATAACAATAACAAACATTATAAAATGATGCTAAACAAGTGTTGACATACTTTAAAAATTAACTACCTTCATGTTATGTTCCATCATCCCACTCTATTGTCCAACAGAAAGAGATTTACATTTGTTTAATGATGTTTTCATGCTATAGAATAAACAATATCAGATGACATGAAGTTGTTTCTTCGACCATAAGTTTGAACCACAATTAGACATACATTTTTAAACACACACACACATACACACACACACACACACACACATTTTTTTTCCATAAAATTCCATAGTAAACTTTCAAAATACAATAAAATAAAAACCGAAATATTTTAAGTTTGATTATTATTATTATTATTTTAAACATTACACAATTAAATTTGATGGAATTTTGTTGAGAAATTCAAATGTTCAAAAAAATAATAAAAATAGAGTGTGTATATAGAATAATATAACATATATAAACATATTTTAAAAAATTACATATTCAATTCAATTTTATTTGATCACATTGCATTTATTTATTTATTTAATTCAGATACACTAAAAATAAGTTTCACAATTTTTTTTATTTTTTTATTTTTTTAGAAATGTAGAAATATGTGTATGTTTTTACCCTTGCAGTACCTCAATTGACTCCCAGGGGTTCGCTCTGGCTCTATAGGAAAGGCTTTGTTAGTTGTTCAATAAAAAAAAAATAATAATTATAGACCAAAATAATGTCTTTTTTTTTCTTAGAAACTGACTAACGTATGTTCTCCAAGCTTAAGGAATTACCGGTAACTATCCTTTCTACATCAGCTGAATCTTAAGATGGAGATATGTAAACACTCCAGATGGGAAACAGCAACAGGAGTGCAGCCTTGGCACTATGCTCTCACTATCTCTCTCTGTAACATCTCTCCCAGCCTAATGACATAAATGCAAGCTCTTTCTTGCATAGAGTATTTCAGCACAGTGGTTCTCAACTGATGGGTCTTGACCTGTTCTGATATAATTAAATGCTAAATGGACATAATAAAATGCAATTTACCATACGGTTACCACATATGACCATATAAACCACATACACTTTTAACAAATGAAATATGTTTTGTTGTTGACATCAAAAGCTGGATGTCCAATCAAGCAGTATTTACAGATTTTGGCACAAAATCTTTCACTTAGTAATATAGCGAATACTAATACAATATCATATGTTAATAATTTTGCTTATTGTTCGGACTATGCAGTTCATTGTATTATTATGTATCTCAATGCTTGATTTTATGGACATTTTTTGCTTTTTTTTATAAACAATTCTGGATTGCTTCTTCAATGTCATCATTTAAAGGGATAGTTCACCCAAAAATGATAATTCTCTCTTCATTTGCACATCCTCATGACATCCCAGATTTGTATGACTTGTTTTCTTCTGTAGAAGACAAATGAAGATTTTTAAAAAGAACGACTTGGCTCTGTAGGTCCTTACAATGCAAGTGAATGGTGACCAGGCCTTTGAAGTTACAAAAAGCACATAAAGGCAGCTTTAAAGTAATCCATAAAACTCCAGTGGTTTAATCCATGTCTTTAGAAGTGATATGATAAGTGTGGGTGAGAAACAGATCAATATGTAAGTAAGTTTTTACAATAAATATCCACTTTCACATTCTTTTACATTTTGAAAGTGAAAGTGGAGATTTATAGTAAAAAATGACTTAAATATAAGTTTAAAAAAACTTAATGTGCAACAATGAACATTAGTCAGAGATATGACTCATACACCAAAAGTGGTTAATGTTCTGTAAAATTATTATTGTATCATTAATAATGTTTTATTTAACATCAAGGCTATTTAACACATTCAGATATTATTTTTGTTCATATTATTATTAACTACATTGTAGCATTTGCTATTTTTAGCACGGGAGCACAACACCAAACTGATGTGGAGCGTAAGAAGCGGAGTGGCCGTCTGTGCTCATTTATGGTGCGAGCATCCACCACTGACACGGCAACATCTGCACAATGGACGACATGAAACAAATAATGTTCGACGAAAATTCAGATGAAGAACGTAATGGATATATCTGAAACTATATCAGATTGCAGGGAATTTTTTTTGCCCAGAGCCTCTGTAATTTCCGACCCCGGATGGAACTAGAGATGGAGATGAGAGGTGTAACAGGTGTTTAAGTGTCTCTCTTCATCAGGCAACTGGTACATTACACAAAGCTTCTTCCTCTTCTTCTTTTGGCTGCTCACGTTAGGGGTCGTCACAGCAGACCATTCGTGATCCGCATATTTGACTTGGCACAGGTTTTATGCCAGATACGCTTAGATTAATCAGTACCGATAGTTGCTTTTTAGAACTATCATTATCGGCAAAAATCAATGCTGATAGTTGCAGATAGATTCCTCTTCAATAAACCTATAAATACTTACATATAGAGCATTGTAACAAAGCCAAGTCCCCAGCGTATTTCAAGCTATTTTACAGTTAAAAGTCCCGTGTTATGCACCAAATCTTAATTTTTCTGTTTATTACAGCGATTTTGGTTACAAAATAAACCGCTTTTGGGATTATATTCATTTTGGACTCTTGTAGCCTCAGTGTCTGTGCCCTTCATTAGGGAAAACAAAGAAAAAAATGTTTATGATCGAATAAATCAATAAAAAAAGAAAATAAATAAATAAATTATATATATATATATATATATATATATATATATATATATATATATATATATAATATATATAATTGTTTTATGATCGAATAAATAAATAAATAATAAAAAAATATAAAATATATATATATATATATATATATATATATATATATATATATATTATTATTATTATTATTTATTTTTTATTATTTATTTATTCGATCATGAAACAATGTTTCGGATTAATCGGTAATCTGCTTTTTCCACCACCTTAGTTATCAGTACCTGCCATTCACAAGTGATACCGAGCGAGGCACAATGTTTAGAGCAGTTTTGTGCTCAGTTTTGTGTCAGTTATCCAGATAATGTTCTCTCTTGTAAATGTAAACAAGTATATTTGTCAAAAGGGTCTGTCATGCAAAAAATAGTCTAATCTCTCTTTTCATTCCAAATGTTACTTCTGGTCGGAGGCTTCTGTAAATATTTAGCTTTAACAGTAAGATACGTTTCAACAAATTTAGTGATGCAACACTCAAATAATTAATTATAGCTCTTAATTATGCTGCCTGATGAGATATCTCCTTTTGGCCAAATTCTAAAGGAAGCATCGTATGTACCCTGCCTTTGAAGGGCGTTCCAAATCAGTCTCTTATGAGGCAGTTAGGATGCTGCCTATGCAGGCAGGAGACATAGAGGCAGCTCACTTGATTTTCGAAAAAGACACAATCTAGCACTATACTGACAACATGTAACAAGCCAAAACAAACACAGACAAAGCTTTTTGTTGGGGTTCACAGCCCTGCACAACATGCCATAATTGATGCAATCAAGTGCTTTTAAAACATCATTGAAAGGCTTTTTTGTGATGGCACCAGTGTGTTCTTTTCATTACCAGGAGCATAACTAACATCATAGCATGGAGTGATGGGTAGAATTAATATTGCTCTTAGCCCGTGGGGACCGCGCTGCCCTCGCCTCTCCAGATGCTTTGAGCTCGGCCGAATCAGAGGTCAGCGTCTCATTTTACACCAAGAAAATTCTATTACAAAACCCATCTTTCCGCACAAAGAGTTATACCCAGAGGAGGAGAGGGAGATTTCTTTAATTGTTTCTCCTCTGCCACACAGCTGACCCAAATAGTTGCGGTCCATACCGTAAAGATAAGCGCTGTGAGGGAAGCTGCACCCATTGATCCGGCTCAAACTTCGGGCTGCTAGAGAATGGAGCGCTGGGGAGAGACGCTTCATTTCAGCAGTAATGACCGTGTTCCACGATTGATTCACAGCTGTCAAAAACTCTTATAGTTACCACAATTTGCGGCAACTGTGAAACAACAGCAATCCCCACATGACCACAAAGTTGTTTTGTATGGGAGATGTTGACAACTTTTTAGTGAGTACACAGCTTGTCTTCTTTCTGTTTGTTAGAAATGGGCTAACTGCAAAGCAGTTGAAGGGATAGGCCACCCAAAAATAAAAATTGGTCCATTATTTACACCTATTTTGATTCCAAACCAATATGACTTTATTTCTTATGCGGAACACAAATACTTCAGTCACCATTCAATTTCAATGTATGGAAAAGATGCAACGAAGGTGAGTGGTGACTGACGTTTGGTACAAGTTTGGAATAACATGAGTTTTCAAAAGCTTCATTTTGGGTGTACGATCCCTTTAAATCTGTTTAGAAGTCATTCAAATGTAATACACCATGTCTACACCAGGGCGAGCCACGTGCCATGATGCATCAAAACTAAATTGCACCCATTATAATCAATGCTGCCATCTACGATTGAAGTGTTGCAATGCACCTTCAGTTGACGGATGCCCTGATCCTATTTTTCTATGTGCGGCAGATCTACTTGAGCTACTTTGTTTTCGCTTATGCATCTAAAATTAAATTATTCAACTTAAAAATTCCATATGTGTGAATGGATAATTTTCACAAAACCTGTAAAGAAAATGTCCTGGTCAACTTCAAATCAATGTACATTATATATATATATATATATACACTGGTGGCCAAAAGTTTGGAGTAATGTACAGATTTTGCTGTTTTGGAAGGAAATTGGTACTTTAATTTACCAAAGTGGCATTCAACTGATCACAAAGGATAGTCAGGACATCACTTGAAAATCACTTGACATTATATCAAACACAGTTAAAATCTATTTGGTTTGTTAAATGAAGCTTACATTGTCTTTGTGTTTGTTTTTGAGTTGCCACAGTATGCAATAGACTGGCATGTCTTAAGGTCTATAATAGGACAAAAAACAAAAACAAACAAACAAACAAACAAAAAAACAATACAAAACAGCTTTCTCTAGAAACTCATCAGTCAATCATTGTGTTGAGGAATGAAGACTATACAATGCTTGAAATTGCCAAAAAAACGGAAGATTTCATACAAAGGTGTACACTACAGTCTTCAAAGACAAAGGACAACTGGCTCTAACAAGGACAGAAAGAGATGTGGAAGACCAGATGTACAACTAAACAAGAGGATAAGTACATCAGAGTCTCTAGTTTGAGAAACAGACGCCTCACATGTCCTCAGCTGACAGCTTCATTGAATTCTACCCGCTCAACACCAGTTTCATGTACAACAGTAAAGAGAAGACTCAGGGGTGCAGGCCTTATGGGAAGAATTGCAAAGAAAAAGCCACTTTTGAAACATAAAAACAAAAAGAAAAGGTTAGAGTGGGCAAAGAAACACAGACATTGGACAGCAGATAATTGGAAAAGAGTGTTATGGATCTTAACCCCATTGAGCTTTTGTGGGATCAGCTAGACTGTAAGGTGCGTGAGAAGTGCCCGACAAGACAGCCACATCTATGGCAAGTGCTACAGGAAGCGTGGGGTGAAATGTCACCTGAGTGTCTGAACAAACTGACAGCTAGAATGCCAAGGATCTGAAAAGCTGTCATTGCTGCACGTGGAGGATTTTTTTGATTGGAGCTCTTTGAAGCAGTTTAAGAAGTTCTGAAATGTTTTTCAAATTGTAATAGTAATTGTTCATGTTATTAATGTCCTGACTATACATTGTGATCAGTTGAATGCCACTTTGGTGAATAAAAGTACCAATTTCTTTCCATAAGAGCAAAATCTGTACATTATTCCAACTTTTAGCTGCCAGTGTGTGTGTGTGTGTGTGTGTGTGTGTGTGTTTGTGTGTGTGTGTATATATATATATATATGCACTTAAAGGAATAGTTCACCCTAAAATGAATATTCTCTAATCATGTACTCACACTAATGCCATCCCAGATGTGTGTGACTTTCTTCTGCAGAACACAAACGAAGAATTTTAGAAGAATATCTCAGCTCTGTAGGCCACAGAATGCAAGTGAATGGTAACTAAAACTTTGAAGCTCAAAAAGCAAATAAAGGCATCATAAAAGTAATCAATAGAACTCCAGTGGTTTAACCCATGTCTTCAGAAGTGATAAGACAGGTGTGGGCAAGAAACAGATCAATCCTTTTATTTTTACTATAAATCTCCACTTTCAAATATCCCACCTAAGTGCTTTTCTCTATTAAGAGTTCTTCTTCTTTTGTTTTTGGTCATTCACATTCTCCATGCATATCACCACCTAATAGACAGGAAGGGGAATTTATAGAAAGAAAAAAAAAACGACTTAAATCATTAAATCATATGGATTGCTTTTATGCTGATTTATGTGCATTTTGGAGTCTCAAACTTTTGGACCCTGTTGACTTTGAATTGTATGGACCTACAGAGCTGAAATATTCTTCTAAAAATCTCTGTTTGTGTTCAGCAGAAGTAAATGATGAGAGAATTTTCGTGTTTGGATGAACTATTCCTTTAAGCATATTTTACCTCCCAATTCTCTTTAACGTAAAACGTCCGGATATTTTACTTTTACTGTTCCCATCATTTACAATGATGATTCTCATTACAGTGATAGTAAAAAATATTAATTGCCCTAAAAATAGGCTTTATTTTCTATATGCAAAATATAATTTCTTATTTTTTTTTAATTTTTTTTAGTAAACATTTTAAAGAAATATACTTGAGTTTGTGAGAATTACTCGAATGGACTTCTGCAAATTTTACTTGTTATTTAAATAACTTTGTGATGATTCAGGTACCTGCTTTACTCATTTAAATCATCTTATGCTTCAAGCTATTTGTACATGTGCAGTTGTAGCAATATTATAATAATAATCTAATAAATCAATTGTTTATACCGACTGCTTTCTGTTACCATTGCTGAAGTCTAGCCTTGTGCTCATAGCTGATTGTTTGAGTGCTAGTAAACATTTTGAAATTAAATTTTAAAAGCTTTGATGCTGTCAAAGTAGACAACGCATCTACACCCTTCCTCCACTAAATGTGGTGTTGGCTGGATGGCACACGACCCTCATGCTGTTCTTTTTATCTATTCAACATACAGTTCCCTGCTGGCATCTGTTGGAAAATGTGTTTCAGAGCGCAGCGTGACGCTCGTGTAAACCCTTTTCTAAAATCAACTCAGGGTGCACTTCTCTGGCACAATCAGCCCTCTGCAAACTGTTGCCTTTCTCAAATGCCCAAAGGGCACATTGCTGAACCCTTCACATGTAGCATACTTCAAGTCCAGACAGTTTGTTCTGGGTGCTCCAAAGCGAGGAATGTAAAGTCTAATTTAGAGCTTGGAAAATATCTAGACATCAGCTTCACAATAGAGGAATGTTTCATTCTTATAGACAAAGAGCCAGACGTCACCAGACAAGCTTTCCGTTTGAGAAAACGTGTTTTTTCTAAATTGCACCGTGACAAAGCAAAAGCACCGCACTGGTGTAGTACATGGTAAACTGGCATTGCATTCTTTACTTAGGGTCTTTTGAAAATGTTCACAATGAGTTATACCGCGTGACTCAACCCACAAAATGTGTTTTTTTCCATATTCTTGAAGAAAACGCACTTGTTTTTTGGCAGGGGGCTGTGACAAAGCCCATCTCAGAATGAAAATCTCATTCTTATTTGAATGCAAATGTCACAATCAGCTTTTGATCCACTCCTAATCGCTTCGTAAACATTGTCTTGTTTGATCATTCTGTGATAGCTAAATGGATTTAGAAAATCTGTTTTGCGACCTCTGATGCCCACAATGTCATACAAAAAGCTTAAGAACTACAGCAGAGGAGTTTAAAGTGTTCTTCGGAGGTTTTACTGTCTTTATGCATAGTATTGCACTCAGAATGCTCAGCAAAGTGCTTTTTGTTTTTTTAATTGCTATCTATGAAGTCATATGACATATAGACATCTTTGGGTGCATCGCATTGCATCTTGTTGTTTTATCAGTGTCAGTTATTAGACATTGTGTCAAATTTATGGACCCCGTAAAATCATTTTGTGCTTTTCTTGTACTTTGTCGAGGTATTTCCTGTGTTGGCTGGACATATAGAAGCGCTAAACCCTTTTTTTTAATAGCCAATAGTTTTTATTGACGTCACAGCCATGAACCTACTTTCTAGTGGTTTGCAGGTTTTATTATATGGAGGGATGGTTGCTATGTCTCCTATATTAAGTTATTAGTAATTTAATTTATGCAATAAATAAATAAATAAATACATAAAAATAATAATAATTCAGAATATTTCAAAAACAATTTGCAAGCAAAGCAGTGTTTCCATCCCATGTGTTTAAGAGAACAATCATCACTGCTGGGAAAACTGGCACAAAATAAAAATGAAAATAGAAGTTGAAAGTGCTGTGGTCCTTTTATTAATTTAATTGATTACTTGTGGTTTAAACTTCATGTTTGAAAGCATTCAGCGGTAGACACCTTATTTGGGAGCAAAATCAAGTCACAGTTATGTGAGGTAATAATAGCCAATCATGGTATGTTGAGGCAAAGTCCCATGACTTTTTGGATGCATATCTATATTCCTATTTAAATTATTTTGGATTATATCCGATAAATGTGTTTCCATTGTAGTTTATGCACATAAAATTTTACAAAAAATTTATCCATCTCCACATGCGTTTTGAAATCTTGAAAAGATAGGATTTTTGACACCAATTTTTTTTTCATTAGATTATTGTATTACTTAGGAAATATGCTTTAAAATGTATCATCCAGACCACTAGAGGGCGCCGCTTGCTCACACAGTGCTGACTGAAGCACCAAATGCAGACTATACTTTAAAACATACATTTTTAAGGTTTAGTAATCGTGCTTGGCCATAATGTGATTTCAATATTTAGTAAATTAATCATGCAGCATTAATGGATATCATTCCAATGTGTCAGAAGTCAAAGTCTGCTAGTTTCAAAGCATTTTGGATGGTTTCCCTCATCATGTATCTTATAAGTAAAGTGCCGCTTTCACAACTATCAAGTCCATTTATGGCAGTTTTTCCGCATTAATGTGTTTTCACAGGGTTTTACAAAGTGTGTTACTAATTAATTATAAATAAACCACCAGTTTTTCTTTTCAGTGTTTTCCTGATTTCAACTGATTTGCAGATGGTTTTAATTTGGTCAATAATTAGCCGATAAATGTCAGCAGCCGATAACATCGGCGCAACCCTAATATTGATGTTTCCATGTAAAAATATGTGGATGGAAACACAGCTATTGTCATTTAGGAAGCATCTGATTAAACAGAAATCTGTGTTGTGTACAGAGCATGACCCATGAATTTTTTCGGACCATTAACCCAGAAGAGAAAGACGTAAACTTTAAATGCGTAGATCTGATAAAAGGTAGTTTTGTCAACTTTTTGGTGAACACAATTATATAAATGTCCTCAAATAATGCCATAGTAACCAATCACAAATGAATGTTTTCATGATCATTGCTCTTTCTTCAAAGTACTTGTACTCGGTTACTCGTGCCCATCACTAATAGAGACCCACACCCAAAAACCCATTCAGATGACGACAACAATAGTATAAGCACAGATAACTGATTTGTCCCAATCAATTAACTGGCACAGAATGATACACTATATTTTTGAATGCATGTATACAGAATTATATTAGAATATTGTTGAAACTGAAGCAAAGAAAAACCTCAATGCACAATGAAATATAATGCCTCTCAACAAAAGCATGTTGTTTTACCTTTGCAAAGCACACACAATGACATTTTGGGATCATCAGATGCAATTTCCTTTGCAAAAACATCTCTAAAATCGACAGACACAAATGGAGATGTTAGGTAGTTCAAAACATTGTATGAACACTGGTTTGTTTCATTTTATTATTATTATTGTATTTTTTTTTAGATAATTAAATTAACAAATATACTGTATATATATATATATATATATATATATATATATATATATATATATATATATATATATATATATATATATATAGTCACACCAACTCTTTGCCAAAAAGCACTGCACAGTTAATGAATAAAGGTAGAGGCCTTTAAAACTAATTAGGAAGGAATTTTACTATTGCCTTTTTTTTCTGAAGACAGATAACACAATCTCACTGGCGGTAATTCTCTAAGCCAATTCAGTCTTGTAGGGGCTCATTAGATAGCAACATTAAATTTAGAACAGCATTTTCACTGGAGAATTTGCCTGGGTGTGTTTACACTATATACTAAGAAAGCATTTTTACTTTATTGTCATAAGAGCAAAATGACTCTACCGCTGACATCTATGAATATTGATTCAAAGATTTTCAGAGCAGTGTTCAATATAAATATCAGAGGATATCAAACAATTATATGGATCATTTGTTTAATTGTTATTATATGGTGTATTACTCTCATAAGCCTGAGTAACTTGGCAATAATTTGCAATTTGTGAAGCTTTTTAAACACTGATGGCAATAAATGTAACCCTGTTTAATGGGAACATCTTATGTTTCCCATTTAATTTATAGGTCATCTAACAGGAGTGGTTCACCCAGAAACCTCTTAAGATTTTTTTTCCCACATTGATCAGATCAGTGAGTCAATGAGTTGAACGGATCAGTTCAATTCGTAATCAAAAAAATCAATGAATTTCAATAATTTGGTTGTCAATGAATTAGCTGATCGCAGTCAAGAGTGATCTTGTGAACCGGTTCAACCAATTCATCGAAAAGATTCGAATCGGACATCGTTACTTCTCTACGCACCTAGGGTTAATTTGAAGATTTTCAGTGAATAACAACTTAAAGGGATGGTTCACCCAAAATTGAAAATGATCTCATAATTTACTCACCCTCATGCTATCCCGGATGTATATGACTTTTTTTTCCCTTCTGAAGAACACAAATGAATATTTGTAGAAGAATATCTCAGCTCAGTTGGTTCATACAATGCAAAGTGAATGGTGGCCAAAACTTTGAATCTTCATAAAGCATAAAACGCCAGTATAAAAGTAATCCATATGGCTCCAGTGGTTTAATCCATGTCTTCAGAAGAGATATGATAAGTGTGGGTGAGAAACAGTTCAATTTTTAAGCTTTTTTACTATAAATCTCCACCTTTGACCAGCCCCAACCAGTAGGTGGCAATATACATGAAGAATGCAAATCGGCAAAAAAAACAAAAAAAAAAAAACAGAAGAGTGTGGAAATGAAAGTGGACATTTAGAGTAAAAATTACTTAAATATTGATCTGTTTCTCACCTACACTTATATCACTTCTGAACACATGGATTAATCCACACTAGTCGTATGGATTACTTATATGCTGTCTTTATGTGCTTTTTGGAGCTCAAAAGTTTCAGTCCTTATTCATTGTAATTGAATTGAAAAAAGCAACCAGTACATTTTTCTAAATTTCTTATGTGTTTCACAAAATACAGTCATACAGGTTTGGAACAACATAAGGTAGAGCAAATAATGACAGAATTTAAATTTTGCATAAACTAATCCTTTATTATTCACATTATTTGTATGGTCTTCACCTCAGATAGCCTACACAGCTTAAAGCACTGCCTTCTGAAAGTAATATAGATTCTCTAGAGTCGTGGGAGGTTTAAAAGCATCCAAAAAACAGTATTTTTAGCAACAGTGTGCAACTCTTGTCAAAGACTAAAGAGATTTTGCCACGAGAAGCAAATTTGCATGACACAATTACACAAGGAATTCTAAAATAGCAGAAAGTGTGGCACGTGGGAGCCTACCAGGAGAGCGCACAAAGTGCGAATGCATAAAGTCTCTTCTGACACTATTGTAACTATAGCAACCAAGTGTTGGAATTCTGAATCTAGGAATCGGAATGAAGTGCCTCACAGCTTTAATGTCATGAAACCGTTTTGTTATTCAGTTCGAGTTCATCACTCCTGGGTCAAGAGGTCCTGTCTGTGCAGTTGACAGTACATATACCACTAACAAACCAACCAAAGTGTTTATAAATATTCTGGTATGGTGGTCCGAAAGACAGGCGTGTTAATCTGCACACTCCTCCACTCTTTAAAGCTGCATTATCTTGCCAAGAGCTAAGTCATTTGCATACTGTAATGGTGTGCTTCAGTGTCAATAGTGGTAATGGGATTTGCAGAGACGTGGGCTACAAGCTAAGCCTAAGAAACAACCAAAGTGTCCAGAATATTAGAGCTGAGTGGGAGCCAAAACTCTGAGGATGTGTTTACATGAGAGATAAAGGTTGACCTTACTTTAAAACTACATTTCTGAGATGCTGCTTGGTGATAAGCTGAGCTTTTCAATGAAGACTCACCTTGAATTTGTCTTGCAAATGTTTTATGTTGATGACTCTACAATATCAACTCAGTTGACAACTCTTATGTCATTGAAGACTGTTCATTATTAAAACTACACCATATGGGCAAAACATTTCAGACATTTGTTTATGGATTGTTTATGGATAAATATAAGATATAAATATAGTGTGGACTTGGAGTAAATTCTGATGGTTGATGTGAACATTAACTAAAGCTCCTGACCTGTATCTGCATGATTTTATGCACTGCACTGCTGCCACACGATTGGCTGATTAGATAATCACAAGGATGATTGTTGGTGCCAGACGGGCTGGTCTGAGTATTTCTGTAACTGCTGATCTCCTGGGATTTTCACAACAGTCTCTAGAATTTACTCAGAATGGTGCCAAAAACAAAACACATCCAGTGAGCGGCAGTTCTGTGGCTGGAAACGCCTTGTTGATGAGAGAGGTCAACAGAGAATGGCCAGACTGGTTCGAACTGACAAAGTCTACAGTAACTCAGATAACCGCTCTGTACAATTGTGGTGAGAAGAATATCATCTCAGATTGCTATTCTGAGATGCATGTTGGCGCTATTTTGGCCGCACGAGGGGGACCTACACAATATTAGGCAGGTGGTTTTAATGTTGTGGCTGATCGGTGTATATCGAAAATGTTTTGATCTAGCAGACCAGCTACACTTGCTAAACAACTCGCTAAACATCAATAAAAGAGTACGACCCATCACAGCAAACCCTTTATGGCTGCTTCAGTGGAATATAAATGGACAAACTGTTAATCAAAATGAGTTCTGAGGGCAAGTCAGTGCTAAAATTCCTCTATAGGGAGCAAAACATTGCCGGCATTTGCCAACCTGCTGTTTACTAAGGAATAATGAGCAATGGATGGTTAATCTGGTGAGATCATGGGTAATTCGTAGTGGCACTCAACAGGCAGCCAGGAGGAAACCCAACGTTAGCAGCCGTCACCATTGAGCTGCCCAAAGGGACCAGGCTGAGGGTATCTCTTCATTAGAATGACATAATCAGCACAACGTGAGTTGAACTGCTAGGCGTTTCATTGAGGAAAATTCTCTATGGGCCATCCCAGGATTCCAAGCTCTACCTCAGCTAATGTAAAATGGCTTCAGAATGATTTATTTTTCTATTTTTAGCTTCACCCATGGCATACTATCAAGGCATCAGAGGTTCGTCTGTAGTTTTACAAAAGCCACAGTAGCCTATTTCAATGATCTGGCTTCTCTTATGATTATTTTATTCTTTTATGCACTTGTCTTTGCAAGTTTACATCAGAGAGCCGTGACCCATATGGGATCCGCAGCGGTACTGCAGGGGGTCTGCCAATAATTGTTTGATCTCAAACTAATTTTTGTGAAGAAAAAAAAAGGCTTTTTGAAAGAAACTAATGTCTTTCATAAATATAAAAATGTCATTTTTGGGAGAACTACTGTTTCCTTTTAATATTGTAATACTCAATAGCAATTTAAAAGGGAAGTGCTTTCCCCCACCATTTTTCATCATGTTTTGCTCTAATATCACACAAATAAAACAGTGTATCTGTGGTATATGCATTTGAATATTCAAGTATATTACATCCATCACAGCTGTTCATTTTGCGGAGGAGACTGGAATGTATATTCTACTCAAAACCTGATTTGCTGTTGTCATGGACCTGAAGAAGTGGCAACTATTAAGACGGAAACGAATCCTCCAATCAGGCAGTAAGCATCAATTTGTTGGCATGAGTGCTGTCTGGCAGCGCTGCTTAAAGAGCCTCTCAGTAGCAATATCCTTTATCTAGAGTAAACCAAGATTCTCCAAAAGGTTTGAAGGAGAAATCAGGCTCTTGTATGCATTACAAAATCCTCAAACAGGGCCTGTCAAGATAACAACATCCCTGTAATGAACAATCAACAGCTGCAATCTTTTATTCAAACAGCCTCTGTGTCAGCTGCAAGAGTGTTTGGTTAGATATGGTGAATCCCGAAGGTGCATATCAACCCTGGTTACATTCAAACACGAGCGAAAATGGAGAATCGATAGTTTAGTCAAATAAAAGCCAGAGATTAAAGAATATTTTGCTAGTCAAGTGCAGATAATTGATTAATAATGTATTAGGCCCTGTGATGATCAGCAGTCATAGGAGACCGGGGGCTGGTTCTTGTTACCACCTTGCGGTTTTGATCAGACGGTAATAGTTGATGTTGACAGTTTTGCCCATAGAGGTCCTTCCCCTAAATTGCAGTTGTCAATGTGCACATGGACATTTCTGCTCAGCCGCTGAGTCAATCAGAAGGGCATCCTTTGCATGTATTCATTAACAAGCGAACGTGGTCTGCTGTTAAAAAAATGGCTACGCTTTTTTTCTGCTTTTACAGCCATACAAACTTGACATTTTGGCATGAACACATTTGTCATAAGATAGAATTTTGGGTACTATCTTGTATGAAAAACAAGAAGCCACTGTATGTATGTGTACTGTTCATGTATGTTTCTTCAAATTGTGGTAATTTCATGTCCCAGGGGATGATTTTTATTGAAACGTACAAATTTAAACTTTTTTTCTTTTTGTTATATGAAGGTTAGGTTAGGGTTAGACTTGGAAACATTTTACCAGGCATTCATCATTTTTACTTTTCAAATGCCTTTTATCTACTGTATATATTTTACTCTTTTGCCTTGTCCCAGACCTAGACATTGAATATTAAACTTTGAAAATCCAATACAAAATACAAATGATTACACATTATGACTATATCACAATTCCAGTGGGTCAGAAGTTTACATACACTAAATTAACTGTGCCTTTAAGCAGCTTGTAAAATTCCAGAAAATGATGTCAAACCTTTAGATAATTAGACAATTAGCTTCTGATAGGAGGTGTACTGAATTGGAGGTGTACGTGTGGATGTATTTTAAGGCCTACCTTCAAACTCAAAGCTTCTTTGCTTGACATCATGGAAAAATCAAAATAAATCAGCCAAGACCTTAGAAAAAAACATTGTGGACCTCCACAAGTCTGGTCCATCCTTGGGAGCAATTTCCAAAGGCCTGAAGGTACCACGTTCATCTGTACAAACAATAGTACACAAGTATAAACACCATGGGATTACACAGCCATCATACCGCTCAGGAAGGAGACACATTCTGTCTCCTAGAGATGAACATAGTTTAGTCTGAAAAGTCCAAATCAATCCCAGAACAACAGCAAAGGACCTTGTCAAGATGCCGGAGGAAACAGGTAGACAAGTATCTATATCCACAGTAAAACGAGTCCTATATCGACATAACCTGAAAGGCTGCTCAGCAAGCAAGAAGCCAATGCTCCAAAACCGCCATAAAAAAGCCAGACTACAGTTTACAAGTGCACATTGGGACAAAGATCTTACTTTTTGGAGAAATTTACTCTGGTCTGTTGAAACAAATATGTAACTGTTTGGCCATAATGACCATCATTATGTTTGGAGGAAAAAGGGTGAGGCTTGCAAACCGAAGAACACCATCCCAACCGTGAAGCATGTGGGTGGCAGCATCATGTTGTGAGGGTGCTTTGCTGCTGGAGGGACTGGTGCACTTCACAAAATAGATGGCAGCATGAAGAAGGAAAATTATGTGGATATATTGAAGCAACATCTCAAGACATCAGCCAGAAAGTTAAAGCTCGGTCACAAATGGGTCTTCCAAAAGGATAATGACCCCAAGCATACCTCCAAAGTTGTGGCAAAATGGCTTAAGTACAACAAAGTCAAGGTATTGGAGTGGCCATCACAAAGCCCTGACCTCAATCCGATAGAAAATTTGTGGGCAGAACTGAAAAAGAGTGTGCGAGCAAGGAGGCCTACAAACCTGACTCAGTTACACCAGTTCTGTCTGGAGGAATGGGCCAAAATTCCAGCAATTTATTGTGAGAAGCTTGTGGAAGACCACCCAAAACATTTGACCCAAGTTAATCAATTTAAAGGCAATGCTATTAAATACTATCAAAGTGTATGTAAACTTCTGACCCACTGGGAATGTGATGAAATAAAAGCTGAAATAAATAATTCTCTCTACTATTATTCTGACATTTCACATTCTTAAAATAAAGTAGTGATCCTAACTGATCTAAGACAGGGAATGTTTTCTATGATTAAATGTCAGAAATTGTGAAAAACTGATTTTAAATGTATTTGGCTAACATGTATGTAAACTTCTGACTTCAACTGTATACAGGGTTTGGAGGGTTACTTTTTAAATGTTTTCCACTACAGATTACAGAATACATGCTAAAAAATGTCATTTGTAATGTATTCCGTTAGATTACTCAAGGTCAGTAAAGTATTCACTACACTACTTGTATATATATATATATATATATATATATATATATATATTCATATTCTATTGTGTATTCTATATATACTTTTTCTTTTCAATATTTATCTATTTTATTTATTCAATTTTAATTATTTTTTAAAAGTCTTGTTGCTGTTTTTGTATTGTTGTGCACTGGAAGCTCCTGTCACCAAGACAAATTCCTTGTATGTGTAAGCATACTTGGCAATAAAGCTCATTCTGATTATGTATTCTAAATACTTTGGATTACTTCTTCAGGACTGGTAGATTTTTTCACTTGTTTTGACTATAAAAACTCTGCCAGTACAGTAAAACAAAATACACATGTTAAAAATACATTCTCTGAAAAACCCTAAATATCTTATGCTGTGTTGTTTCTAAAACAAGATAAAACAAATTGATCTTGTTTTAAGGATTTTTAGATCATTTTACAGGAAAAAAAATACAAACATTATCAAGAATATGATTTTTGCCCTAATATCAATGGTCTCACTAGGAAAAAAAATAAAATAATTATGATCCAACATGAATTTTCTTGGTAAAAAAATATGATCGTGCCTGGTAACTTGTGCATGTAAAATGGCTAGAAATAGCATTTTAGTTTAGCGTAAAGCTGACAATTTACACAAGGTTTATATCTATTTCTTCTGCTCCAAACTTACTACAAACGTACTTCTCTGTCTGCTCGTATGAATGTAACACATCATAAGAAAGTGTTTCACTGCTGTTCAAATGCACTTTGGATCGGATCATTTATATGTATAAATGTTTTCCATCTGAAAGGACTAAATATTAAATGAAACAAATGACAATAAAATGCAAAGTAATCTCTTCAGTAATCTAAATACTTTTTGAATGTAACTAATTACAATGATTTAAATTGTAACTGTAGTGGAATACAGTTACTTATATTTTGTATTTAAAATACATAATCCCGTTACATGTATTTCGTTACTCCCCAAACCTTTATATATATACACTACCAGTGAAAGGTTTTGAAACACTTACTCATTCTTTATTATCATTTTTCTTTTTTTTCTTTTTCACATTTTAGAATAATAGTAAAGTCATTAAAACTATGGAATAACATAAATGGAACTATGGGAATTATGTTGTGACTAAACAAAATCCAAAATAAATCAAAACTGTGTTATATTTTAGCATCTTCAAAGTAGTCACCCTTTGCCTAGAATTTGCAGACATGTACTCTTGACATTTTCTCCCAACTTCTTGAGGTATCACCCTGGGATGCTTTTTAAACAGTATTGAAGGAGTTCCCATCTATGTTGGGCACTTATTGGCTGCTTTTCTTTATTATTTGGTCCAAGTCATCAATTTCAAAAACCTTTTTTTTTTTTTTTTATTATTATTAAATTTTAGTTTTATAATGAAATAAATTAATATGGTGGCATAATTATATTTTTGTCTATAAAACTAATTTCAAACATTTAAGCATACACCTTCAGATCAAAAGATTTTTAAGATCATGAGAATATATATATATATATATATAGTACTGTGCAAAAGTCTAAGGCACATAAGATGTTTCACAAAAGCATTTGTCTTAAGATGGTTATTTATATCTTCAGCTTTAGTGTGTCAATAGGAAATATAAATGTTAGACTCCCAAACATTCCTTTTGCAAATAGAAAAGATTAGAATAGAAGAACAGGGAGCCCTGCAACAGATGTCATGGCCCCCACAGAGACCCCCACTGAACATTGTGTCAGTCTGGGATTACATAAAGAGACAGAAGCAATTGAGACAGCCTAAATAGATAGAAGAACTGTTGTGAATTCTCCAAGAATCTTGGAACATCCTATCTGCCAACAACCAAGAAAAACTGTGTCCAGGTGTAAGTAGGAGAATTGATGCTGTTTTAAAGGCAAAGGTGGTCACACCGAATATTGATTTAGCTTTTTTATGTTTATTGGACTTTGCATGACATTAAGTGATAAATGAAAACTATTTGTCATTATTTTTGAAGACATCCTCACTGTGCAACATTATTCACAAGTGCCTAAAACTTTTGCACAGTACTGTATATATAATTTATTTATTTATTTTCCCAAAAGTTAGTGTTTGTAGACCAAGTTGACAAAAGTGTCTGTGAATAGCATGCTACAGATGAAAAATTAGACAAGTGATGCTTGATGGAAACAAAGAAAAATCAAGGTAACTATCACTTGTGAGCGGAATCTTTATTTATTTATTTAAATTTTTTGGGCATCATTTCCAATCAAGCTGTCATTTTGGCAAATTATGCCAAATTGAGTTTAATTTTATTTAATTTTAGAATACATCAAATGTCAGCTATGAAATTAGCCATTTTTTTCCCTCTTACAAAAACGTTATAAATGTAATTTCCATCACTCTCATTTCCACAGAATTTGAGATTTCTACAGAATTTGAAATGTGCTGGAAATGACACTGTGGTGGGAATCTTCATGATATTCAGAAAAAAAAAAAAAAAGATATAAATCTCCTATGAAGTCTGTACATGGTCAATGATGTGACATGTCATATATTATTATATTATTCAAAAATATATTTAAAAAAATACAATTCACACAAAACACTTACTTGAATACACCACTTCTATGATGAGCATATTTTTAGTTTAAAATAATTTTTATATTTTTTTCTTGGGCTTAATGTAAAAAATGTCTAACTGGTGTAACCGTCCAGAGACAGTAAAAATTAAGTAATCATTAACTGTTGGCGTAAGGACTGCGGAATCTTTTATTATTATTTCTTAAAAACAAGCAGTGAAACAATTGTGTTTTAAAATATGATTAATAAATAACAAAATAAAAACAATTGATTTGCCAACCAAATCAAAGTCATGTGGTGTAGCCAACATGTAGGTAGTAATTTTGTTTATGTTGACAAAAAACGTAAAACAGAGCGAACCCCAATTTGACCCTCAAGAGTGTGAAGTCAAAAAAATAAATAAAATAAAATAAAATAAATAAAAAAATCTGATATTTTCACATTTTTATGAAAAGGCACATTTTGTTCAGGTCATGTGGTGTAACCCTGAGAAAACGTCTTGATATTTTTTACTCAATTTTTTTTTTTTTTTTTTTTTTTTTACTTTGAGAAATGTGCTTGAAAACGTATTTGAAATAATGAAATAAGTTGTTTATACTCTCATGTATTTAAGGTGCAAGGAAAGTATTTTAATACTTTTTACTTGATGGTTACAACACATGACATGACAAATTATTAAATAACAGAAAATATTATCAAGTTTTTTAAAAATGTATGAATCCAAATTGTACACAAAAATTAAATTTCTAAGAACTTGACACAAATGTTTAAACTATATTTTTAAAATATTTCTTATTTTTAACACTCCGGACAACCTTATTTGTCAGTGACCCACATACAGTATACTGCTGGACATTGTTAGTAGATAAAAAAATAAATAAATGAAAAAAACTATTTTGAAAAAAAAAACAATTGTGAGTGTGGAAAATGTTTTAATGAGACTTTACTTTCTAGAACTGCACCGTGATCAAAGTGCCAGAAGTTGGAGAAAAACTCATAAACAATATCACAAGAGCAAGATATTCAGTAAAACCTGCTCGTGTGATATTGTGTTTATTCAACAGTTCTATAAACAAGAAGTAATATTGAGTAACTTACATTTTAGAAACAATATGGACAGTTAGTTTGCTCTGCCAATTAAAGTTGTCCCAAACAAAGCACCTCACAAAATGCTGCATGGGCTAAACACTCATCACTGCAAACTGTTGTATAAAAGAGCACAGCTAGGTATCATCAAGCATAATAAATATACTCTCAATCATTAATAACCCTTCTGTCCACAAAAACACCAAACATTAACCTTCATCTGTGCAATAAACAGCCATTCACACAGGAAAGGTACCAGGTACAAACAAACAAGCCTCCTGGAACCTGTACTGATTCAGTGGGACTGTCTAAATGTTCAGTTTGATGTATGAGACTACGGCTAATATGTAAAGTGCTATTAATCTCTTTTTATTCTTTCTGGAAAGGTCAGCATTTGCAAAGACGAGTGTGGAGACAGAAGATATGTTGCATTGGAGGACAGAGTGTTAAATCAAATTGTTCCCCTGTAAGATGTGGCCTTAACCATCTGTCCGTACATGATTCGATTACAGTCTCAGATGCGAGCAGCAGGGGGTACTGTGATCTTTGAAAATATATTGATATACGGCAAATACACAGCTATGAAATTTGTCCATATTGTCCTTACTACTGTACATAATAAAATGGCATTACTCTTGGGTAGTCTATATGTGTATGTATTTTACATTTACATTTATTCATTTAGCAGACACTTTTATCTAAAGCGACTTCATCCTAAGGAGGCAGTAATAAGAGAAGCGCTGTAATGTAAAGTGGCAAACTGCTCAGAGAAGCACAAGAAGGGTGGAAGTATTTGTATTTATTTTTTGCATTTTGTATTTTTTTAAGAAGAAGGACTAAAATATTTACTGCATTACTTGGATGTATGAATGCATATATGCTCCTTACAGTATCATTTATTCAGAAATGTCTCTCTCAAATGCCTAACTAATCCATACTCTTATTGCTTTGCAATTCACTAATAGTGGGTTCTAAAATGTGAAGCATCCAGATGGGATCCATTAAGGCCATCACAATCAGCTGCATATTAAAGATGAAGTGTGTAATTTCTGCGCCACTTGCATCGTCAAAACCAATTGCAAAATTCTGCCCATCTGCCATTGGTCAAACAAATGAGCAACAGTGACACATTTGGACACTTAAGTCACACTTTATGTGTGTCAATGCCATTGCATTAGTTACAAAATATCAAACCAAGTGGCATTTGCAAACTTTTCTCAAAACTAACTTCACTTTTCTGTGCCAACTAATTTTAACCAACTGGACCCAAATTCATTTTTAGTGGATGTCAGTTCCCTTCAAGTTCCCACAGATGTCCTAGCAGAGAAACCGCAGGTGTAGTTCATCACATTAACTATGGACATTTAGTTATATAATGCAAAGACATTTGTCTATTTTTAAGTGTGGCTTAATACAGCATTCCATTTATTTTGGAAAGTCGGAATATCCTACTTCCTACTAGGAAAACTGCAATGGAACGCCACTTGAAGTTCCAGACTTCCAACTTGGAAAATCTTGAGAAAATCTTCAACTCGATTCAACGAAAAATCTTCAACGATTTCGCCGAATACTTTTTGGGGCTACTGTAGTCCCTTCACCAAACTCACACCATTGGTTAAGTCAATGTTGCTGTGTCAGGCAGCTCAGGATGCTCAAACAAACAGAAACAGGATGTTTAGAAAGCACCACAGTGTACCACCGTTCAAGGAAATCTACCTACAAATGGTTTACTCATGGTCATCTCGGCACATTAAGCTGGGATAAGAAGCTGGCTTTTTTAACATCGAAAAAAGAAAGAAAAACAGCTGCTGTTTAAGTGAGCACACTTAATTTCTGAAACCATTTCTTTTTTTTTCTTTTCTTTTTTGTGGTGAGCATAAAGCAAACTTGAAAAGGTTTTTCAGTTAAGTTCGCCCAGGGAAACTTTCCGTGTCATAACCGATTCCAAATATCATAACCTCAATATCTAATGTAATATTGAGCCGATATTAAGGGCTTAAACAAGCACAGAATATAATATATAAATATATCAGCGCATATGCAGAAAACAGTAACTTACCCTGTACCACACAATCTCTCGCAATCTTCCATCTGTCTTAAAGTTGCACTTTAGAGTCACGGTCTCTCCCACAACAACAGGTAGCAAGGGCTCTATCGTTACGGTCAAATATCCTGCGGAGACAAAAGTAAGACATCACTGCAACCATGTTCATGTACAGACATTTAGAAAAGAGACAAATGGCCAAATGGTGTTTTTAATTTATTAAAGAGGGTGATATTTGCACAAGTACCTTGTCATGTTGCACTTTTTGCACAACTAAGTATTTTTCTAAATGAAGTAGCCTATTGCACATTGTGGAGTATATTAATTTATATTCTCTCTATTTTGTATTGAATTGTATTGTATTATTTCCTTTTCTGTTATTTATCCTATACACTGAATGCACAAGAAAGTCTAACAGAAACCACACCACTTGCATAGTAATAATTTGTCATATTATTCTTAATAATAATTGCACAATTTAGGAATGAAAATAAATGTTGGCTAATTGGCAAAAGTTAAATTGCCTGCTCAAAACACTTTTGTTACCTAGGAAACTAAAGCTTTTTCTGCGACATGAACAGATCATGTTGTGCTGAATTTGAAGTCTACATAAAAACAAAAAAAAAACAATCACACAAGCCAAGTCGTATGATTTTGCATAACAAGGCCACAGACAACACATATGCACAAACAGACAATAATTATAAACAGAACAAGGGTTATTGCAGTAATTTGGCACAAGTGTAAATATCATATTGGATTAACGTATAATTTCAACTTCTGAAATTGGCTTGTACACATCAACTCAATCAAAAGGAAGTGCACTTCTAGTATTATTTATTTACATGTGTGCATGTTCCAGCATTATGCTCATCTTTTGAGAGTCTGTGTTCATTTCTATGGAGCTCAAGCTAGTGTTTTGTTCTTTTCTGCTAACACCATTGTAATCTAAGAGCAAAAGGTAACTTGTATTGTTCATTCTGTATTAATATACTAAGATGTGAAAATAAGATGGTAAACAACACAAACAAAAAGGACTCCAAATTGCTGTTCAAGAGGATCTGCGTATCTCAATACCATGAGCCCTGGTAACAATCAGTCAGAATAATAGTATGTATTGTGTATATGTTGTAAAATACAATCTACAATGTTCTTAACAATGTGTCAACAAAATATTTTCAGTGCAGCCACATTTTTGTACTCACACTTACATACAAAACTGTGAAGGAGAGCTTCTTTTGCATCATTAATTACACTTAAGCCATTGACACTAATTTTGTCTCCAAGTCAGCTTGGCTATAGCAGCCCCAACCCACAAATAAACCAACGCTTCAGCTAACTACTATTAGTCACAAGTGTAACACGCAATTAGGCAGTGACTCTCATACAGTTTAGATAAAACAATAGTTCAACCAAAGGTGAAAATTATGTTATTTTTAAACCCTCATGTTCTTCCAAACCTGTATAACTTTCTTTTCTTTCGTGAAACACACACACACACACACACACACACACACACACGTTTTTTATTATTTTTTTTTAATTAGGCTGTTTATTTAACACGTTAATTATGTGTGATTAATTAAATAATAAGAAATTAATGATGCATACAAAAAATAATGCAAATAATCATGTTCCCAGATTGGAGCAATTCAAGCTTGAAGTACCACCTGTTTTCAGCAGGTGGTAGTAAGCAGTACTCCAGTTGTTTAGGCAACACGCAGCTGCACAGAGAACAAACCACACTCAGGCTTGCTTGAGCTTAACACCAGCGACAGCACAAGATGAGAATGCGTTCTTGAGTTCAAACACAAAGCAATTTCGAACACAGGGAGCTCAAGATGTGTTTTTCTATGTTTCAAACTACGTTTAACTTGACACGACGTCCTAAAACACTGTGTTTATGATGCGACGCAACCAAAGTGAGATGCTCCAGAAGCATCCGTCTGATGCATGTGTACATTGACCAGCCTGATCTCATGAAATTTCCGTGAACATGACAACATTTTTGCAATTCAAAATTGACATGCTGTTTAGCACGTTTGGCTGCATGTTTCCAGTGAAATGTCCAGCTGGGGGTGCCAAAAGCGAGTAAAATGGTGTCGTATTCAGATGAGGTTTTAAACTGAATTTTAGATGGACAGTTTTAAAACATATCTCCCTAACGTAAAACTTTTGCATGAACCTAACCAATAGTATTTTAAAATACTGTATAAATGAGATGTTTAAAAAAGACATCCTTACCAAATCAATGCCTAAACCTAACCATTAGTGTTTTAAAATGCAGAAGCAAAATGAAAAATCAAATTTTTGGAACCAACCACAAGTCCAAGTCCAATGCCCTATCAGGTGAGCTACCGCACAAGCTAATCATGTTGGAATAATTAATCGATATGTCATGTAATTAATTCGATTAAACATTTCAATCATTAAAACATCCTCATTCGGCTCCTCTGCCATATAGTGACCCTGGGCTGTCAAGCCCTAAAACGATAAAAAAAACACCATAAAGTCACAGTAAATGCAATTGATATGACCTGGGCACTATAATCCAAGTCTTTCGAAGCTGTCGTATGATGTGGAAAGTCCTACGGGCTTGGAACAACATGAGGGCCAGTAAATAATGGCATAATTTTTAATTTTTGGGTGAATTATTCCATTAACTATTGCATTCCCCCTTGTATTGATATCCAAATGCAGTTTTGTGACATTTAATTAACAATAATATGCTGTTCTTAAAGAAATGGTCCTTTTCTGCATCAGACTGAATGTCCAGTTCACATATGCTGATTCTTTGGATAATTCCTGATCAACAAACCACATTGTGCTCCCTTTTGAGTGAGCTAATGAGTATAATTACAAAGTTGATCACATTTCCGACACACTGAAAAGCACTTTATCAAAATGTTGGGATGCAGACACGAATGACAAATGGAAAAGATCTTGCCTCTTTAGGATAAAGATGGGAATGTCCTGCTCGAGTGAGCACTCTCTCTATCTGCCTAGCAGGTGGCCTGGATCCTACTGACTGCACAGTCTATCCATCTAAACCAGTCAATACTTCTCTTACCGCAGACATTGAAAGGGGATAGATGCAATTTGAAGAGATTCAGAACATCAATGAGGAAAAAACTTTATTTGACTATTTATTTTACTGTTGCACAGTATTATAACAAACTGTTTCCAGCCAGGATTTCTCAGCATGGTTACACTCTATCTACACCGGACACATCGGTTGACAAGACGTGATGCGCCGCATTGGCTTATCTACAATGGAAACATCGAAGACAACATTCTAAATGACGTGCAGATAACACTGACCAATCAGCTGTGAGCTCAAGTAGACTTCAGCAACTACTTTATTTTCAACGAAAATCCTCTGGTTTAAACAATTACTAATTATATAATCATTATTTTAATGTTATTGTTGCTAAAACTGCGTATACATGTGCTTAGAAATAATATAAATTAGAAGACCAGAGACCAGAAATATGGCTTTGTAACAGTCAGAAGTTGTTTAAATATGCAATGGAACAACGTACATGGCAAAAAGATTCACACGTATGATATTTGGTAAGTAAATCGACCATGGATGAGAACATGCATGTCCTACTGAGCTTTTAGGCCAATGTACATTTAGTGTTTTTAAGCTTCTCTTTATGAATTATGCATTCTGCCCAAGCCAGCAGTTGTTGTTGAGTGCTCAAACAAGTGTGTCAACATGTGCATTGCTTTGGAATCATTATGCCTCAGAGCACGTAAAACGAAATGATTCTGCAGAGCAATTCAGTGCTTTTCAATGATCTGTCCATCTTGAGGTCTCAATAAGCCCTTGTGAGACAAAACAGTTCAATTGCTCAATGAATTGGCCAGGGCCT
This sequence comes from Myxocyprinus asiaticus, assembly GCF_019703515.2. Lineage (NCBI taxonomy): Eukaryota > Metazoa > Chordata > Actinopteri > Cypriniformes > Catostomidae > Myxocyprinus > Myxocyprinus asiaticus. The sequence continues at coordinate 4,872,834 of NC_059380.1, read as the reverse complement.
TATCACTGTGTCAGCCTGACACAATTGACTCAGCAATTCTGTACATTTATCTACGAGGAAAACAGACCATCTCACAACGAAAATCAAGGGAAATAAGGGCGCAAGGACAGGAACACATTCCTGCACCTTTGCAACCTCGCTTCGTTTCAAAATTCCACAACTGTGATGGAGCCTGAACCCCAAGAAATGACTTTCTCCCAAACTTTGCTAAGGCTTTTGCCATCTTGAAATGGAGTCATTTCCTGGGTCCAAAACAAAGGGGTATTCATCATAGATGGATGGCTGAAAACAAAATCTATGTGGGTGGTTGACAAATCGACATTGTCCTGATTTTAGGTTAAAATATATACACTGATCAGCCACAACATTAAAACCACTGACGGGTGAAGTGAATAACATATATTATCTCGTTACAATGGCACCTGTCAAGGGGTGGGATATATTAGGCAGCAAGTGAACAGTCAGTTCTTGAATTTCATGTGTTGGAAGCAGGAAAAATGGATCTGAGCGACTTTGACAAGGGCCAAATTGTGATGGCTAGATGACTGGGTCAGAGCATCTCAAAAATGGCAAGTCTTATGGGGAGTTCCCAGTATACAGTGGTTAGTACCTACCAAAAGTGGTCCAAGGAAGGACAAACAGTAAAACGGTGACAGGGTTATGGGTGCCCAAGGCTCATTGATGCATGTGGGGAGCGAAGGCTAGCCTGTCTGGTCCGGTCCCAAAGAAGAGCTACTGTAGCACAAATTGCTGAAAAACTTAATTCTGGCCATGATAGAAAGGTGTCAGAACACACAGTGCATAGCATCTTGCTGCATATGGGGCTGCGTAGCCACAGACCGGTCAGAGTGCCCATGCTGACCCCTGTCCACCGCTGAAAGCGCCTACAATGGGCACGTGAGTGTCAGAACTGGACCATGGAGCAATGGAAGAAGGTGGCCTGGTCTGATAAATCACGTTTTCTTTTAGATCATGTGGACGGCTAGATGCGTGTGTGTCATTTACTTGGGGAAGAGATGGCAGCAGGATGCACTATGGGAAGAAGGCAGGCCGGTGGAGGCAGTGTGATGCTCTGGGAAATGTTCTGCTGGGAAACCCTGGGTCCTGGCATTCATGTGGATGTTACTTTGACACGTACCACCTACCTAAAGATAGTTGCAGACAATGTACACCCCTTCATGGCAATGGTATTCCCTGATGGTAGTGGCCTCTTTCAGCAGGATAATGTGCCCTTGCACAGTGCACAAATTGTTCAGGAATGGTTTGAGGAGCATGACAAAGCGTTCAAGGTGCTGACTGGCCTCCAAGTTCCCCAGATCTCAATCCGATTGAGCATCTATGGGATGTGCTGGTCCATCAAGTCCGATCCATGGAGGCCCCACCAACTTACATGACTTAAAGGATCTGCTGCTAATGTCTTGGTGCCAGATACCACAGGACACCTTCAGAGGTCTTGTGGAGTCCATGCCTCGACGGGTCAGAGATCTTCTGGTGGCAAGATGGGGACCTATATGATATTAGGCAGGTGGTTTCAATGTTGTGGCTGATCAGTGTATATTTGTATAATGTTTTTAGATGCTATAATTAATCAATCTTTTTTAATCAACTCTTTATTCCCCTAGTACATTTCAATAGTCATGTGGTGGGACAAATTAATTTTAAAAGTTCAGAAATTCCCTGTAGTTTCTCAATTATGTAATAGGAGGTCATGAAAACTACATGCACAATCATTATAACAACACCTGAAATGCGGTGGAGTTAATTTTTTGCCTAATGCAGAAAACCACTGTTTCTCCTAGGTGGAGGTGTCACACCACAGGACTGAATAAATGAACAAGAAGTAGTTCTATTTAAGCACTACAGATTTAATTAACAATAGGAGGTAGGCTAAAACTCTGCTCGCTTCTTAACTTTTAAAGTCTATGTATATATATATATATAGTGTATAATATAAATGCATTATAATTATATATCATATAAATATACAGTATATTATAAACATTAAATAATGTTGAATAGATAGTTTTATGGTCATAAACATGTCCTGAAGTTATAATGGAAATAATGAAAATCTAGGTAGAAAAGAAATAAATGAGGACATTAAAATCACACATCATGTCAACAGCCCATGTCTTGAATCCCAAATTGTTTAATGTCCTCAATATAAAAATCAAGAATCATGCACTTCATAAATGTTTTTCCAAACTACAAAGGCTAATTTAGATCAGTTTAAACCAGGATTCTTGTCTCCTGAGCTGGTACGTCATATATGGTCCATACCATATGACCATTCCGGCCTGGATCCTCAATTTGAGGTGGTCTGCCAAATGCAACATGTGAAGATTTCTCTTTGAGGTTTAGCTGCACCTCGACATGCTTGTTAAATATTCTTAATTTAATCATCACGCTCGAGGGATCTTTACGCCGAAGGAGATTTGAATGGATAAACCCCAACAGCTACAGGTCATTAAAAGAGCTGAGGCTCTCACATAAAATCCCATCCACTTAGAACCCATACAAGCTTTGAAAGGGAGAAATTGCTACAAAAAAATGCATGTTCATTTGTGGTATTTTTAATTAAATGTAAAATCATTAAATGAGATAAAAAAATAAACTACTAAAAGAGCTTGAAGATCATCACTAAAAATAAAAAATAAAACAGCACATGTGGAACAGTATTCTAGTTATTCAAGCTGAAATGTATTTGAATTATGCTGTTTAGGGGTACATATTTTGCAAGTATATTTGCAGTTTGTGTGAATATACCGTATGTACAGCATATAAAATGTAAAAAAAATTGATTAATGTCTTCGCATTAAAGGCTATAACAAAATATAAAACCAAAGTAACGGTCCCTCTTAAAAATCAACATTCTGCAAGGGGTATGCAAACATATGCGTTTAACAGCTGATTTTTAATCCGATGAATTTACATTCTTTCTTATATTTTTGTAAGTGTGATTTAAGTGCCCAAAGGGGACTTAAGGAGTGCCCACTTTTAGAGCCCACTGAACACACACACAAAGAAGCTGGCTGTGCACAGAGTGCTGTATCCAAGCATGTAAACAAAAAGTTGAGTGGAAGGAAAAAGTGTGGAAGAAAAAGATGCACAACCAACCGAGAGAACCGCAGCCTTATGAGGATTGTCAAGCAAAATCGATTCAAGAATTTGGGTGAACTTCACAAGGAATGGACTGAGGCTGGGGTCAAGGCATCAACCACACACAGACATGTCAAGGAATTTGGCTACAGTTGTCGTATTCCTCTTGTTAAGCCACTCCTGAACCACAGACAACATCAGAGGCGTCTTACCTGGGCTAAGGAGAAGAAAAACTGGACTGTTGCCCAGTGGTCCAAAGTCCTCTTTTCAGATGAGAGCAAGTTTTGTATTTCATTTGGAAACCAAGGTCCTAGAGTCTGGAGGAAGGGTGGAGAAGCTCATAGCCCAAGTTGCTTGAAGTCCAGTGTTAAGTTTCCACAGTCTATGATGATTTGGGGTGCAGTGTCATCTGCTGGTGTTGGTCCATTGTGTTTTTTGAAAACCAAAGTCACTGCACCCGTTTACCAAGAAATTTTGGAGCACATCATGCTTCCTTCTGCTGACCAGCTTTTTAAAGATGCTGATTTCATTTTCCAGCAGGATTTGGCACCTGCCCACACTGGCAAATGCACCAAAAGTTGGTTAAATGACCATGGTGTTGGTGTGCTTGACTGGCCAGCAAACTCACCAGACCTGAACCCCATAGAGAATCTATGGGGTATTGTCAAGAGGAAAATGAGAAACAAGAGACCAAAAAATGCAGATGAGCTGAAGGCCACTGTCAAAGAAACCTGGGCTTCCATACCACCTCAGCAGTGCCACAAACTGATCACCTCCATGCCACGCCAAATTGAGGCAGTAATTAAAGCAAAAGGAGCCCCTACCAAGTATTGAGTACATATGCAGTAAATGAACATACTTTCCAGAAGGCCAACAATTCACTAAAAATGTTTTTTTATTGGTCTTATGATGTATTCTAATTTTTTGAGATAGTGAATTGGTGGGTTTTTGTTAAATGTGAGCAAAATCATCACAATTAAAAGAACCAAAGACTTAAACTACTTCAGTCTGTGTGCATTGAATTTATTTAATACACGAGTTTCACAATTTGAGTTGAATTACTGAAATAAATGAACTTTTCCACAACATTCTAATTTATTGAGATGCACCTGTATATATATATATATATATATATATATATATATATATATATATATATATATATTTATATATATATATATATATATCAGATGGGCTGGTTGAAGTATTTCTGTAACTGCTGATCTCCTGGGATTTTCACACACAACAGTCTCTAGAATTTCCTCAGAATGGTGCAAAAAAAAAAAAAAAAAAAACATCCAGTGAGTGGCAGCCTTGTTGATGAGAGAGGTCAACAGAGAATGGCCAGACTGGTTTGAACTGACAAAGTCTACTGTAACTCAGATAACCACTCTGTACAATTGTGGTGAGAAGAATATCATCTCAGAGTGCTATTCTGAGATGCGGGTTGGCCCGCTTTTGGAGGCACGAGGGGGACCTACACAATATTAAGCAGGTGGTTTTAATGTTGTGGCTGATCGGTGTGTATGTGTATATATATATATATATATATATATATATATATATATATATATATATATATATATGTGTGTGTGTGTGTGTGTGTGTGGGGGGGGGGGGGGGGTTTGGGTGGTTTACAAGGACATTTTTTTAGGTTACAAACTGACAAGGGTATTACGCTATAAATGTGGCTCATGAGGACATTTCTAGTGTCCCCATAATTCAAATCGCTTAAAAACATTTACTCTGAATGGTGCCAAAAAAAAAAAAAAACATCCTAGTGAGCGGAAGTTAAAATTACAGTATGTGGGCACCCCTTTCTAATTGACTGGTTTAATTCCAGTGAAGACACACCTTAATGCTATGGCATAGATAATGTTACTGGAACAATATTAGGCAGGTGGTTTTAATGTTGTGGCTGAACGGTGTGTGTGTATATATATATATATATATATATATATATATATATATATATATATATATTTACAATCCTATAATTTTTAATCTTATTAAATCGATTAATAAATGATTTTGTGTCAAAAACACATTGCGCTTGTGTAAAACACTGAATAGTATATTGCTCTACTTACGTATATTAAAGAAATTCTTAACTCACGGCAGGGTCAACATTTATTAAAAAAAAGGTGACAAAAGAACACATTTTTATAAATGGGAATAAGTGCTGTACAAAGGACACTGATGCAACATCTCTTCTTTTTGACATTTTTTTTTTTTGCATTGTTAAACCGTTCCTCTTTTGAAATTCAAATGATCACCCGCATGAGAAGATTAGAGAAGCACCATGATCACGGCTATGGTAGCCACCTCCTTAGACAGCAGTTGTCTGCCTTTGTTTTTGCATGCAAAATTTCTGCGAAAAATGGCTATGAGCAGGATGGCATGATACTGCATGACTTACTGATATGGAAAGAGCCATGAGCTGTGGGACTGTAAAATAGCTCATTACATGGACTGTGCTCTCGGGCCTGCGCGGTGCATATTTCAAACACATTTCCCTCTACCAGTGTCCAAGCCAGAGGTCCCCTTTTCATGAGACTTCACAGAAGAAATGACAGCTGGCAAACAAACTTTTTCTTTTGTTGAAGTTTTGAGGGACTCACTGATTGTCCAATAACTACACCTACGGGTGAGTGGTCAGGCTCGGCTAAACCACGAAGCCTCCGCTGGCACTAGCTTAAGGAAAGACCGCGCTGGATTACCCAATTACACGCAGTCATGATGAGAGGGCTGCGCTAGAAATTAACTTGGGTATTGTCGTAACAGTTAACCACACAGGCAGTTCAATTTCTACCTAACTGCTATATGTTACATCATGCGTGGAAGCCTACGACTCAGTGGTAATTGAATCAACCTCATAACACCATCCGTACACCATCAGTCATCTTTCTTCCAGAGACTAAGAGTCAAGAATTTCCCCAATATGATTTGTCTTCATTGTCATAGTTAGATCGAAAACGTAATGAAAATACTAATGAGGCTTATAGCAAGGACTGCTAACAAGTGGACGTCGTTTACAGTTGAACGAAGGACATGTTCAATGTCTAGTCCAAGGCCACATTGGTTTTCAGAAAGGCTAAATTATATATATATATATAAAAAAAAATGTTCCTGGCACATACCTTTATCTGAATCCCTTTCAGACCATCTCCATATAACCAAGGAGGGTTTACTTTCATGCTAAAGGTAGGGGAAAAATCGATATTTTAGAACATTGAGAAATTTTACCTCTGGGCACTGTGATGATACCAAATGATCTGGTCAAATAATCACGCGCTGCTATACCTACATTTTTACAAAATTATTTTTGAAAATGTCATAGAAGCACAACAAAATTACGTGGTTGCTTCAGCAATTGCGTTTTTCATCTTACATTTGCTTTTATGACACTATCGGTTAGGCGATTTAAAACTCAATAGAGCATTAACCCTATAGAGCAAAACCTCACCTGTTTGGGAGAACATTTAACTCGCTTTTAGTGCCTCACAGTGGACATTTCACCTTGAAACTGCAGCGATATGTGACATGAACCATGTAATATCATTTTGCAAAAATGTAGCCATAGTCACGTAATTTTCATGAGATCAGGCTGGTCAATACTCAACAACAAGAATCAATATTTTTAGCTATATTCTTCACATTTATAATTTTGTGAAAAAAGAGACTAAGCACAACTATGATATGAAACATACTGTTACATTAGATCAACGAACAATCAATAATTTTTATTCAACCAAAATGCAAACTCAGATTGAGTTAAGAATTCAAGTCTATAACTTGTTTCATTTGTAAGAATGTCTGTACCTCTGCACAGCTAGACTTCATTTCATTTTTATAAAAAAATAAAAATAAAAGAAATCTCACACATTTTCATTGGACCCCCTAGATGAGGGTCCCTGGACCCAGTTTGAAAACACTTGCTCAACTTCTATGGCTCTATGATGAAGAAAAGTAGGAAGCTGTTGCACAAAGCCCCAAAACCCAATAAAGATGAAAAAAGATACAAGCGAGTAAAAGGTCACAACATATCACAGTTTCAGTCGCAGTATTCTAAACACAAAGAATCACAATATTATTGCATCATGACCCATATATCCAGCCAGACGTCATGAAAACTACTTGACAGTGGCAACATTTTTGCACAATAAGAATTACCTGGTTCATTACACGTACAGCAGCATTTTAAAGGCAAATTGTCCACGGTGTGGCGCTAAAGGCGAGTTAAATATTCTCCCAAATAAGATGAGGTTTTAAAGGTTAATGCTCTATTGATTTTTAAATCAACTAAACCGACCTCCCTTCCTAAATCTTAACCTCGTGTGATACCGCGTCCACGTGTGGCCGTTGTATTTTGGCTTCGCTATATGCAATGCATAATTATAATTAATCTATACCATCTGAATACCATTCACAAGGCTCTACACTGTCATTTAAGGGTTAAACTACTGGCGCACCGAGTCATGTGACATAAAAGCATGACGTCGATTTCCGTGAAGCACTTATAAGGGCGCAGCACCAACAAAAGTGCCTCTCGTAAGAAACCTAAGTTTTTTATTGAAAACTGGTTGTAAAGTGTAGCATCTCTAGTTTCATTTGTTATGCTGCTTTAAAAACAAATTACACATTTTTCATGCATTAGAGCACTGATAAAGTACACATAAGTGGAAAATTAGATCTTATTCCCTTAAAAGTTGAAAAAGCATGTTTGTTATTTTGAATAAATTTCAACATTAACACATCTGTGGGTCATTTCGCTTCATTTTAACATAAATTGTGTTATATTTTATTTTGATATCACTGTACAATATGGATCTATTCATTAACATGAATAAATGCATTCCTATATATTTGCTTTCAGACGCTTTATATGGAGTTAGGATGAAAATAAGGTGCATTTCAAACTGTTCTGAGACCAGTGCAGACAGACAGCACACTGGAGGTTAAGTCATTCACTAAATAAGGAGCAAGGATGCATCTATGGCTTTCTAAGCAGTAAAGTGCATTCACGGCCCAGTATATGTGCTAACTAAGCCCTGTACTGGGGTAGGTGCACCACATGTTCCTCATAGGTGACCCCATGTGATATATCTTCCGCTAAATCATTTCCCTGTCAGTAAACTGCATCTTCCTTGGGCAGAGGTACCTCTGCACCGGTCACTGTGTTTGTAGAACTCCTCCTCCGTTGGGTAGGACCTACCATGGGACTTCTCCACATGACATCCTTCCGACAAGACTCGGTAAGATCATGTGATGTATTTCCACTCGAAATGCCCATCCCCCAGGTGGGGTGTGGTCTCCGCGGTGTCTTCCCCTTGGGAGTGACACCCCCCCGACGTAGACACTTATGGCCCCCAGCCGGTAAACAAAATCCCTCTCTTTTTGGGGAGAAAAAAAGAGGAAAAGAGGCCACGGCTGGGTTAGCCTGTCCCTATTTGTTGGGCAGTCGACTTGTTCCCAAGGGACCGTTCGATGCTCATAAGAGCGATGGGGGAGGTTACGTGACGGGCTGGTGCACTGGCTACGAGGCACACAGCGGTCTGCCCATCTCGCACCGCCAGTCCACGTAACACAGTTCAGCTAGCTGTGGCGTTTTGTATAGGGACCCCTAGTGTCACTACATCGACACAACGTCGAGTGAGTGACAGATAGGGAATGTCCAGGTTACTTTCGTAACCTCCGTTCCCTGATGGAGGGAACGAGACATTGTGTCCCTCTTGCCACAACACTGAACTACCCGCTGAAATGGCCGGGACCTTGTCTCAGCTCCTCAGCACAAAACCTGAATAAGTGGTTGCATACCAGCTCCTTTTATACCTGTATGTCCGGGGGAGTGGCATGCAAATACCACTCGCTAATTCCCATTGGCCTTTTTTCAAAAAGCTCCCAAGAGTGACCCCTAGTGTCACTACATCGACACAACGTCTCGTTCCCTCCATCAGGGAATGGAGGTTACGAAAGTAACCAGGACATTATTTAATCTAATTGGAGCTTTTGATTATTGTTTCAATTTTTGTGGGCATTTATGGCTTACACAACTATTCATTTTTAATAGCCAACCAGCCGTCAAGTAGCAGAGTAGTCGGTTACTCGGTGAGTCAGTGTTAAAAATATGTAAATGACTCCAAGGTTGTTACTGAGAATTTTCCTGCTATTTTTCACATTTTAAAAACATTGATGGACATCAGATATATATATATATATGAGAGAGAGAGAGAGAGAGAGAGAGAGAGAGAGAGAGATTTATGACATCATTTAATACATAAATTGACAGATTTATGCTACTTGTGTTGCCATAAATGATGCAAAAATAGTAAAATCCGAAGAGCTTCGTGAGAATTTTGCATGCGAGTGAAAAAGAACACTTTAAATGCTGCATCACTTTGCAGCATATGGACCAAAAACAATAGCTTTTTATCAGAATTTTGTTGATTTGAATTCTAGACATGTGACACAATTATTTTTTGTGGTATATTTTATAAATGAGCATATATATATACACACACACACACACACACACACACACACATACAGTTTCCTCAAACATACATTGTTAATGCAAAGTGTTCCATGATCACTTCATAAACACTTTAGCATAATTCTAAATATATTTGAAAATCTATTTGCACGGAAATACACAGGACGCACTTTGTGGACAGATGAATTTTCCTCCTACCTTTTGGAACAAGTGCAACTGAAATCATGTGTTTCACAAGTAGTCAGCGTGGATCTAACGCGTCCAACTAACTGACTAGTTTGTGCAACGCCTAGTGCAATATACCTCAGATGGTCAGTATACAGACTGTCTATAAGCATGCTGATGCGTAGGCTCTAGTCCCCGTATGAGGAAGACATCATAAATGATTATAACACCTCAAGCTTCGATGTCCAACGATATCCAATACAGTTAGACTACCATGTCTGCTCATGTGTTGCGTTCAGCTTTAGTTGAGCTGAACAGGCTTTACAGTACATTCTGTTTCTCTGGCTTATTGCAGAATTGTATTGATCCTCACAGTAGCATAAGCCTTTGCCCAGAGGAAGCCAGAGACAGACCTGTTTATAGCCTGCACAGTCTCCATCTGCTCCTCACCTTCAACCAGCCCATGTATCGGAGGCTCTGTTAGGATGGATATTCCTGCTTAATGTCAGTTAGACATCTCCACTGTGCTCCTAACATTAATTAATACACTTCTTCCACTGTCTACTATGCCATGGTTAAAATGGTGCCTGCTATGAATCTACTGTAATGTCTCTTGAAAAACACATCAGCAATGACTGAGTTTGCAAATTAGTAAAAACAAGCATACACCGGTGCTCACAGATAGCTTCCGAAAGTGGTTGAGATCTAAAAAATATGGCCAAGTATAGAGTGGTCTATGCAGCAAAATGCTTAGTGTTAAAATCGTTTCGAAATGAACCGTAACCAAGCTGACTATCATTGAAAAAACACAAGCAGGGAGTTGAAGCCGCCGAATATGTCACAGTAATTGGCTCGTATTAACTGGTTGTAGAAGCACGCGTGGCCTCTGCTGCATCTTAATCCATCAGTATCACCATTAAAATAACATCTAATGAGAGTTTACAAAGTGGCCTTTTTGCCATTAATAACAGTAATCTGCCAAAGGCACAACAAGAAAACTGAACACAACTCATGAGATGGACTGAGCTGGATTGCGCTCTGTGTAATTTTTTGGTGTGATTAATGGTAATGGCTTTTCTAGGCATCAGTGGTGAAGCAAATGTCTCCAGGATGAGAGGAATGGCCGACTTGGTGATTCACAAGCATTCCTCTATGAGTGGGATAAACAGCCTGTTAATTTGTGACATTAGAAACATTTTTAAGCACTTTCATGGTACCTCAAAAGAGACAATACAGGGTGGAACAAAGAAGCCCTGTTGTTTCTCAGGGGAAATGAGGAGATGAAATGTGCGTGTTAATGCTGAGAAAGCAGCACGGGCTTTGAGAAACATTAAGAAGCAAGGCCACGAGGCCCTTAACGCTCAGACATGTTGTTCTATAGACGATTTAACAATGTTTCTTGCTTCTGAATGTATCTGGTGACTGGAGTCTGCATTTTCAATCTAATTCAAGAAACAAGCCAATTTAGGAAATAACATAATTAATAATAAGAGAAAATGTATATTTATACACAAACAGTGTTGGGTAAGTTACTTAACTCTCTACAAACGACTAATTATGACTCAAAAATAGTTATCAGATTACTGACTGTACAGATTACTTCATTGGAAACGAAAATCACATTACTAATTACTGTAAAGTTACTTTCTTAAACACTTTTCAGAGAAAAACTTTTGTTTTTTTCCAATCACCGAATTCAAAATAATGGCTATATTTCCATTTTTTTTCATTGACTCGTTAGGGGGGTACACCCTTCAACTGTCAAAATGAAACTTGATGTATATATTAACATAATTCATGTTTTAAATGTGTTCAACACATATAATATTATTTTAGAAATATGTGTAGCCCAAATAATTTAAAGTAATTAACAATATAAACTCTATAAAGGCAACAATTGTGTAAAAATAAATAGATAAATACATATATTTATTAAAATAAAGTCTAATCAAAGCTGAAATTCATGAAAAATAAATTGTTGGCATTAGTAGTTTGGAAAAATCTTTTATTCGTATTTCCTGAAAAAAAAAAAAAAAAAAAAAAAACAGTGAAACAATTTTGTTTATAAATATTATTAATTATTTTTAATTAATTATTAAAAAAAAAAAATCCCACCACCTCAAAGTCAGGTGGTAACTAACATGCAGGCAGCCATTCTGTTGTCATATGAAAAAAAAAAAAATAATAATAATAATAATAATAAAAAAATAATAATAATTTTGAATTAAATAAAAAAAAACAGAGAAGACCCCTTTAGAGCCTCAGGAATTTATGTGAGTTTTAAAGAATAAAAGATACAAGGTGTTTAGATTTTTTTTTCTTTATAAAAAGGCACATTAATTAAAATTAAAGTCATTAAATCTTTTCTTTCTTTTTTTCTTTCTTTTTATGTAGTGGTATAGCCTAAATGTTTTTCAAAAATGTATGAAACCAACATGGACACAAAGATTTCTAGGAACGTGACACACGTGTTTTAAACTAAAAATATGTTTTTAAATATTTCTCATTTTTATTACCATGGACAATCTTATGGATTGACAGACAGACAGGCAGACCATCAGACAGACAGACGGACAGATGGATGGATGGACATACAGAGGGACGGACGATAGGCAGACATTCAGAATGATGGATAGATCAGTCATTTTGCAATTCCTTTTGGTGAAAATAGAGACATTAATGATACACCGCAACTTTAACAGACCTAGAGTGTAAAATGCCATCAAAAGTAATGCTGGGGCATTGAAGTTTTCTGGGGAAATACTGTATCTACTAATCATGAACCATGCCTTCTTGGAAACACATTTAATAAGTCTTAAAAGCAGGGAAAACTGGCTGCATGTTCATTGGCTGAATCTATCAGAATGCAGATGAGCTATTGTAACACTGTGTGTGCCTCTTCAGATTCTACACCCAATTCAAGAATAGGAGATTTTTTTTTTCTCACTATGCAATTAAAACACTTCAGAAGAGCATCCTTTGATACTGTAAATATTTCTTGATTGCCTCTTGTTCTGTTGCTGTTTTGGCACACAGAATGAAGAGCTAAAAAAGAAAACTTCATAAACACACACCTTTCAGCAGCACAAGAAAACAACAGACAAATGAGATCTTAATTACTCAGAGTTACTTCAGTAAAGTTTGGCGAGACAATTGGTATTTTTTTCTCTCATTAGGTAACAATGGGTATTTTCCTACAGTGATTACAAGAGACCAGCAATTATGAGCAATGCATTCCAAATTAATGAAGTGATTATAGGCGGCTAATAAAAAAGCTCTTAAATTAAGATTGCTGATATCCAAATTAAGATGATGCTTATGATGATAACCACCATCTCTGTGGTTCTTACCACTTCTGTAAATATAAGCATTACAATTCAAGACCATAAACCAGTGCACATCAGGGAAATTATTATTTATGTAAGCTTAATACTGATTAAAACCAATTTGTCAAATCAATGATTGGCACTAATGAGTTCTTGTGAGGCTAACCATGTTTAATAGTTATGAGCTTTTTTTTTTTTTAAGTGTTTTAAAGGTTCCAAATGAATCTGTTCTTTACATAAAGGCATTAAACAAACTAAAGACAAATCAAAAGCTTTATTTTTGAGATAGGATATTTCAGATGCCCATGCAATCCAAATGAATTACCACACTTCAGATTGAGCAGTCCTGTCTGACAACCAATTAAGAGACCCAGAACAAAACTGTGCAATCAATGCTATTACAGTAAGCAGTACTGAACAAAGAGAGAACTGTCCATTTTGTTTTCTGTAATTAACAAACACTTGATGAAAATGCCTTTAAAGCTCAAAGTTGAGGCTACAGGTGCAGACAAACTGGGAAACCAATAGTAGCCCGGGCCTCATATGTTAAAGGGGTTTTAATATTCAAACTTTTATGATGAAACGAGTGGGAACTGTGAGCATTACAAGCGGATTTGTGAGTGATGAGCGTGGATGATGGCTGATTTATGCAGCTTAAAAAGATGATCTGCCTCCTGGAGCTGGAACTGAGTTTGTCATGAAGTTGCTATGAGATAACGCGTGTTCAATCAGAATGATTTACTGTTTAATGACATGCTCGAGACCAGAGACAGTTCAGCTTCGGGATGCATGACACATCTCTAATCTACCTCCTCCTAATGCACCACAGAATAGACAGCAATCAGGAGCCCATATCAGCTGCTTCTACACTCAAGGGTTTTAATTGCTGTGGGCTGTTGACGTTATCTCTTCTACTCTACCGGCGATTGGAGTGCTGAGTCTGATGGAGGGGGTGTGGGGAGAGTGTTGCCAAGTGTGACCAGATGCCCTGGTATCGATGAACCATACGCATTTGGTCGGAAAGAGGTTTATACTGCTTGAATTGATTTCTACTGCTAGATCTCTCTCATATTCTGTCATGAAGTTTAGTAATAGACTTCGGGCACTTTCATATCCCAGGGGCTTGATTTTTTTATTAAAATGAACAGATTTATACTTTTATTTCTTTTGTTATATGAAGGTAACATTAAAACTGAATTGGAAACTTTTACCAGAACTTCTTCATTTATTTTTGGTACTTTTCAAATGGCTTTTATGTATAGATTGTATTGGTTTAGCCTTGTCCAAGACCCAGACTTTCAATATTACACTATGAAAACCCATTATGAAAACAGAAATTATTGACAAAAAAAAAAAAAAAAAAAGACAAATAATTACATAAATCTCCTGTAATGCATGTACACTGGAGAGAGTGTGATAAATGTGTTAACGAGACTTTGCTTTCTAGTCCAAAGTGGTAAATGTGTGTGAAGTTTTTATAATGTGCATGAAGCATTATAACAACCATCAGCTACCCTGCCCTGATATTGGTATAAGCATTGGACATAAAAATAAAATTAAAAAAACTAACAAAAAAAACATTGAATTAAGATGACGATCAGTCTTAAAAATGAAGGTTCCAGTTATAGTCAAAAAGGTTTTCACAGATAGAGGAACCTTTACAAGTTTCAGAAAGAAATTAGCATTCTCTATGTAACCCGCTCCGAGCGGGATTCGAACCGGTGTCGCCAGAATGGGAGGCAGGCACACTAACTTTTTTTTAATATGAAGTGTGTCATTTCTGTGACATCAGCAGCAACAAACAGACTTGAAAAAAATAATGACTGCTTTCAAACAGGTTTCCTCAACACTGCCCTGACAACAGGAAATTGACATGTTGCTACCGAAAGTTCCGGTACACGGAAATCAACCCCATTCTGCCAAATTATTCACAAGCATCATCCCCCATCAGACATTGTTTTGTGTCAATTTAAATGTTTTCCTATTCCTTTAGCGCTACAACCTCAAGTAATCACATTCACATAAACAATGGTGAGGACAATTCGGAGGTTCCATTTTCACTTTAAAATGACATTTTTACTCCACTGTTTGGTTTAGGGTTGGGGTTAGGGGGTAGAGTTAATAAAATAAAAATATACATTCCTGTTGACTGTATTACATCATTTGCAACTAGAAATACAATTTGATTTTACCAGCACACGTGCCCATACGTTCAACAACACTTCCAGCTTCGGCCACATGTGGCAGTGGTTCAAATTTCGGTAAGCACAGACTGATTTCAACAGCAAAACTTTCGTCCTAGTGTCACCGAATTCACAGTGTGATGATCAGTCTGACCCTGAAATCTTTTCAGTGGAATCAACCTACAATGGTTATACAGCAAAAAATAGCTCTTTATAAGAAGAGAGTTCTTTGCTAAACATTAGGTGGAGCAAAGAACCTTTATTTTTGAAAGCATTAATGGATGGCTTGGTCCTCTCGAGACTCTCTGCGGTTTGCCATTTGTGGTCTCTCTCATCCTCTCAGTCTCCCTTCCCTTTCCTTAATCCCTAAATCAATCTGTCTATCTGTTTTTGGCCTAAGTCACAGACGAGCAGCATTTGGAGCCCGTATTCTCAGTCAGGCAAACAACCTACTGCAAATATGCTGTAAGACAGAGACAACAGTTCTACTTCTGCGTTCCAGTTTCTGTCTTTTTTTACTCCCCGCAAAATGCAAGTTGGACATAAATATGCTGAGCTCTGCCAAGGTCCAAAAAAAAAAAAAAAAAACCGGGCAGTCAGCATGTTTGTGTGCTGTTAATTTAAAGTTAGTGCGTTCAAATGACATGCAAACAGTAATGCCCTCATATATTTATTATGGCAAATGGAATGTCCACATTCGGCACCGAGCCAGTGTCTTATTCGATCTGTTCAGATTCCGGCCTAAATCGTATAGAAATTATGACGATAATTATTTGAATTAGTAAGGCTGTAGGCACAATAATCACATTTAACAAAATAATATTTAGCCTAACTTGAATCTAGCCTTGAGCTCTCATGAGTCATAACAGCTGTATCAGGCTATATTTATGTTTGGATTTCTGCATAACCTAAAATTTCACATGTAGAGTACAGGCAACGAAAAATTCTATCATTATCTTGTCACTATCATGTTGCTCCAAACCCTGATGATTGTATTTCTTCCACTGAACATAAAATGAGATAATTAGAGGTCTACCGATAGTGGATTTTGTCGGTACAGATAGGTAAGTGGTTGAAAAAGGCTGATAACTGATTAATTGACCTATAGTTAAAATAATTATATATAATATTTATTGAATGTTAGAAAAAAAATATTATTCTTTCCTTACTGTGACTGGCACAGACATAGAGACTAAAAGAGTCCAAAGTTGGGTCTGAGTCTGAGTAACAAAGAGAAAAATATGTATTTATAAAGTCATTACCAGCCATTAAAATCATGATTTGAGTGAAAGTGAATAAAACACACAGTTGTTGCAGTGACACGTTTTCACAATGAGACCAGGTTGGAAACAAAACATGTACTCTTATAATCATCTACAATGTATTACAGTATAAACACTACAGATTAAACATTGTCATATTGGCTAATAAATACTGTACGAGCAATAATGCAACAACAGTAGATTACCATTCATCAATAGTAGATCATCAGCGATCCGGTAATAAAAACAGATTTTTTTCCATTTTCTCTAGGGACACCGTCAGTAAAAATCAACATGAACATTAACATGAACTTATGGTTAACAATTGTCTACTTAACAACAAAACCTCTTCAGAGCACAATTTTTTTTTTAAATCCTTATAAAAGGGAATAATACTTGGTAACTATCAGCTAATCGATAGTTCCAAAAAGCAACTATCGTTGGTGATGTAGCAGAAAAACTTTTGGAACTATCGGTTATCTCCAAAAATCAAAGCTGATAGCTACCGATTTTTTGTTTGTTTGTTTGTTTTTATTAGTATTCCCTTATATCGGTCAACCTCTAGTTATAACTGATTGACAACCTCAGTCACCATTCACTTTTATTGTATGAAAAAAAAAAAAGGCAATGAAAGTGAATGAGGTCAACTTTCACCTAAAAGCTCCTTAATGTGTTCCATAGACGAAAGAAAGTCATATGGGTTGGGAACAACTTGAGGGTGAGTAAATGTTGACATTTTTTTTTTTTTTTTTTTTTTTTTTTTTTTTTTGGTGAACTATCCCTTTAAGGGATTTATTAAGTTAAAATATTTGTTTTTTACTTTTAAGCAAACTATTGAGAATTTATTATAGTATCCTGCAAATAAAGTAAAAAAGGTGTGTGTGTGTGTGTGTGTGTGTGTGTGTGTGTGTGTACGTATATATGTATATATATATATATATATATATATATATATATATATATATATATATATATATATATATATATATATTAAAACATTGGGTAACAATTTACAATAAGGTTCCATTCGTTAACATTAGTTAATGCATTTGGTATCATGAGCAAACAATTAACATTAACATTTATTATTCTTTGTTAATGTTAGTTAACAAAAATACAATTGTTCATTGTTAGTTAATGTTAGTTAATAGTGCATTAACTAATGTTAGCAAATATATCTTTTGATTTTAAAAATGTATTAGTATATGTTGAAATTAACATTCATTAATTCATTCATTAATTCATTCATAATAAGTATTGTTCATTGTTAGTTCAAGTTAAATAATGTTGATAATTCATGTTAACAAATGGAACCTTATTGTAAAGTGCTACAAAAAATGTTTTGTAGAAATTAATTTTTAATTTCACACATTTATACCTAAGTGTACTTGATGTTATGCTTGCATTATATATATGATCATTTTTATGATAATCCAAGTCATTGTGGCCAAGGCCATTCCAAAACATTTGCGATTCCAGCTCTGCAAATTCTTTAAAGAATTCCACTGCTATTATATAAAAATCTCAGGTCAATAGTTGCAGAAATGTGATGGTAGGTAGGCATTTGTAAAATGTTGATGCATTTATGACATCTGTGCATTCCTCTTTCAAAAACAGACATGAAAACATTTTAGAGTACCCATCTGTTCGAGATGACATTTGCATGTGCCAGCATCAAGCATGCAGCCTACACAGTGGAAATTGCTTTATAGGTTATGCAATTATGATCACATAATCAATGGAAATGAAGTAACATTCACACTCTTTTCCCAGTGGATCATGGTGATACAGTCTTTTCAATATTAACGCTGATGGATCATCTGTATTCATTTACACGCATTCATGCCGCATAATCATGAAAACTGAGTCGTGTTTTAAAGTGCCAGCTCATTCACACTTTAGCTATCTACAATAATACAATAGACTTCTATTGTTAATATACTGTATAAAGCTAATTATAATTACTATACTAACAATCCCCTACTAAAATAAAACGTTTTGTACTTTTAGTGTACAGTATTTGCTTTATTTATGGATCATTTTCCCAAATGAGGATCTCCCCAGAGGGAGGTTTTGTCAGTTTTCACTCACTTAGGGGGACAAATTTTCCCCAAACTAAAAAAAAACCCACATGCTGTGCACAATAGTGGATAGAACTTACATAAATAAACTAAATAATAGTTATTCATTGACCTGTCCTCTGTATGCATAAAATGTTGCAGCACTGTAAATCAAACAGAATATTCCCAGTTGTTTGAGCTGATTCTTATCCTTTAATGTGTTTGTATACCATACAATTTTAAACTGCCAGCCATATGCAAATGACTGCTATTGGAAGGAGCTCTTGGGATAAACAGATATTTTATTGTTTGATTTATGGTATACATTTTTTTTTTTAATGTACTGTATGAAGGACGATTAAGGAGTATCATAGCTAAACTTTTCAGCTGTGTGATGTACTTTGGTCAAAAGTTGAGAAAAGTTAAAAATCTCTAACTTTGAATAAACTTTTGAGTTTTCTCAAATTTCCATTTTTACAGTGTATTTTGAACAGTGCAATAAAAATAATAATAATTAAAAAAAAAAATAAAAAAAAACACACAACATCATAATATTCTATTTCAAGATTGCACTTGATATATTTAAATAAATGGCCAAAATGTTATATTTCAAGATCAAAGTTATTACTTTTTAAGATTTATTGCCAACATTCTGCAGTCAATGATATAGAATATACATGTGCTAACTCATATTTCGGCATATGATAGAGGATTTAACATGAGCTACATTCAACCAGCAAAGGATTAAAATGCATGCATTATTAATCACAACATAATAACAACATTAATTCTGAAGTAGAGCAAGACTAAAATAAATATTTCAGAAAATACTGGAAAAAATGTGATGTGTCCAATGCATAAGCATATTACAGATGTTTTTTTTTTTTTTTTTTTAGAGTGTCTTGCCAGCAGCATGTATTGCAACAATTCACTCAATATAAAAAACTGGATAGTGTGCATGTGCCGAAGTACAGTAAGTATCTTTCATATAGCCTAAACACTGTATTTTCAGTTACAAGTATGTCTTTTTTTATGGTTTGACAGATTGAAAAAAACAGGCTACATACAGAGAAATTGCACAATAAATGTTGCCATTTCTAATTGTTCAGTTTGTGCATTACACCGTTTTCATAAACTAAACAGCAATGTCATCTAATCTAATCTAATCAATGTCACTATTCATTCTTGAAGAAGTAAAAAAAACTCTGATACTTTTGTGTTTATGGTGATTAGATTTACAACTGTGGACTGCCACCTGCACCGCATTGACGTGTCCTTCAGTACAGTAAATGTTATATCACCCCCTTGTGGTCTCCCAAAGCTATTATGCCACACTATATTAAATGGAAGGCCAACTCAAAGTAATTTGGAAAGCACAAAAATTAGGCTTCTAATTTAAATGTCAGCTCGATGCCTCAAACATGATTCGATAAAACATCGCACTGATCAATAATTGATATATCGATATTTTGTGACATGTCTAATTATAACCCTTGTAACTGGACACTCTCACTCGCTGAATAAATTAATCAAGGCTGACTGCGAATAGCACATTCTTTTTTTTTTTTTTTTTTCAATTTGGAATGCCCAATTCCCAATGTGCTTTTAAGTCCTCGTGGTCGCGTAGTGTTGCCTCCGCATCTGAGATCGTCAACCTGCGCATCTTATCACGTGGCTTGTTGAGCGCGTTGCCACGGAGACATAGCGCGTGTGGAGCCTTCACGCCATCCACTGCAACAATCACGCTCAACTCACCATGTGCCCCACCGAGAACGAACCACATTATAGCGATCACGAGGAGTTTACCCCATGTGACTCTACCCTCCCTAGCAACCGGGCCAACTTGGTTGCTTAGGAGACCTGGCTGGAGTCACTCAGCACACCCTGGGATTTGAACTAGCGAACTGGGGAACTCCAGGGGTGGTAGCCAGCATCTTTACCACTGAGCTAGCTTCAACAATTCTTCACATTAATTTCAGTTTCACATTAAATTTCAGTCCAATCTAGAAGCACCATCCAACAGCTCTCTAAAGCAAGTTTGATAAAGATTAAATAGCACAGTGTCTAGCAAACAGATATTTCATTTTTTAACAAGGCAAACACAACCTTTGCTGCCAGCTGAATCCAGACTAGTGGCCAGGGTACAAGGTCCTTGTAGAAGAGACAGACAGTTGTTTGACTAACCTCTCAGATCAATCATGGTTTGTATGCTCAATCAGGAAACCCCAGCGTCGCTGCAGGTCACATGAGCAACAGCAGCCCATACGCAAAGGGACAGGGATGGAATGGAGAAACGGCTGCTTCATTGTCAAGCTGGAGAGAGTTCCCAGTGAACGCGAGTACATAAATAGTAGAGTCCATCTATCAAAGTCAAACACGCAACTCTGTGTTCTTGGCCTTATGTGAGACCCTCCAGTAAGTGGTCCTTTTCATTGTCATCTCTCTATCCAAAGCCTCTTGTCTTTGCCAAGCGTTTCTCATCAAACTTAAGCATCCCCCTCATCATAGTACAGACACGGAGAGGCAGGCGAGTTAAGTGCACTTCATTTGCTCTCCACCTTTACACGATCAGAAACTGTCATGTCAAATGCACAGCTCAATTAAGAAAGAGTGTTTTGATTGGTTAACAGAGCTTAGTAAGGGTGTGATTCTCAGCAGTAATGAAATTTACAAAAATGTGTCAGTAAATGCTTCTTCACATTGGAGCTCTGGCCTGGCGGTTAGTGGCAATTCCCTTATAGGTCATGCCTGTGCGGCCGCTTGCTCCTGATGTTGCTACCCTGCAGATGTAACCGGTCCTACTCGACCCGCTCAGAGCGGGATTCGAACCAGTGTCAGCTAGCATGGGAGGCAGGTGGCTAATGAGGAGGCTAAAGGCTACAGCCTCTAACATCAGTCCCTAGTGCGCCTCTTGAGGCCAGGGGAGTGAGGTTTTACACATACCACACAGCTATCATTTACCAGCTGGCTCCCGTTACACTCACACCCTTAAATCTCACTCCCATCTGGGTCATAGCACCACTGTAAATGGTCCTGCTCGACCCGCTCTGAGCGGGATTCGAATCGGTGTCAGCTGGCATGGGAGGTGGGCACACTAACGAGGAGCTAAAGGCTATAGCCTCTAGCATCAGTTGCTAGTGCACCTCTTGAGGCCAGGGAGTGAGGTTTACACATACCACACAGCTATCATTTACCAGCTGGCTCCCGTTACACTCACACCCTTAAATCTCACTCCCATCTGGGTCATAGCACCACTGTAAATGGTCCTGCTCGACCCGCTCTGAGCGGGATTCGAATCGGTGTCAGCTGGCATGGGAGGTGGGCACACTAACGAGGAGCTAAAGGCTACAGCCTCTAGCATCAGTTGCTAGTGCACCTCTTGAGGCCAGGGAGTGAGGTTTACACATACCACACAGCTATCATGTACCAGCTGGCTCCCGTTACACAGACAAGAATAAAAAATAAGGACTTCTGTTTTTAAACATGCAGAAGCCCATATAGAGACCATGCTTAATTATTTTTCTGTCTTGTTTTCCCAAGATCACAACTAATTTTTCTTGCGATCTTAAAAACAGATTGACCGACCTACCAACCGATGACCAACCGACCAACAGATGGACGGACGGACGGACGGACGGACGGACAGACGGACAGACAGACAGATAGATAGATAAATAGATACACCCACATGCTCAGGAAAAGGTTACTGACAGTGCTGCCTCGTTCAATCTGTTAAATGACAGTGAATATGGACAGGCTGAAACGTAAGTCCTTTTCTGTGCTTTAGTTTGCAACCATGGCGGCACTTAAAGCTTTTTCTCTAAAAGAAATCTTGAAATCTAAGCAAAAGCTGTACATGCATCAGTCGAGCTGTTATTTTTTATTCATACAGATTAGAGCGAAGTTATGAATTTTATTCAAAGATGGGACAAAACACTGGAAAATGCCAACGTTTCATTTTCAGAAGGAAAAATGGTGACAAAAGGAATATGGAAATTTTCCAATAACTGCAGTTGCACTATCAGTAAAAAGTTTGGACACTCCTGTTCCACATTTTAGAAAAATAGTAGATCATAAAAGTAATCAAAACTATGAAATAACCCAAATTAAAGCATGACAATTATGTAGTGACCAAAAAACAAAACAAATCAAAGCTCTCTTATATAACTATCTTTCAAGCAACTCATAAGGTACATCCTTTTTAACAGCTTTTTACAAGGAATATTCTGGGTTCAAAAGAAGTTAAGCTCAACAGCATTTGTGGCATAATGTTAATTATTACAAAAATTAATTTCGACTTGTCCCTCCTTTTCTTTGAAAACATCACAAATCTGGGTTACAGTGAGGAACAATGGAAGTGAATGGGGCCAATCCATAAATGTTAAAATACTCACTGTTTCAAAAGTATAGCCACAAGACATAAACAATATGTGTGTTAAATGAATTTCAGTGTGAATAAACCCCTACTTACCTTTTCTGTTTAAAGTTATATCCAGTTTTACAACTTCGTTGCCATGACGATGTGACCGTAAAGCCTAACACGACCGTAAAAGATTTAAACAAATTTACAGCTCAAATAATACATGTTTTTAACAGTAAAATGTATATAAGTGCTTTCATAATATTATATCCAGCACATTTATGCTTCTAAACCTTCCAAAAATTGGCCCCATTCACTTCCATTGCAGGGGTGATTCTAGGATTTCAATCTTAGGAGGGTTTAAAGAACCATTCAAATATTTTTTGTATTTATTTTCCATTAACAAATGAAAACAAATTGTGTTTATTATATAAAATCAATAATTTTGCAACTTCTATAGATTAAACACAACAAACTATTATTTCAATAAATGTCTAGCTTGGTTGTTTTTAGTAGAGTGAATTTACTCCAGATGATGTTTCTCTGTTATTCATTAACTAGTGACTCGAGTCTTTTGAATTCGTTCAAAATACTATACTACATATACAGTATATTGTATACGTGTATATGTATATATGTATATATATATATATATATATATATATATATATATATATATATATATACAGCAGTCACGGAACTGAGACGATCGCCTCGCACTTTCACCTTGTGTTCACACTTTCGCACCATGGCCCATTTTAAACTTATTTCCAACAATAAAATACTTTTTGGTATTTTGGTAAACACAAAGGTATTCAGGGCTAAGGTTGGATTCAGTGTCACCACCTATTTAGCAGAGCATATTGTGTCCTTGCGGCACTATGCTGATGCTGAAGCATTTCCGCCAATGGCCTGAGCTTCCATGTCCTTGCTCCTGCTCAATGTTCCACTTTCCCCCATCGCTTTGTAGCCATGCCTGGGAGCCACGGGAGAGTGGCCTCCTAAACATCCACCTGGCACCCCAACCAGCACTCTCCCACTCAATCTGCAGCCCAGTCGATTCCCTAATCCCCCGGTCTGGGCATTATATCTTAGGATCTGCAAGAAGACCCAGGGCCGCTCATTACTCAGGGGCCAGACAACTGGTGAGAGGGATAAAAATGTAGCATGCGTGCCGATTTATCAGTGCAGCGGCATGGATTAAAAGGCTGCCAGCCACACTGCCTGCGTTGCCAACCTTCTGCCTGCTTGCTTAGTTTCAGTGCATTTTAAACACCCTCTGTCTATCAAGATGTGATTCATCATTTAAAAAGAATTATGCCTTCGCTCGTACACTGACAAAACGATATTAAAATAATATCGTATGGAGAGCATTGATACAGAGCACCTGAATCTCACATAGCCAGAACTTTGATTAAATGGCAACAGGTCTGGTCCACATTGCAGCTTTAGGACATGGTCATGTGATCATAACATGGCAGCCCTCATGAGGAGACCCTCTCCATAAAGAATAAAGCAACTTTTATAATGTTACTGATATGACTGGAGTCTTCATGTCATGTGAGTGGTCATAATTTTATACATGAGTTTCAAAATTATAATTCATTTCTTTAGGAGTAAAACTTTGAAAGCATTTTATTTTACAGTACTGTTCTACATTTACGTACCATACTGTATAATTACAACAACTACAGTAATTACTAGGTACTAACCCTAAACCTAACCCTAACCCTAAACTTAACCCATATTAAGTATATGTAGTTACCTAACATTACTCAGTACTTTCTTGTGTAAGTACACTGTAAGTATACAGAAAGTACACGTAATGCAAAATAAAGTGCAACCCAATCTTTTTTAAGAGAAAATAATTGATTTGTGCACCATTAATATACACCAATAAACTAGAAAACACCTTATTTTATATAACCAAATTGAAATATAGTGATAAACAGCCACAATACACTAAATATTTTGCTTCAAAAATGAAAATAATCTCCCCTTAAGACTGCGCAGGGACTCAAGAGAATTAGTGAATCATTTATGTAAACTAGCTAATTTACAGTTGAAGTCAGAATTTTACATACACTTTAGCTAAATACATTTAAAATCAGTTTTTCACAATTCCTGACATATAATTGTAGAAAACATTCCCTGTCTTAGATCAGTTAGGATCACTACTTTATTTTAAGAATGTGAAATGTCAGAATAATAGTAGAGAGAATTATTTATTTCAGCTTTTATTACTTTCATCACATTCCCAGTGGGTCAGAAGTTTACATACAATTTGTTAGTATTTGGTAGCATTGCCTTTAAATTGTTTAACGGGTCAAACATTTTGGGTAGCCTTCCACAAGCTTCTCACAATAAGTTGCTGGAATTTTGGGCCATTCCTCCAGACAGAACTGGTGTAACTGAGTCAGGCCTCTTTACTCACACACGCTTTTTCAGTTCTGCCCACAAATTTTCTATAGGATTGAGGTCAGCGCTTTGTGATGGCCACTCCAATACCTTGACTTTGTTGTCCATAAGCCATTTTGCCACAATTTTGGAGGTATGCTTGGGGTCATTGTCCATTTGGAAGACCTATTTGCAACCAAGCTTTAACTTCATGGCTGATGTCTTGAGATGTTGCTTCAATATATCCACATAATTTTCCTTCCTCATGATGCCATCTATTTTGTGAAGTGCACCAGTCCCTCCTGCAGCAAAGCATCCCCACAACATGATGCTGCCACCACCATGCTTCATGGTTGGGATGGTATTCTTCAGCTTGCAAGCCTCACCCTTTTTCCTCCAAATATTACAATGCATTATGGCCAAAAAGTTCAATTTTTGTTTCATCAGACCAGAGTAAATTTCTCCAAAAAGTAAGATCTTTGTCTCCATGTGCACTTGCAAACTGTAGTCTGGCTTTTTTATGGTGGTTTCGGAGCAGTGGTTTCTTCCTTGCTGAGCAGCCTTTCAGGTTATGTCGATATAGGACTCGTTTTACTGTGGATATAGATACTTGTCTACCTGTTTCCTCCAGCATCTTCACAAGGTCCTTTGCTGTTTTTCTGGGATTGATTTGCACTTTTCGCACCAAACTACATTCATCTCTAGTAGACAGAATGTGTCTCTTTCCTGAGCAGTATGATGGCTGCGTGGTCCCATGGTGTTTATACTTGCATACAATTGTTTGTACAGATGAATGTGGTACCTTCAGGCGTTTGGAAATTGCTCCCAAGGATGAACCAGACTTGTGGAGGTCTACAATTTTTTTTTCTGAGGTCTTGACTGATTTCTTTGGATTTTTCCATGATGTCAAGCAAAGAAGCACTGAGTTTGAAGGTAGGCCTTAAAATGCATCCACAGGTACACCTTCAATTCAGTACACCTCCTATCAGAAGCTAATTGGCTAACTGTCTAAAGGTTTGACATAATTTTCTGGAATTTTCCAAGCTGCTTAAAGGCACAGTTAAATTAGTGTATGTAAACTTCTGACCAACTGGAACTGCGATATAGTCAATTAAAAGTGAAACAATCTGTCTGTAAACAATTGTTGGAAAATTACTTGTGTCATGCACACAGCAGATGTCCTAAACGACTTGCCAAAACTATAGTTTGCTAATATGAAATCTGTGGAGTGGTTAAAAAATGAGTTTTAATGACTTCAACTTAAGTGTATGTAAACTTCTGACTTCAACTGTACATGAACTGTCTGAAAGAACTGACTCACAAAAATGAATCAGAAATCCAAACTGCACAATTAAATAAAACGATTCGTTTAATTTTACCGGTTCATTTACACGAACTGTCGAAAGAACCAATTCATGTAAATTATTTGGACTTCCCAGACCTACATGAGAGTGCATTTTAGGTGAGTGCATTAGATTACTTCCATGGCTGAATTGCTGTGTTCGCAATACAACGTAACAAATGTAGCATTTTGCGACATTACAGCGGCACTCATTGGAAAATGTAGCTTGTTACTGGAAAAGCTCAACTATTGTGAAAACAGCTGAACTACTGTTAATTTAGTAAAGTTAGTAGTGTCGCTACTACTCACCAACACTGCAACTAAGCATCTTAAACAAAACACAAGCTCATATCAGCTTTGTCAACACGACTTCGTTTCTGCATGGTTTGCTACAAAACCATGTGTGCTCTTACTCCCAGAAGTTGTGTAACGTCAGCAAATCTGAGTAAAGCTTGCCAGATCAAGAAAGTTAATTACATAAGCATTATGCTTTCGTCAAGTCTGTATTGGAACCTGGTCCGCAATGTTCGCCTAGAGCGGCACTGTTTTAAGGGGGTGCAGCGCACCTCAAAAATCCCAATTTAACCCATGTACAATATGCATCAGATGGTCAGCAAACAGACTGTGGACATTCCGTGAATTTCAGACTTGCTGCCAAGTCTTAGCACAACAGCATCAGAAGGAAAACGAAAGAGGTTTTTGTTGGTCTCAGTCTGTTTATGGCTCAACCTTAACTATCAAATGAAGGACAGACAAGGAAGCCTAAAACTCAATTACTGGATTTTTTTATGTTATTGATTCTTTTTTTTTTTTTTTTACATGAAAGACAGCTTACATGCATACTAATCTGGGTGGCCACTGCCCCCTCTCCCATGTGAGAGTGGACCTCACCACTGTTCTGTGTGTGTGTGATTGCACAGTAGCCCTCACAAAATGACTAGTAAAGAATATAGTTTCCATCCCAGGAATAATTATTCATCAGAGTGGAGGACTGAGGTGGCAAAGAAGAGAGAGAACCATATTAAACAATACCGGAAGAGAAGACAGCTGTCCCTGCCCACCTTCTTCAGAGAGCAGGCTGCTGTTTCCAAAGCCTGATCAGAAAGCAAATTAAAGGAGATTACTGCTTTGAAGCTACTCCCTGCTTTATTCTGCTCAAGGTACAGCACAGCCCCGCCTGGTGTCCAGGACACTGACCTTTTCGCCGTTTTCTTTGGATCTTCAAAACAAGAGCTGAGAGATTGGGTAGTTAAACAGAAATGCCACAGACTTTATGGATGGGCCTCTACAAAAATGAATTGTCATCTAGCATTCTCATATTATCATTTGAAATATGAGCACACCGGTTTGCACCTCGCATTTTTTAACGCTAGGGTTTGGAAAATATAAATACAGGTGAAGCATTTTTTTATGCTTACATTAAAAATATTTCCATCATAATCAATCTAGTTACCGCTTTTGTCTTTTGACTGAAATAACTTGGCAGATATGCTGAGAATAATCAAACGCACGTTCTCAGCATAAGAAACGTGATTACTACCAGCATTGCACATTTGTCTTAGACACAGTGACAAAGTGAGCAAGCCAAAAAATACTTTCCAACCGCAGTTTTTCCACAGAATACATTCATTGCCATTTTGGTATTTTATTATTAATTTATCTATATTTTTTTGGTGAGATGCAAGCACTCGCTGCATTTATCCATTACTGTCGCAGCCATGTTGATAGAGTCATATCCTTTCAAGGAGACACAATTTTTCCAGCAATTAATTACAGTATGTCTCATAGGGATGGGCTGAATCGAGAGTGGAATGACAATATCTTCGGACCTCCAGCTTCACATACGATTCCTAGTACAAATCTGACTCCACTCACTTAGAAGAAGTCATTATCTGCGGAGGTTCGGAGATGGAGGCACGTGCACACATCAGAAAGGGTAAATATCGGTGTAAATCTTTCCATTAATGGAGCTAATGGTTACTGGAACTGTGAGGGGATTGCCGCATTCGTCACTTATGACTTTCATTTTTCCTTTCTGAGGTGACATGGCCCGCGGTCGGACATCAATGGCACCTCCCCCCTCCATTCAGCTGTCACCTCGTTGCAAACACATTTGCTTGTGATGAGTCAAGGGCATCCACCACGATTAGCGCCATTGCTGGGGCAATCATTTCCCTGCAAATTTTACTGTATCGCCACGTTGGTGGTCCACAATTAATCAGCCTTTATTATTCACATCGTCTCAGCTGAGGCTACGCTCTCACGCAAATGATTGATCCTGGAGTTCTGGACTGTCACAGAGCAGGTGTGAGAGGTGCTAAGCTGAGCTCTTCCCTCGTGTCATCATCTCTCAGCCGCTGTTATACTTTTCACAGGACAGAGGAGACACGCCAGCAGCAGATGCATCTGCAGCGATGGGCGGAGAATGGAACGGGGGGCTCAAAGGGCAGCTTTCTTAGCTGAGTGGAGCCCAATCTGACAATAGTCTGGGGAGATCTCTATCGCCACCATCATATTACCTTTAGTGTATTTCATTAAGATAGAGAGGGTAATCTTAGCGGCTGACAGTTCTATTTGTTGTCCCCTCTGATAGCACTCGTAAGAGTGAAATGGTAAGCATTTTTCCTTTCAAAAACCTTTCTCTCTCTAGCTCTGTTCCAAAATCTAATGAGCGGCCTTTGGAGGTGGCACTTTAAAGATGAAGTCTGTAATTTTCTTTTCAATCCCAGCTTAATATGCAGAGACAACTATAACATTTCTAAAAATTCGACTTAGGAAAATATAAATTGTTACGCGTTTCTATCCACTACGTCAAGCGTAGTGGATAGAAGGTGGCATAGTGGGCTAAAGTGGTGAGTGGTGGTGGCATAGTGGGCTAAAGCACATAACTGGTAAACCGAAGGTTGCCGTTTCAATCCCCACAGCCACCACCATTGTGTTCTTGAGCAAGGCACTTAACTCCAGGTTGCTCCAGGGGGATTGTCCCTGTAATAAGTGCACTGTAAGTCACTTTGGATAAAAGCGTCTGCCAAATGCATAAATGTAATGTCATGCGCATTAACATGAGGGAGCCCTCCTTGTCATGATGGAACAGCTGAATGACCTCCTTGCTTCGGGCAGAGTTGTATTTGCAGGATTGGATCAATTGTACCTTGTTTTATTAAATGCTGCCAGGAGATGGTGCAGAATAAGTGTAATATCTGATATAATGAGGGCTAAAATGGCTGCGATGCCCACACACTGCCAGCTTCTGCATACCTGGGAGCACCCGCTCTCAAAAATTTTCTGGCGGATTGTGAGGACCCACTTTGAGAGGACCCACTTTATCAACCAGTTGTCGGTTAAGTCCGAATGTCAAGGGCTATGTTCAAATAATTGTGTGCCAAGGTTGGACCTTTCATTGGGCCATCACATCAAGCTTTTGCACGCTCATAACACATGCATGAATGGTCAAAAACAATTCATCGTTTTGCGAATAAACTGTTTCCATCACCTTAATGCGCATTTTACCTAATGCGAAACTCTAGAAAATCTACCTCCTCCTAGCGCATACAATTTTAAGCGAATTTAGAAAGTTTATTCGCATATCAAGTGTTACCATTCAGGATTTCTTATGTGCCATTTCAGAAACACTGTAGTTGGATGGAAACCCAGCTAGTGGCTTGACCAATGACACCATTTGGGGGTGGGGATATCAGTTTGTACAACCAATGGAAGATGGGGGAGTTTGTGATTATTTTTGTAATAAAACGCAACAGTGCCACCAACTTTTCCAGCCACCCTGATTCTGGAAGTATTTTTCCCATTAATTTTTTGTAGGGCTTTCATAAAAGCGTTGTAAGCCATGAACCAAACCAACCAGCTCCAAGGTGAATCAAAACATTGCAAACTTAGATTTGAAGACTTAACATCTTTCGTGTGAATCAAATTACTATCATATGAAGCACTGTGAATGACGTAATCAAATTAAAAATGATGGAAAGATATAAAACCATTGATTTTAAGTTGTTGGTTAAATAAATTGGATACTGGAACTGCACTCTGATGGCAAAAAGCATGCATACCATTCCCCACTGACAGCCATTCAAAAGTAGGCATGTTTTTTGACTAAATATTATTTTTTCCCAAGAAATATTTCAATTAAAATAATTTCATTAGGTTATAGTACATATTTTTTCAGTGACAGATTTTTTTTTTTGTTTGTTTTTTTTTTAAGGGCTCATACAAGTATGAAATGGACTTATATTTTTTATAACTATTCCCATTGACAAGTGATCAGTCACTTGACATCTGATCCCAGAAATGAGCAGCCATGAGCAAAGATGGCAGCCTCCATTTTGCATCTTCCGGGGAACCCTGTGCTAGCTGAGCACTGCCATAGAGTTGAATGGTGATGCTAACGGATAGCTTAAGAGCTCCTAGATAGAAAAAAAATATTTTAATTTTATTGCTAAATATTCAGATATTTACAAATATATGAATAGCTTGAAACTCAATTGTGTCATACACCATACGTCATGTGAGTGGAAGGTTTTGCACGTTTTGCTGGCTGAGATTCTCTGACTACGTTTACATAAACACCAGAAAGCCGGAACCAAGAATTCTGCTTTTAAACACAATTTCAAAAAATTTGTTGAAAATTAAGACAGATGAATGGCTTCAACAGAAGCATATACCATTGATTAACAACTTCTGAGCTCATGGCAGGTATGTCTTTTAAGGTTTCTAAGTTATCGTTAAAAAATACTTAATATGCAAAAAAATTTAGGTGATTTTCCTTCCGGAACCCAACTGTTGTTCTCTATTCCGTTTGGTGACACTAGTGGCGCAGGAAATAAATCCAAGATGGCAAATGCAGTGAGAGAATTTTTGATTATAAATATACTCCTAATCAGTTTAATACTGAAAGGTATCGATAAAAATAGTTTAAAATAATAGAAAACTGGCTATTTTCCCCACAAATGTTTGTGCGCTATGTCTATTTATGCTTATTAGAATATTGCATTGTTCCCTCCATTGTTCTGAATCAAATTTCAAGTATGCTTCGCCTGTGGGTGCTATTTGCCTGACGCGCAGAGTTACTGCCTATGAAGAGTGTTCCAATCAGTCACTTGTGAGGTTCCATGTCGATTAGAATTCTGCCTTAAAACGCAGCTCACTGGGCTTTTTCTCTTGCCCTCTATCTTTTTCCTTTTGCTTCCAACCTTTGCTTTTACTTTTGTGCTCTCCATTTTTCCTTTTTTTCCCCTCCTATAAAAGCTTTCTCTCTTGCTTCCATTTGTGGAGTCCTTTGTTGGCAACCTCCATTATGCCCTCTTCCTGCTTCACACACTTCTGTGTTCATGGTCACCTTTTCGGTCTGTCGGCTATGCAGCCGGAAGATCTTTTATTTACATAATGAAAGTGAAAGGGACCGAGACTAACATATTGCCTAAATTCTCTTGTGTTCCACATAAGAAATTAAGCAATACTGGTTTTGAAGAACCCGGTCTCAAATCATTAGAAATCGTACAAGTTTGCTACTACTAAGACATACTCCTTTTACCCCCACTGAAGAAAAATAAATGAACCAACAAACAATGATTTTATGATTTGTCCTATGTTTAACTGAACCGTAAACCTAATCATAGGAAAATCACTGCTGTGGAAGATGGCCGAAAGTGAAACATCGAGGGTTTTGAATGAGCATTTGTACCCCAAACCTATCCATAATTTTAATAGGAAAATTACTTAACATGGATGAAAGAAAACATTAGGGTTTGGAATGGGACGAAGGAAGCTTATTCCAAGTTATTGACACACATCAGTCATTTGTATTGCTTAAATCGGAACGAGTACCAAAATGTGTTCACAGACGTTTCCTTTCTTAAAAATAAAGTGTTGGATTGGAGGCTAGCTCAAATGTGATGCCTGTATGCCTGAAGGATTTGAAATTCTTTTTGTTGATTGGTTGGTCCAAAAGTCGTATCTTTTTGTATGAGCCAAGAGTCATGAATCTTTGTTTTGAACAACATGAGGGCAAGTAAGTGATGAAAGATTTGTTATTTTTGGGTGAACTATGGGGAAGGTGAGGTAACATTGGTATTCATTTAGGCCTGTCAGTTCTGAAGCTCTTTTCTCCTGCATTCGGACACAGACAATTGCAGGTTCCTGCACTGGCAGTGAAGAGGCAAAGGCAGGAGTGTTAATTGGACTAAAGTCTATTAAAGGGATGGAGGGAGAATTACTGCATAGCTCTAAGTGCTACATGAATTGGATCTGTCAGGTTTATAAGATCAAAGAAGAGGCACAGGGCAATGTGTCTTCTTTATTTTATTCCCCAGTATGCATCTTGAGGAAATTATTTTAACTGCCAAGCAAAACTAGCAGTTCCCTGTGGTTTTCATCAAAAAAGCCAAAAAGCCCTAAAATTAAATATACAAGTTACACCTAAAAACTAAATGTTTCCTCTGTCAGAATTCAGCTTTTGTGGTTTTAAAACAGAGTGCAGTTTACTGAATTGCATGCGCAAATTCAGCCAAAATACAGTGGGGGATTGAAGTCTGAGACAACTGGAATAAAATTATATTTTATATAGTTTCGTTTGACTCGTTCCGTGTAATGTGTTTCCAAAAACGAGATCACGCAATCCATTTGTCATCGAATAATGTCTCAGTTTCTATCCTTTCTGTTCAAAATATACTTTCTTTGTCCTTTCTACAGTCAGTTGTTGACAACAAAAACAACAAAAATAGAAAAATGTAATTCTAATCACATGACAAGGATGCAGTAAAAAAAGCTATTTGACTCCACTCTCGTTAAAATGTGCTCAACCAAAACACTCCTGTCAGATGCTCGCTGAACTGCAGAATACTTAGAGACATTACCGTTTTAGCACGTGTTTTACAAATATGTAATTTCAAGACATCACATTTATAGATGGAATACATGGTGTTTGTACATTTTTAAAAATGTGTAAATGTGACCCAAACTGAAGAAAAACAAATGAAAAGGAAAAAAAAGTCAAATTTATATTTTCGAAATGTTCCCAGTTACAAGGTCCACTGTATAATTAGCAGCATTGGCTGAGAAATAATTTCTTTCCTATGTAAGTAAAATGGAGATTGTAACTGAAATATACCCACATTAATTTGTATCAATACCCAGCCCTACCAGAAATAGTGCAAAAAGTAAGCATTTCTTATTAATTTTACATCATTTCTTCATTTTAAAAATGGTCAAAATCCTAAAGCTTTCTGTCTAATTCCAGGTTTAATTTAGACTTACTTCTGAAGCTGAAATAATAGTACAAGACAGCGAAATTAAAAGAAATCGTACAAGTTGGCTAGTACTAAAACAACATTTACAACCATAGAGAAAATTAAACAAACCAACGAACATAGATATTACCTTTTTTTCTTAAGTTTAACAGAACCCTACCAATCTAACCATAGGAAAATTACTGTCGTGTAACACGGAAGAAGAGTAACATCAGAAAATAACTTGTTCTTTCTGTTAACACGGAAAAAAGTAGACATTGGGGTTTGGAATGGGATGAGGAAAGCTTATTCCAGATTTAAGCAATACAAATGACAGATGTGTGTCAATAACTTGGAATGAGTAACAGAATGTGTTCACAGACATTTCCTCTCTTAAAAATAAAGTGTTGGATAGGAGGCTCACTAAAATTTGGTTGGTCCAAAAGTCGTACCTTTTCTTATGATCAACAATGAACAACATGAGGCTGAGTAACTGATGAAAGAATATTAGTTTTTTGGGTGAACTATCTCTTCAGGTGGCCAGGGGAAGGTGCAGTAACACTGGTATTCATTTAGGCCAATCAGTTCTGAATTCCTTTTCTCCTGCAATTGGACACAGTATTTAAAAAAAAAAAACCTCACTGTATTTATTATGGTATGTGCTCTCATCTCTGGCCTATGGTCTAAATCCGTCACCTCAGGCTAATGGGAAAATTGTAACAATATATTTACTTAAAGAATGTGCATGAGAACTCTACATGTTATGGTTGTATGATATAGCGGCAGTACTGCACAAATGATTACGATCTCCCTGGAGCAATGGCGTAAATCTCTAGATGTAATTCGCCAGGTGGTTACTCAACGCAAGCACATAGCTCACTCTCCCAGCAAATAAATGACTCAAGTGGACTTGAGCTAGGACAGAATCATCAGCATTTTGACAGGCACTGAATTCACCCATGCGTGGCTGCCTTTAAATAGCACGAGCCATCTCTGACTGTAAGTTAATCATGTTACTTTTCACTTCACAACCTACACTGATAGCTTCACAAAGCCAATCATAAAGTAACCCATGGACACCTGTGGAGAAAGTATCTGCATGAGTACAGTTTGTGTTAATTGAAGTAATTACTCCAGTTATGTGGACTTAAATAGATTAACATATTAAATTAATGTTGAAGACTTGAGTGGAGATACAATAACTCTGAAGCCGACACTTCAACCCAGTTCTTTTAGATATGCGTGTGCACTTTATCAGGCAAGTGAAGCCAACAGAAATCAATAGGATGTTTTTGTTGGTACCAAAATCAAACTGGTGGACCAAAAGTACCCTCTCACAAAAAAAAAAAAAAAAAAAGCATGTTACAACAGCAGCGTAGGAGACCCGGGTTCAGATCCCGCATTAAAACCAAGAAGTAATTGTGTTTGCATAATCAGTGTCACGCGCAATTCAGAGGTTGCATTTTTCCTTGTAACATTATATTTTTACTCCACTGATGGTTAGGTTTAGGTCTGGGGTTTGGGTTGGGGGGTACAGATTCCAAAATAGGCATTCCTCTTCACTTTCTTACAGCCTGTACAGCTAAAAACAACTCGCTTCACAACTCGCTTTTGGCGCCCCTCTGTGGACATTTCACCCGGAAAATGGAGCTCACACGTGCCCATATGCCCAACAACACTTACCGCTTTGGCCAAAGGGGGCAGTGATTTACATTTCGGCAATCACAGATCGATTTCAGCTACAGAAAAGTCAACCTACTGTTTCCTATTCCACTGTGAGATCAGTCTGAAAAAATGTGTAAAGGTACAAATATGTTTCCAAAACAAGGTTACCACCCCAGTGATGGCATTATTATCTGATAACCTCACTGTACCATGGTAGCACCACATTTTGCACCAGAAATGTACTGAATACCTGATGTAAAGTAAGGAAAAATTTCAAGCGGCCTGAAATGATTTGTCATGTTGGAAATACAGAATACATTTTACTAATGTTTAAAAAAGAAGCCTTGGTTGTTACTGGGGAATTAGTTTACCATATAAAGAAAAAACAAACAAACAAAAAAAAAAACTCACTAGTCCCATATGGTGGACAAAAGCTTGCTTAGTAATATTCATTAATATCTGCTCCACATGCCGTCCAGTAATGATAGAGAGAAGGGAAACACAACACAAAACCAAAAACTAAATGGAATAAAAAATAAATAAATAAATGGCTAAATTATATCCAGATGTAAGAGCAAAGTTCTCAGTGTGATAGACTTTTTAAGCAAACAACATGTCTGGGTGCCTCGGAAACAGCTGAGCTGATCAATAAAAACAGCTTAAAAGTGTTCTTTACAGCAACATGAAAAACAATATGAAGTTTTGACAGCTCGTTTCACGCCTTAGAGAATGCAGTAATTGTGGGTGGTGAGTATAGAGAATGGATTTCAGTCGAGGACAGCTACAGCACATGCCTCAAAGAGATACAAGCCGCTCAACGCTTGACTAGCTATTGTGGCCGCAGTGCTGTGCAACTGTTTTCTGTATTGTTTTGGTGATGTGCTGCATAACAATGCATCTGTGGGAATGTGTGCACATGTATTTGTCTGTGTC
This sequence comes from Myxocyprinus asiaticus, assembly GCF_019703515.2. NCBI lineage: Eukaryota > Metazoa > Chordata > Actinopteri > Cypriniformes > Catostomidae > Myxocyprinus > Myxocyprinus asiaticus. The sequence goes on along the minus strand of NC_059380.1, from coordinate 4,836,311 downwards.
TAGAACTAATTGAATTTGCATATGCAACAAAAAACACTCTCATTAAGTCTTTAACTCAATGCGACCACAGAACAGGGTGACAAAGAAACAACCGAAAAACAATTAATAAATAGCCCTGACACTAATAGCCCACCGTAACCACCTCCTTGGGCATAAAAATGAGAAAAGTCCCTTTTGTATCAAAGAGGTTCTTTAAAGCCCAAAGTATACTTCGGTTTGACACGAACGCTAGAGTTGAACGCTAGCCTTTTCAAAGTATATTTCATTTCACTGTGTGCGCATACAAGCGGCTGGCGTATGCGTGCTACGATTGCTATGAGATACTGGACTATTTCTCTTCAGGAGTTTAGACCCATACAAATGTGTTATATATATATACTGTAACATAAAAGGGGGGTTTCTTAAAGGCACAGCAGCAAATAAAAAAGTAAAAAAACTCTTAGGGTCAAAGACAGGGAAAAGGGCATTAAAAACTAAAATATGACTGTTTTGGCAAAAAAAAAAAAAAAAAAAAAAAAACAACAATAAAAAAACCCATTATATATATATATATATATATATATATATATATATATATATATATATATATATATATAGGTATGACCCCTTTAAAAAATGAGCATGACAATACAATAGAGACTTTTTGAAGTGAACAAATCTCCTCACCCTAAATCCCTCCTCCCAAAAGACCACCAGATCAATGAGGTATTGCACTGGGGGAATACATTAGCCCTTTTGCTGGTCACAATGTGACCCAGCCAGAGGATGCTCATTTGTCTCTGGCAAGATGTCAAAAGCTTCCTAAATAAGGTAACACAGGAGGCAACCACGTTTGCCTGCGTCTCTCGATACAAGGTCACCCATCTCGCAAGGGGCTCTTGGCTACTGTCAGGGGAGTCTGAAGCAATCAGGTGTGTACATCTGCTCTGGGAGAGCAAATTCCCCCGCCATTCAACATGCACATACTCCCAACCCCGGGGAATGAGTGTTGGGGGAGCTCAGGTTCACATGACTAGTTGAGGAATTGCAGTGAAGCTGCAGTTATCTAATCATGGGGAACTGCTGCAGGTTTGATGAAGTCCTACTTGTCTAACTAGAGGCCATGGTAAAGTGAAAAATGTCCACTCGGAATTGCTATGAACAGCAGTGAGGAAACTCTGGGTATTTTACATATCCTTAATCTGCATCACACACAATCTCAAGACTACAATGGGAGATTATCTCCATCATTCAATAAGCAATTTCACTCTCTTTCTCTTTTTTTTCTCTATCTCTCTCTCTCTCGCTCTCGTACACTCACTATCAAACACA